>NC_134687.1:215456663-215829788 GCF_050947455.1 Rhinoderma darwinii | reverse complement strand
CCTGAAATTCACAAATACAAGCAGAGGCTTGCACACAAAACCAATGTGCAGAAGCATCTACATCGACAAGATCTTGTGCTTTCAAAAACACCATGCAACATTTGGCTTTCATCTGCAAATGTGATAACAATTTAAAGTGCACACCAAAATTTTAATTTTTAGAGAAAGTACCCAGCATGCCCTGTTTAAAAATAAAATTTCTTAATTTATATTCACAACCACCTTCACGCAACTTGGCATCAAACAGGGAATATAAGCAAAGACTTCAACTTTGCGACTAAAACGCTTACACAAGCAGACCTCTTATGCAAACAAAATGTACTCTGCAAAAAACTGTAAGTTCACATCTCGTTTTTACTGTACGTCTGACGTGCACATTTTGACATGACAAAACGCGTACCACAGCTTGTACATTGATTTATATTGTCAGAACAGACGCCCTAATGGTGTAGTTGTGCATACGTTTTGTGTGCTTACGTTGTATCCTTTTTTTTTTTCCATGTCCTGAAAAGTGTAGCCTACTAGGCTTTTCAGTACTTTTCCAAAACGTATACCACACGTATACATGCGTAAAACATAGGTTTTTGTCAACATATATGGGAAATCTTGACTTTAAAAAGTTTGATTTAGCTCAAGAACTAAAAACGTATACGTCTTTAGAAGAACGGACACAAACGTATAAAAACGTATACGACCTATACTACAAAAAAACGTAAGCGTATGTTACAAATGCATACGTTTTTGTAACTTTGAAAACGTATATGTAGTCGTATACCACAAACGTATGCACAAAACGAGATGTGAACTTAGCCTAAGACGTGAGAAGTTCATACACACCATACATGTCTTTGTTCACAGGTGCGTGTGATAAAGAAATGTCAAAGCTGCAGGAATGTGTCAACCAACTCTTGCATTAAAATTAAATTGGTGATTATATATGTATATACTTTCTCTTTCCCATGTACGAACTCTAACCCTAATCAATAATCTCAAATCCCTTAAATGGGTTTTCCTATCATGGACATTTATGACATATTCAAAGAATATGCCATAAATGTCCGATAGATGCAGGTCCAACCTTTGGGACCTGTACCTATCTCTAGAACGGGACCCCCCAGGGGTGTAGCTAAAGGCTCATGGGCCCGGGTGCAAGAATTCAGCTTGGACCCCCCTACCCCTCCCCAAAACCACCATCACCAGACACCTGTGCGTGCCTATGCCCAGCCGCCTTGCCCAACAGCCACCATAGTATAATGCCCCCACACAGTATAATGCTCCCATATCTGCCCCCACACAGTATAATGCCCATATAACTGCTCCATACCGTATAATGCTCCCCATATCAGCCCGCACAGTATAATGCCCCACATAGCTGACCCCGTATAGTGCCCCCCATATAGTATAATGCCCCCCATACAGTGTAATGCCTCTATATCAGTTCCCCATACATTATAATGCCCCCCATATCAGCTCGCAATACAATTTAATGCACCCCATAAGAGCTTCCCATACAGTATAATGCCCTCCATGAGCTTCCCATACAGTATAATGCCCCATATGAGCTTCCCATACAGTATAATGCCCCCCATATCAGCTCCCCATACAGTATAATGCCCCCCATATCAGCTCGCAATACAGTGTAATGCCCCCCATAAGAGCTTCCCATACAGTATAATGCCCTCCATGAGCTTCCCATACAGTATAATGCCCCATATGAGCTTCCCATACAGTATAATGCCCCCCATATCAGCTCCCCATACAGTATAATGCCCCCCATATCAGCTCCCCATACAGTATAATGCCCCCATATCAGCTCCCCATACAGTATAATGCCCCCCATATCCGCTCCCCATACAGTATAATGCCCCCCATATCAGCTCCCCATACAGTATAATGCCCCCATATCAGCTCCCCATACAGTATAATGCCCCCATACAGTAGAATGCCCCCATACAGTATAATGCCCCCCATATGAGCTCCCCATACAGTATAATGCCCCCCATATCAGCCACCATACAGTATAATGCCCCCCATATCAGCCCCCATACAGTATAATGCCCCCATATCAGCCTCATAGTATAATGCCCCCCATATCAGCCCCATACAGTATAATGCCCCCCATATCAGCCCCATACAGTATAATGCCCCCGTATCAGCTCCATACAGTATAATTCCCCCATATCAGCCCCCCCATGAAAATAATGCCCCCCCACCATATCAGCCCCCATTCAGTATAACGCTCCCCCGCCATATCAGCCCCCTATACAGTATAATGCCCCCATATGTGTATAATCGAAAAATAACAATTACTTACCTATCCCTGTTCCCACGCTGGGTGGAGGATCCTTCGCCTCCTCCGGTGTGTGCTATAAGTGACTCGGCGCAGACACAGTGAATGCTGGAGCAAGGAGCCATCAGCTCCTTGCTCCAGCATTGAATAGAACCGGGACCTCGGTGAGTGACTCGCGACCCCCCCGGAGGTCTTCACACGACTCCCCAGGGGGACGCGACCCAATTTGTAATGTATTCTGTTGAATTGTGCAGTTTGCGATGGAGAGAGGAGCGGGGCGGTAATTTAACGCCCGCCCCCCCTCTCCACCGCAAACACAGACAGCACAATACATTACAACACAACACGATACATTATATTACAATACAGACTCTGCAGCTCACCTGGAGACCTCTGCATCGGCTCTTCCAAGCTAGCTGGAACACCCCTCATGTGACGTCACGGTCACATGGTACACTAAGTACCATGTGACCGTAACCAGGAAATGCCGGCTTCACGGCACAGAAAATGTATTTAATCAGCATGCTGTATGGCAACGGGGGCCCCCAGGCTTAGGGGTCTGGTCACAACTGCGACCGCTGTGGCCCCTATAGCTACGCCACTGGGACCCCCTAAACCCTGTTCTAGATTACTCGGCTCCGGTCACTTCCTGGTTAGGTGATTGGGAGTTACGGTCCGGAAACAGCCGAGTGCTCGCTGAGCTACACTGTTTCCGTAACTCCCATAGATGTGAAAGGCAGTTACTAAAACAGCGTAGCACAGCAAGTTACACTGTTTCCGGAACTCAGTAGCCACGGAGACAGCGCAGCTCGCCGTTTCCGTAACTCCCGACCACATAACCAGGAAGTGGCTGGGAGGCAGCGGGAGCCGAGTAAGATAGAATGGGGTTTAGGGGGCCCCGTTCTAGAAATAGGTGCGGGTCCCAGTGGTGGGACCCGCATCTATCGGACATTTATGGCATATCCTGCGGATATGCCATAAATGTCCAAGATGGGAAAACCACTTTAAAGAGGCTCTGTCACCAGATTTTGCAACCCCTATCTGCTATTGCAGCAGATCGGCGCTGCAATGTAGATTACAGTAACGTTTTTATTTTTAAAAAACGAGCATTTTTGGCCAAGTTATGACCATTTTTGTATACTTCTCGTCAGAACGCCCAGCTAGTAAAAGTATTAAAAACGCCCCGATGTACACACACAATACACGCCCAGTTGGACTTTTACTTTTCAACACGCCCAGTTGTACTTTTGCAAGCCTCATTTGCATAAATACAAAAATGGTCATAACATGGCCAAAAATGCTCGTTTTTTAAAAATAAAAACGTTACTGTAATGTACATTGCAGCGCCGATCTGCTGCAATAGCAGATAGGGGTTGCAAAATCTGGTGACAGAGCCTCTTTAAGCCAATCTAATGCATTAACGAATACTGATTTGTTTGTTGAACTATTTCGATATGATTGTTTATGGCGACACTCAATGGGTGGAAAGGTAATTTCTGTTACATCGGTCAGAAATTTATTAGACATTCCTCTCTAGCGATACATTGCATCCCTCTAACTATATTGTGTAACAGTTATAACTAGAGAAGCGGTTAGAGAATTTTACACTAAAGATTGAGTATAGGCAGGATAAGGACAGTGTAAAATATTTAAACTCTATTGAAACACTTTGTTTGAGAGGTACTTTCCTCTGTAATTCCTCCATGAAATGTATGAATAAGTTGGCAACTAAATGTTACCAGTCTGCTTATCAATGGGGCATGTCACTACACTGTCTAAAACTGTCAGCACTGTGTGGACAGTGTCAGACTGTATAGGGACATGTTCCATTGACAAGGGGAATGGTAACATACAATTATTCCTACATTTTCAGGAGGAATAACAGAGGAATGACACAACATCGAGTTTAAAGAAAAGATGCTCCAGTAATTTCATGGAGAATGCAAGTATTGACTAAAGCAGACATGTCAGGAGGGCTGACACATTATATTATAAAATAATTTTTGGCCAACAAAAAAGTTAAAAAAGAAAATGTAAAAGACAGAGGTCATTTGTATTTACAAAAATGTACTTAATCTGAGCGATGATCAAACTTCCAGACTGCGTGACGTAACACAAATATTGGTTGAGCCAAAGGATGTCCTTGATCTTAAATGCTGTATTATACGCTAACACGATATACGGCATGTGGACTACATGGAAACAGTCATGCTATTGTTCAACATAAGCCACAAACATAACACATTTCAATTTACTTTATACCGTGGCGTGAAAACTGATTCAGTCCTCAGCTGAACTTTACGATCATTTTTCAATTTTGCTGTGTTTATACAACAAATTCATGAATCAATCCTTTGTTTTAAGTGGAAATATCGAACATTAGAATCGAATCAACTGTTCAAGACAGCTCCGTGCTTTGCGTGGAACTCACACAGAACGAAACAAAGGTTGGTACAAAGGTTTTTATGTATTGCGCTTTATGTAGGTTATTTTCCAATTCTGTTTAGGTTGTATTTATAAGATCCACTATTCTCTTACACCAATCCTAACTAGTTATTGACCAGTTATGCTCCAACACTTATCACTAAATGTCATTTTCACCCGTAAATAGGATTCATGCAGCACAATCTGAAACACAAGATAATCTTATTTTTATTTAAGTTCACTTTTCTGTTATTTACATCTGTCCTTATTGTATGTACAGTGTTTGTTACTTCGCATGTTAAACATGTACGTAATCGAAATAATTGAGAACTAAATTCTGGTTCTTATCTGGAGGGAACAGTTTATCCTGAGCTTCCTAGTACATACATTTAGTGGCAACAACTGTGACATTTAGGGTATGTTCACACAGGGTGGATACGCTGCATAAAAGCACACAGCATATCCGTCCTAGTATCTGCAGGGAATTTCGGCCGAAAAACCGCACCAAATGGCGGTGCAGTTTTTTGGGCGTAACCTCCGCTGTGAAATAACAGTGCTTGAAAAAACAGAAGAAAGCCAATACTTACCCCCTGGTTGTTGTCATAGGAACGCGTCCCTCTGTTCTCCGTGCAGCCTGGCCTCCTGGGATGATGCTGCAGTCCATGTGAACGTTGCAGTCTGTGATTGGCTGCAGCAGTCACATGGAATGAAACGTCATTCCAGGAGGCCAGCCTGGATGGAGAACAGGGAAACGCGTCGCTATGACAATGCCAGGGGGGTAAGTATTCACTTTATTAATTTTACATTTAAAAAAAAGTTTATTTTTTATCTAATTTGTGATTTTTGCGACGAAATTGCAGTTTTTCTTCTGCAAAATTCGCAACATTTGCCACTTGTTACGGGTTTTTACCTCCCCATTGAATTCAATGTAGAAAACTCGCAACACAAGAGCAGCTTAAATAAAACGCATTCCGCAGCATGAATTGACATGCTGTGGATTAAAACACCGCATTGCAGGTTAATTTATGTAAGTTTTTTCAGCTGATTTTTTTCCGCAACGTGTGAATGAGATTAGTTTAAATGTCATCCACTCTGCTGCTACTGTATTACGCTGCGAATTTTCTGCAATGAAATCCATAGCACTAAATCCACAACGTTTACACTGTGTGTGAACATATCCTTATACTCTATTCACATTGTGTTTAGGGCATTCAATTGACGTAAACGTCGGGAATAACTTCCAATGTATACCTCCGACAAACAGGCAGCCCAGTGAATGCCAAAAGGTCACTCTTTTGGCAACAGTCAGGTCCATAGGGGTCTTTGGATACATTTGGCATATGTGCAGTGTGAACAGAACCTTACATAGGGAGAGCGGTAGGTTATAAAGAATTCAGGGATTTTGAAAATTTGGGTGGCAGGCCAGGTTCACACTTTAGCCAAAACTAGAAGTGGATCCTAATGAGAGAAGTGTTACCAAAGAATTATACTTCTCTTTTTTGGATCCCATACCAGTCTTAAAACGATGTGAATAAGGTCTAAAGGTTTGTAGTGGTCACCTATGGAAAACCAGCACTAGGTCAGAAGTCAGAAATGACTCAATAGAATGTCAAACGTTTTCACACTTGAATTTGAAGGTGTTTTTATTATTTTATGGGATGTGCTCCTTAACCTCACTCAAAAATGTATCTAGTGTTGTACAAAGAAAATGTAATGTTATATCTTGATATTTTATTACACTAACCTAAGTTTACACAGACATTTATACAAAAAAAAAGACCGTCAGACTAGAATCAACATGTCTTGATCCATTTGTTATATTAACCAAATTTTCATTGCTTATATAGCGCCCAACTTATACCTCAGAGCTGTATATAAAATTGTTATCACATCAGTTCTAGTCCCAAGTTCACAGTGTAATTTCCTTATTTCAGATAAGATAACCAACATGGGCCCATTTCATTGCAACTATTACCGTAGTATATCTTAATCACCATTACATTTAACAGACCACGCACTCCCCACTCTATGTTCTAATAACTTTTAACAGAATGTCAGTCAAAGGTACAGATCTGTGCCACCATACTATGATCCCTCGGAAGCTATATGTACGGCGCTAGAAGTAATGCTTCTAGGGGAGAAGCGCTCCATAAGTAGCGCATCTGATAGAGCATGCCACAATTTTTTATTTTTTTTTGTAATTTCACAGAACCCAACAAAAAAAAAAAAAGACTTCTATGGGTGACCTATTATTGCTCCATGCAAAACGGAGCTGTAATACAACTGTGTGCATTAGGCCCTTCAGATGTCCGTAATATGGCTGCATTTTAGAGTGAATACTACAGCTCCAACACCTGGAACCCCCAACGTTCTACTGAACCGAAATTGGATCAATATTAGGTACTGTGTTTTGGTTCACAGAAGGCCCGGATGTTACCGCTATAATCCATTTAATCCTAGTACACATTCACTCTCTTAGGTCAGATAGGATCACTGCTATATTTTAACCCTCTCCCGCCGCAGCCCTTTATCAGATTTTCATTTTCGTTTTTTCCTCTCCACATTCCAAACGCGATAACTTTTTATTTTTCTGTCGATATAGTCCTATGAGGGCTTGATTTTTGCGGGACGAGTTTAACTTTTTCGTAGCACCATTTATTTTGCCATATAATGTACTAGGTAACGGGAAAAAAATTATTTGTGGGGTAGAAAATGAAAAAAACAGTGATTCCTCCATTGTTTTTTGTGCGTCGTTTTTACGGAATTCACGGTGCAATTGAAACAACATGTTAACTTTATTCTATGGGTCAATACAATTACGGCGATACCAAATATATATCGTTTTTTCTATATTTTACATACGCGGCGATACCTATTATGTTTATTTATTTTTTTACTATGCCCTAGGGGGAAAATGGGGGAAAATTTTTACATTAAAAAAAACCTTTATTTTACTTATTTTTACTTTTTTTTATTAGTCCCCCTAGGGGACTTCGACCAGCGATCCTTAGATCGCTTGCACGATATACTGCAATACTAATGTATTGCAGTATATCATGATTCTGACAGGCTTCTATTAAGCCCTGCCGGAGACAGGGCTTAATAGGAGCACAAAGATGGCGGACGTGGGGGCCTTCATTAGGGCCAAAGGCAGTCATAGCAACCATCACCCCCCATGATTGCATTGCGGGGGGCATGATGAGCTGTTAGAGGGGGTCGTCCCACTCTTACTAACGATTGAAATGCTGCGGTAGCTATTGACCGCGGCATTTAACGAGTTAAACAAGCGGGATCGCGCTCGAGCGCGATGCCGCTCGTTACTCTGAAGTGTTGGCTGTAACAAACATACAGGCATGCCATACTCCGTGAGCCCGCTCCATACTTCCCCTACCCGACTTTGGCGTATGGATACGTCAAATGTCGGGAAGGGGTTAAGAAATATCAGAATAATACTAGCGACAATTATTTATTTTAGCTATTATTTCTTTCATCACATTCCCAGTGGCTCAGTTTACATACACATGGTTAGTATTCGTAGCATTGTCTTTAAGTTGTCTGAATTGGGTCACACGTTTTGGGTCGCCTTCCACAAGCTTCTCATAATAAGTTGCAATTTTGGGCCATTCCTCCTGACAAAACTAGTGTAACTGTGTCCGGTTTGTAGGCCTCCTTGTTCTCACACGTTTTTTCATCTCTGCCCATACATTTTCTGTGGGATTGGGGTCAGGGCTTTGTGATGGCGACTCCATGGCCTTCACTTTATGTCCTAAAGCCATTTTGCCACAACTTTGGAAGTATGCTTGAGGTCATTGTCCATTTCGAAGAGCCATTTGCACCCAAGCTTTAACTTCCCGGCTGATGTCTTGAAATGCTGCTTTAATATCTCCATATAATTTTATTTCCTCATAATGCCATCTATTTTGTGAAGTGCACCAGTCCCTCCTGCAGCAAAGCACCGTCACAACATGATGTTGGAATAGGAGGAGGAATCACACAATATTAGGTAGGTGGTTTTAATGTTATGTCTAATCGGTTGGTCTGTGTGTGTGTATGTGTGTGTGTGTGTATATATATGTATATATATATATTTGTTTTTGAAAACTATGAGAAACAGGAGTCTTAAACCATAAGTGTACAGAGAAATAAATATACTTTTATTGTTACATCAAAAAATTCAAATATAAAAACACAAATACACAACGAGGTATTAAAATTGAAGGGTAAATGGGTAGATCAAATTCTAGACCTTCTACACAGGTATGCCATGAATACTACAGGCAGAAAGTTCTACGGACTGTGGTTTTAATGGAGGAAAAAGACAAAGTGATGTTCCATACAGACAGTGCCGGTACCCTGAAACAGCACTTCCTCATTCCACCAATGAAATAGCAAATGCGTATCAAGTTAGCAGCATACAAATAAATGCCACAAGGAGTTATGTCTAACCCCACCTATTGCCTGGTCCCGGGTAGAAGACAAGAGAAAGGTATAACCTGAAAAAACCCGGTGTATAAATAGTCCACCTGGCAAGAACCAGGGAAATGAGTAGATAATGAGTAGATAATAGCTTACCCATGAAGTTTATGGGAATAGAATGATCCACCTAATGTTTGAGGCAGTAGAACTTTCTGCCTGTAGTATTCATGGCATACCTGTGTAGAAGGTCTAGAATTTGATCTACCCATTTAATACCTCGTTGTGTATTTGTGTTTTTATATTTGAATTTTTTGATGTAACAATAAAAGTATATTTATTTCTCTGTACACTTATGGTTTAAGACTCCTGTTTCTCATAGTTTTCAAGGTTATTCTTGGAGTTTCGCTATTTATAGTGACGTTTTTTGGAGGTGTTGTGACTACCACTTTGTGGGTGACACCTAGCCAAATTATCATACCTGCGAGACATTTTGGTTGTTAATTGTATCTCTCTGTGTTCTTCACAGCTTCTGGCTCCAGGCCTAATATGGATTTTCGCTTGCGAGACCAATCGTGGATCTCGCAACTCAACGAGGTTTTTAAAGATGATTTTAATGTGCTTTTAGATACCAATGGGAAAGATATGCAAACATTAATCGGCAGATTAAAAGATTTGCTCAAACAAAGAACTAGGATCTGGTGGAATAAGGCCTTTCTCGACAGATATTTGAGTAAGGGCCTTATTCCAAGAGGCCTTAGAATCCAGGTGTTCTCCTCCTTTCATATGCAAGAAGAAAGTTTCAAAGATAAATGGGAAACACTCTCCACAACGTGCTCACGAGGATATATGGACCTTTTGGTCCAATCAAAACATACAACTTTGGGGACTATTGAGAAGGAGGTAGAGGAAATACAAGTGGCCCTCAAAAAAGATCTCTCGAGTGATGCACTTGAGAAATTAAATATAGATCTAGATAAAGAATTTCACAAGTGGGAACAGGAGATCTGTTCCACTAAAACTAAGAAATTCCAGAGAGACGTATTAGACTTCCAACATGGTAGAGTCTACAAATGGCGACAGGGTAGATCCCATGTGGGGTCCCGTTCCAGATCTGGATCAGTGTCATCCCAGACCTCCGAGGAACATACTGATAATAGATGGAATGGGGAGACTGGCCTGAATAGGCAAGACTTAACTCTACCGCGGAGGAATAAAGAGAGACAAGCAGCAAAGCGCAAGACCCCATCCCCCTATCAAAGAGGGAAAAAATGTAAATTCTTGGAGGTAATTAACCTATCTGAGCATACCCTCTCTGACACACAATGCTATGTTTTGAGCAAGGGACTTACGTTTTCCCCTAACAACCCATTTGACTATTTCACAGCATTAAAAGATCTCCAGCTATTTTCACGCAAGCTGGTTCTGAGAAAATTGCATAACAAGGGAGAAATAGATGTGGGCTTGAATAGTTCGATGGAAAAGGAAACCCTGTCAGCTCTGGAGGAACTATTACAGGAACAGATCCCCCCTGAACAAGTTGGGTTCCCAACCTTGTTTGTTCCAAGATCAACAAGGTTTCCCCCCCTTGTCCCTGTGTCCACAAGTAGAAATTTTCACTAAACTTGTGATAGAGGATTTCAAACAAATCGCCATCAATAAACAACTTGATAACCTCACGGCAGCCCAAAGACTAGCCCTAAAAGAACTGCAAGCTTACGATGATGTGGTATATAAAGCTGCGGACAAGGGGGGGAATATTGTGATCTGGCCAATTAAACTGTATGAAAAAGAGGCCTTTCGTCAATTGAGGGATAAACAGACATATCAGAAATTAACCTACAATCCCATTGGCCCCTTTTCCTCGGAATTAGAAAAACTGCTGAACCTGGCTTTGGACAGAGGAATAATCCCGAAAAAAATCTTTGATGGTCTTGTGGTCCAATATCCAAAAATCCCCACTTTTTATTTACTCCCTAAAGTCCATAAAAACATGGTTGAACCACCAGGTCGACCAATAGTGTTAGGGATAGGGGGTTTGTGTGACCCTGTATGTAAATTTATAGATTATTACCTGAAACCCCTTGTTGAATGTTTACCCTCGTACGTGAAAGACACTACTGATGTGCTTACCAGACTAGACGGGATATGTCTTGAGCCAAATATGCTCCTTGTGACCGCCGATGTCGAGTCGTTATACACGAGCATTCGGCACCATGATGGAATTTGTGCGGTCCGCTTCTTCCTAGGGATGAGCAACTGGGACAGTCAGGTGTGTGACTTGATCATTGAACTTCTGGAATACATTCTTACACACAACCTCTTTGTCTTCAAGGATGTGTTCTACGTGCAAAAGCAAGGCACGGCCATGGGCGCGGCGTGCGCGCCGTCATACGCAAACCTGTTTCTCGGTTTTTGGGAGCGACAGGTTTTGCAGGGTGGCGGCGCCCGCGCCGCTGACCATGTGCTGTGCTGGCTACGCTATATTGATGACGTGCTCATGATTTGGCAAGGGACAGAAGTACAATTGACTGAGTTTATGCACGAGTTAAATGCTAACTCATTCAATATAAAACTTACACACATCTTTGATAGACGAAGGGTTGACTTCTTAGATATCTCTATCGAGACAGATGAGGACGGGGTGTTGCAGACGGACGTCTTCAGGAAAAAGACGTCGGTCAATTCTCTTCTGCACGCCTCGTCATCACACCCATATTCCACAGTGAAGGCTGTCCCAGTTGGTCAGTTCCTGAGGATGAAGCGGATCTGTTCATCTGATGAGAAATTTGAAAATCAGTCACGGGATCTTAAAGATAGATTCCGTGAAAGGGGCTATAGCCAGAGAATCATCAAACAAGGATATAACCGGGCTAAAAAAACGGAACGTAGGCAACTTTTACATTCGACACAAAGAAAAAAGAACAGTGTGGCCAATAATAAAATCAGATTTATCTCAACTTATAACAATCAGTGGCAAGTTATGAGATCAATATTAGAAAAACATTGGCCTATTTTAAGTACAGAACCTGCCTTAGCGACTGTCTTACCAGTCAAACACCAGATGACCGCTCGAAGGAGCAAAAACCTTAAAGACATTTTGGTAAAAAGTCATTATGTACCGATACAACCTAATCCCTTCTCGACACGAGGCCCTATTCAGGGGTGTTATCCATGTGGCGACTGTGTTGCTTGTGCCAATATAGCACGTACAACAACTTTTGATTCCGTTAACGGACGTCGGTTTAAAATTTTGCATTACATTTCATGTAGTTCTACTCATGTCATTTATTATGCAAAATGTGGATGCTCCAAGATCTATGTTGGCCTCACTTCTAGGCAACTCAGGATTCGGATCCGAGAACATGTTAGGGACATAATGGCCGCCAAAAAATTGACGACCTGTCTCTATTAACCCCTTCCCGCTCCTTGACGTACTATTACGTCATGGCAGCTGTATCGTTCGCGCTCCATGCCGTAATAGTACGTCTCGGGAGTAACGGCCGTTTCGGCCGTCCTCCCGACACATACAGGAGCTGTGACGCTGCTGTCTTGTTCAGCAGCTGTCACAGCTCCTACAGCGGGGACCGATCGCTGTGTCCCCGCTGATTAACCCCTTAAAAGCCGCGTTCTATAGAGATCGCGGCTTTTTAGGGGTTAAGCTGCCATCGCCGGCCTGCTACGCGATAGCGGCCGGCGATGGTGACTATGGCAACCGGACACCAAACAATGGCGTCCGGCTATGCCATAGACGGAAGCCTAGTGGGTCCTGACAACGTCAGGACCCACTATGCTTGCTGTCAGTGAGTAGCTGACAGTTCTAATACACTGCACTACGCATGTAGTGCAGTGTATTAGAATAGCGATCAGGGCCTCCTGCCCTCAAGTCCCCTAGTGGGACAAAGTAATAAAGTAAAAAAAAAGTTAAAAAAAGATGTGTAAAAATAAGAAAATAAAAGTTTTAAAAGTAATAAAAGTAAAAGTCCCACTTTTTCCCTTATCAGTCCTTTATTATTAATAAAAATATATAAACAAACAAATAAACTATACATAATTGGTATCGCCGCGTCCGTAACGGCCTGAACTACAAAATTATTTTGTTATTTATCCCGCACGGTGAACGCCGTAAAAAAAAATATTAATAAACCGTACCACAATCACAATTGTTTGGTCACTTCATCTCCCAAAAAATGGAATAAAAAGAGATCAAAAAGTCGCATGTACCTAAAAATGGTACTGATGGAAAATACAGTTCGTTACGCAAAAAATAAGTCCTCGCACGGCTTTATTGATTGAAAAATAAAAACGTTCTGGCTCTTAGAATAAGGTAACACAAAAAGTGAATGATTGTTTACAAAACGTATTTTATTGTGCAAACGCCATAAGACATAAAAAAAAACTATAAACATCTGGTATCGCCGTGATCGTATCGCCCCGCAGAATAAAGTTAATATATCATTTATAGCGCACGGTGAACGCTGTAAAAAAAAAAGTATACAAAAACAATAGTAGAATTGCTGTTTATTAGTCACCACGCCACCTAAAAATGGAATAAAAACTGATCAAAAAGCCGCATGCACCCCATGAAAACTACAATGGATTCCTCAAGGGGTCTAGTTTCCAAATTGGGGTCACTTTTGGGGGGTTTCCAATGTTTTGGCACCACAAGACCTCTTCAAACCGGACATGGTGCCTAATAAAAAAGAGGGCTCAAAATCCGCTAGGTGCTCCTTTGCTTCGGAGGCCGGTGCTTCAGTCCATTACCGCCCGAGGGCCACATGTGGGATATTTCTCAAAACTGCAGAATCTGGGCAATAAGTATTGAGTTGCGTTTCTCTGATAAATCCTTTTGTGTTATAAAAAAAATGGTATAAAAAGAGTAAATTTCACCTCTACTTTGCTCTAAATTTCAGTGAAACACCTAAAGGGTTCATAAACTTTCTAAATGCTGTTGTGAATACTTTGAGGGGTCTAGTTTCTAAAATGGGGTGTTTGATAGGGGTTTCTAATATATGGGCCCCTCAAAGCAACTTCTGAACTGAACTGGAACCTAAAAAAATAAATAAATGAGGCAATACTTCGCTTCTTACATTATACTGATAATGAGCCGTGCCCACTCCGAGATGACCCCAGTTTTGACCGTTTGTATAAACGGAGACCCCTATTAGACCGTTCCAGTGCCCGGTTTTCCCAAGCATACACCCCTGAGAAGTGTATTTCTATTGATGAGTCCCTGGTACATTTTAAAGGGAGGGTTCAATTCCGCCAGTACCTGCCAGGTAAGAGGGCAAGGTATGGCGTGAAGATGTATGAGCTGTGCGAGAGTGCATCAGGGTATACCTACAGGTTTAGGATATATGAAGGAAAGGCCACCCCCAAACCAGACTGCATCCTGGACTACAATAGGTACATGGGAGGGATGGACTTGTCAAATCAAGTCCTGAAGCCCTACAGCGCCATGCGGTGTGGTATAAGAAGCTGGCCGGGCACATCATACAGAGGGCTTTGTACAATGCGTATGTGCTACGTCGATGTGCAGGCCAGAGGGGAACTTTCCTGGAATTTCAAGATCTAATCTTTAGGGACCAGGAAGGGGGGGCACCCAGTACTTCTGGAAGCGAGGCCACACGCATCGTACCAGGGCAACACTTTCCAGGAGAAGGTCCCCAAACCGGTGGAAAGGGAAAGAGTCAAAAGAGGTGCAGAGTCTGCTATAAGAGGGGGATAAGGAAGAACACAATATACCAATGTGACACGTGTCCCGAAAAACCAGGGCTCTGTATAAAAGATTGTTTTAAAATGTATCATACATCCCTTGATTTTTAATTTACCCTGATGCACTCCGCACAGCTTACCCCCCTCATCTTTCCCTTCTGAGCCCTGCCGTATGCCCAGGCAGCTGATAACAGCCACATGTAGGGTATTGTCGTACCCAGGAGAACCCACATTACAATTTAAGGGGTGTATATCTCCGGTGGCGCATGCTGGGCACACTATATTGGACACTGAAATGGCATATACATATATAAAATTGCAAATCTCACACTGCACCATCTGCTGCGCATTATCTTTTACACAGTACCTGTGGGGTCAAAATGCTCACTACACCTCTAGATGAATGTCTTAAGGGGTGTAGTTTTTAAAATGGGGTCACTTCTCGGGGGTTTCAACTGTACTGGTACCTCAGGGGCTTCTGCACACATGACTTAGCACCAGAAAAGCTCCAGTAGGCCAAATGGTGGTCCTTTCCTTCTGAGCCCTCCCATGGGCCCAAAGGGCAGTTTATCACCACAAATGGGGTATTGCCGCACTAAGGACAAATTGGGCAACAAAATGGGGTATGTTGTTCCCTGTGAAAATAAGAAAATTTGATAAAAAATGACATTTTATTGGAAAAAATATCATTTTTTTCATTTCACAGCCCAATTCAAATAGGTGCTGTGAAAAAACTGTGCGGTCAAAATGATAACAAAAACCATAAATGAATTCCTTGAGGGGTCTAGTTTCCAAAATGGGGTCACTTCTGGTGGGTTTCCATTGCTTTGATACCTCTGGGGCTCTGCAAATGCAACATGGCACCCGAAAACCAATCCAGCAAAATCTGGACTCCAACAAACACATAGCGCTCCTTTCCGTCTGAGCCCTCCCATGGGCCCAAACGGCAGTTTATCACCACAAATGGGGTATTGCCGCACTAAGGACAAATTGGGCAACAAAATGGGGTATGTTGTTCCCTGTGAAAATAAGAAATTTTGATCAAAAATGACATCTTATTGGAAAAAATATATTTTTTTTCATTTCACAGCCCAATTCAAATAGGTGCTGTGAAAAACCTGTGCGGTCAAAATGATAACAAAAACCATAAATGAATTCCTTGAGGGGTGTAGTTTCCAAAATGGGGTCACTTCTGGTGGGTTTCCATTGCTTTGATACCTCTGGGGCTCTGCAAATGCGACATGGCACCCGAAAACCAATCCAGCAAAATCTGGACTCCAACAAACACATAGCGCTCCTTTCCTTCTGAGCCCTCCCATGGGCCCAAACGGCAGTTTATCACCACAAATGGGGTATTGCCGCACTAAGGACAAATTGGGCAACAAAATGGGGTATGTTGTTCCCTGTGAAAATAAGAAATTTTGATCAAAAATGACATTTTATTGGAAAAAATATCATTTTTTTCATTTCACAGCCCAATTCAAATAGGTGCTGTGAAAAAACTGTGCGGTCAAAATGATAACAAAAACCATAAATGAATTCCTTGAGGGGTGTAATTTCCAAAATGGGGTCACTTCTGGTGGGTTTCCATTGTTTTGATACCTCAACGCCTCTTCAAACCTGGCATGCTGCCTAAAATATATTCTAATAAAAAAGAGGCCTCAAAATGCACTAGGTGCTTCTTTGCTTCTAGGGCTTGTGTTTTAGTCCACGAGCGCAGTAGGGCCACATGTGGGACATTTCGAAAAACTGCAGAATCTGGACAATACATATTTAGTAGTATTTCTCTGGTAAAACCTTCTCTGTTACTAAAAAAAAATTGAATAAAATTGAAATTCAGCAGAAAAAATGAAATTTGCAAATTTCATTTCCACTTTGCTTTAATTCCTGTGAAATGCCTGAAGGGTTAAAAAACTTTCTATATGCTGTTTTGAATACTTTGAGGGGTCTAGTTTTTAAAATGGGGTGTTTTATGGGGGTTTCTAATACATAGGCCCCTCAAATCCACTTCAGAACTGAACTGGCACCTTCAAAAAAAGGCTTTTGAAATTTTCTTAAGAATATGAGAAATTGCTGTTTATGTTCTAAACCTTGTAACGTCCAAGAAAAATAAAATAATGTTCAAAAAACGATGCCAATCTAAAGTAGACATATGGGAAATGTGAACTAGTAACTATTTTGGGTGGTATAACCGTCTGTTTTTCAAGCAGATGCATTTAAATTCTGAAAAATGCTTTTTTTTGTAAATTTTCTCTAAATTTTGCAATTTCTCACAAATAAAGACTGAATATATCGACCAAATTTTACCACGAACATGAAGCCCAAAGTGTCACGAGAAAACAATCTCAGAATCGCTTGGATAGGTTTAAGCATTCCGACGTTATTACCACATAAAGTGAAATATGTCAGATTTGAAAAATGGGCTCTGAGCCTTAAGGCCCAAACTAGGCTGCGTCCTTAAGGGGTTAAAGACCATCCCCAAACACTTTAAAATACACCATGGATGCGACCCTAAAACCTTCTTGGCCTGTGGGATAGATATTGTACATTGTGGTGTCAGAGGGGGTAACGCAAAGAAGATCCTAGAACAAAAAGAGTGCAGATGGATTACCACGTTGGGCACTTTGACTCCGTCTGGGCTCAATGAACAACTGAGTTTTTCTGCCTTTTTATAATATCTTATTTACCCATTGCATTTTCAAAGTAATTTTTATTTAAAGAGGCCCTAAAATGTGTGTTCTGTCCGTTGTATGATAATAACTTTTGCTTTTTGCTGTTTTGAGTTTAGTAATTGAATGATGCCTGCAAGATTTAATGTCCTGGATGTCCTGAGAACACTGGAACCACGATATTCCGATGAATATTCGTCTGACCAACTACTTTGGATATCGAAGGAGGGAGATCTTTCTGCAGCCATTTTTTCATCATGTCTTTAGATAATACTCTGACTTTTTTATGTATTGTATACAGGTTCTTCTATATATAAAAAAATGTATTCCTCATGTGTCTAAATGTACTGTGACCATCTATCCAAGTAGCAACATTTTTACTTTAGCGCTTATTTATACCACTATTTTTGATATGTATTACTGATCACCTTTTAATACTAAGTAATTTACTAGTGTGTATCTATTACTTATTTGTTATTTTGTTATATTTAGTCATTTTTTATCATTACTGTTATTTTCAATAGTTCTTATATTCTGTATCACTGTATATCTAATCACATATATATATTGAATTTAATGTATAATGTATAAATTTCACTCATCACTGTGTATTTAGTTATTTATTTACTTATTTATGCACCCATTTACGCTTACACATTTATTTATTTATTTATGAATTTAGTATTATTTTCTTCTTTATTCACTTTTTATATAGGGATGCCCTTTTTCCATCCCTTCATAATTCAGACTGTTTATTAATTTCATGTTCACCCCCTTTCTTTATAACATGTTCTATTTATGTGATATACAATTTCTATTCAACCTTCTGTTGATTACGCTGTATTATTTTCTTAATTTAATTTAATTTATTTTGTAGACACGCCTGATGGTCTCGGATAGAAGACATGGGAAACTATGTTGATATATATACAAAGACACTTACACTCAGATCACTCCTTTCCTTGGGGTTGCGCCTGTTATGTGAATGCCGAGTGTCCGTCTCTGTCTCCCTTCGTCTGTTCACTGGCGCGGCGCATGCGCTGTTTCCATGGAGACGCGTCTTTGGCGACGCGCAGGCGCGGCGCCAGTGTGACGACGGGGGATGGAGGTCTCGTGACCTCGAGCACTTCCTGACATGCGCCGGAGACCTAGGCAACGGACGCACCGGAATATACTTGCAGGCATCATCTGGGACTATTTATACGGACTGGACACACAGTATTTTACACCCCCTGAGGAAGCGACACAAGTGAAACGCGCGTCAGGGGTGCCTCAAACATTAGGTGGATCATTCTATTCCCATAAACTTCATGGGTAAGCTATTATCTACTCATTTCCCTGGTTCTTGCCAGGTGGACTATTTATACACCGGGTTTTTTCAGGTTATACCTTTCTCTTGTCTTCTACCCGGGACCAGGCAATAGGTGGGGTTAGACATAACTCCTTGTGGCATTTATTTGTATGCTGCTAACTTGATACGCATTTGCTATTTCATTGGTGGAATGAGGAAGTGCTGTTTCAGGGTACCGGCACTGTCTGTATGCAACATCACTTTGTCTTTTTCCTCCATTAAAACCACAGTCCGTAGAACTTTCTGCCTGTAGTATTCATGGCATACCTGTGTAGAAGGTCTAGAATTTGATCTACCCATTTACCCTTCAATTTTAATACCTCGTTGTGTATTTGTGTTTTTATATTTGAATTTTTTGATGTAACAATAAAAGTATATTTATTTCTCTGTACACTTATGGTTTAAGACTCCTGTTTCTCATAGTTTTCAAGGTTATTCTTGGAGTTTCGCTATTTATAGTGACGTTTTTTGGAGGTGTTGTGACTACCACTTTGTGGGTGACACCTAGCCAAATTATCATACCTGCGAGACATTTTGGTTGTTAAATATATATATATATATATATATATATTACACAAAAGGAAAGAATTTTACCGTGAAACGCTACTACTACAGAAAACAATAACAAAATATAATTATTGTAGTTGTTATTATCATTTGTACAATTCAAACAATAATTCCCAATGTAAAGACATAAGACTAATGCTATTGCAGTCGTTTACCATTAACCTTCATTCTTACTCATTATCAGCTTTCCAAAAGTTTAGGAGTCTGCAATAGTATTTTCTAACAACTATTCCATCTGTTCGGAAACAATGAGTGTTTGATGCAAACCATTAAAGGAACAATTGTAATTAAACACATTTGGTGCGGTGTTACTCTGCCAGGATAATCATGGCAGGGACACAAGTCCAGCTTCTATCAAGGAAAGGCATCTCAATATTTGCTTTGATGCGTTTTTTCAACAATCTGTTGTCTTTTTGTACTCTTTAGAAGGCAAATTCCAAGTAGCAGCCCCTATCTTCTGACTTGTGAAAAAGAAATATTAAACTTGAATGCACCTTGACCAGCAAACCTTTGAAGCTTCATGTGATAGGATCTCAGACTTTCAGTTATTCAGCCGAAATAAGACATAGATGTTTACATGAATGCTGTGATCTGTATTAACGGACTGTAATGTCAAACATTGCATTTTGCTGAATTGTGATTAGCACAGGGAACAGTATATTAGATGTTATTAGACACTACATGTATACGGACAAAAGTATTGGGACACCTTGACATTACACCTACAGGAGCTTTTATGACAACCTATTCTAAATCCATAGGCATTAATATGGAGTTGACCCCCCCCCCCCCCCCCTTCCAGCTAAAACAGCTTCCACTCTTCTGTGAAGGCTTTCTACAAGATTTTGGAGTGTGTCTTTGGGAATTTTTGTCCATTCATCCGGAAGAGCATTTGTGAGGTCAGACACTGATGTTGGATGAGAGGACTTGGCTCGCAATCTCCATTTTTGTTCATCCCAAAAGGTGTTGGATGGGGTTGAGGTTAGGGCTTTGTGTGGTCCAGCCAAGTTCTTCTATACCAAACTCATCCAACCATGACTTTATGGACCTTGCTTTGTGCACTGGGGCACAGTCATACTGGAACAGAAAAGGGTCTTCCCCAAACTGCTCCCACAAAGTTGGAAGCATACAAGTGTTCAAAATGTCTTTGTATGCTAAAAAAAATTAAGATTTCCCTTCATTGGAACAAAGTGGCCTAGGCCAAACTCTGAAAAACAACCCCATAGCATTATCCCTCCTCCACCAAGCTTTACAATTGGCACAATGCAGTCAGTCAGGTAACGTTCCCCAGGTATTCGCCACACTCAGACTCATCCAACAGACTGCCAGATAGAGAAGGGTGATTCATCACTCCACAGAACACGTTTCCACTGCTCCAGAGTCCAGTGGCGGCGTGCTTTATACTACTACATCCAATGCTTGGCATTGAGATTGGTCGATGTGAGGCTTGCATGCAACTGCTCTGCCATGGAAATCCATGCTATGAAGCTCCCGGCGCCCAGTTTTTGTGCAGATGTTAAAGAGGCTCTGTCACCAGATTTTGCAACCCCTATCTCCTATTGCAGCAGATCGGCGCTGCAATGTAGATAAGAGTAACGTTTTTGCTTTTTTTAAAACGAGCATTTTTGGCCAAGTTATGACCATTTTTATATTTATGCAAATGAGGCTTTCTAATGTACAACTGGGCGTGTTTAATGTTAATGTACAACTGGGCGTGTATTGTGTTCGTTACATCTGGGCGTTTTTACCTCTTTTACTAGCTGGGCGTTGTGTATGGAAGTATCATCCACTTCTCTTCACAACGCCCAGCTTCTGGCAGTACACAGACACAGCGTGTTCTCGAGAGATCACGCTGTGACGTCACTTCCCCAGGTCCTGCATCGTGTCGGACGAGCGAGGACACATCGGCACCAGAGGCTACAGTTGATTCTGCAGCAGCATCAGCGTTTGCAGGTAAGTAGCTACATCGACTTACGTGCAAACGCCGATGCTGCTGCAGAATCAACTGTAGCCTCTGGTGCCGATGTGTCCTCGCTCGTCCGACTCGATGCAGGACCTGGGGCAGGAAGTGAGTGACGTCACAGCGTGATCTCTCGAGAACACGCTGTGTCTGTGCACTGCCAGAAGCTGGGCGTTCTGAAGAGAAGTGGATGATACTTCTATACACAACGCCCAGCTAGTAAAAGAAGTAAAAACGCCCCGATGTACACACACAATACACGCCCAGTTGTACTTTTACTTTAAACACGCCCAGTTGTACTTTAGAAAGCCTCATTTACATAAATATAAAAATGGTCATAACTTGGCCAAAAATGCTCGTTTTAAAAAAAAAAAACGTTACTCTTATCTACATTGCAGCGCCGATCTGCTGCAATAGGAGATAGGGGTTGCAAAATCTGGTGACAGAGCCTCTTTAATGCCAGAGGAGGTTTGGAACTCTGCAGTTATTCAGTCAGCAGAGCGTTGGCGACTTTTATAAAATGTCCGAGGCGCTCTGTAACTTTGTGATCTGCCAACTTTGTGAGTTGCTGTGGCTGCTAAACGCTTCCACTCTGCAATAATACCACTCACAGTTGATTGTGGAATATCTAGGAGAAAAGAAACTTCACAAACTGACTTGTTACAACAGTGGCATCCTTTTACCGTAACACGCTGGAATTCAGTGATCTCTTTAGAACGACCTATTATATCACAAATGTTTGTAAAGGCGACTGCATGGCTAGGTGCTGGATTCTATACACATACGGCAATGAGACTGAATGAAACACCTGAATTCAATGATTAAGTGGTGTCCAATATTTTTGTCCATATACCGTATTTTCTTGGACATCCTGGACACCTGCACAATTGGAGACAGTTATTTTCTACACATGAAGAATGAACAGACCAAGAAATATGTAAACATTTTTCTGACGAAGACAGAAACCGGAGTAGAGCAAAATAGTAGTACCAGGACACGGGGAATAGCTATTTGTGGAGCAGAGGCAGCAGTAGAACCCGAGCCCTGTTGCCTGAGGGGGCCCAAAAGCCCCTCTGCCACATAAGCAGACATCAGTTTTAGAAATCGCATATAGTAGGTGGGACCCTATTACTAATTTTGTATTGACGTCCAGGAGCTTCATGTTTTGCCTCTGCGGATACCCAAGCTATTAAAAAAGGACATATATAGACATGTATAACAAGGCAAAAAGACAGATAGCAGAAGCATAAATTTACTAAAAACAGAGAATTATAAATCAGAAACAAAAGACAAGTGGTAAGAAATTGTTAAAGTGACAGATTTTCCTAACTACTGCTGGAGCTGTTAAGGTTCGTGCATTCTGCAGGCATCTATATGTTTGGCCCGTTTACTTAATCGTTGGTCCATATGCTGCATAGTCACAACATAGGATGAATCCTGGAGAACAATAACTAACCAAATGCACAAGACAGAAGAGTTCAAGTCTCTGTACTTGTTAGGATATCTAATCCCACTAGGCAGAAAAGGCACTCAGAAAATGTTCCCGTCTAATGTTCCCGCAGCATCTCAGGAAGTGAACGGAGTCTTTGTAATACAATACCTTCCCAACTTCAAAGATATTCACACATTGTGATATTGGCTTAATATGGACTAAACCACATGAAAGCATTTTTTACTTATTGCTCAGAACATAAAAATATTTAAACAAAGGGTCTTTGCCCGATCTATGGTCGGTTTTATCATTACTTTGCCAAGAGAAAATCCCTCTGTGTAGTAAAGTTTCTGTGGCATGTGAAAACAATGCTAGCAAAGTATGTCAGTAGAACGCTTCACGAGAATCGTGTGAAACGTACTTTGACTCAATCATCCAAGAGTAAATAATCCAAAATGCATTGTAGCTTTACGTCTACACATGCCAATAACATCTACATCACTCACTACAGGTAAACTATAGCAACAACGTCATTATATTAGGTAGTCGATACATAAGCCATTCCCTAATACATCCTGAACTGTAGAGTCAAAGGGAAGTTACGCTGGTATAAACTTGGCATGACTAAAAGGACCTTATGAGAGCGAAGAGTTAATAAATTCTTGGTATAATCTCACAAGGTGACAAATTCTTTTGGATCCAACATGAATCCA
The DNA here is from genome assembly GCF_050947455.1 of Rhinoderma darwinii. Taxonomy (NCBI): domain Eukaryota; kingdom Metazoa; phylum Chordata; class Amphibia; order Anura; family Rhinodermatidae; genus Rhinoderma; species Rhinoderma darwinii. The sequence continues at coordinate 215,806,254 of NC_134687.1, read as the reverse complement.
CTGCCCCGCTTACATTTTTGCATGTCCGTTCTTCAGTTATTTGCTAGATGTGATGTTAATTGATATTATTTAGTTGCTCTTTTCATCATTTTCATGTTTATCCTTAAAGAGGCTCTGTCACCAGATTATAAGTGCCCGATATCCTAGATAATCTGATCGGCGCTGTAATGTAGATAACAGCAGTGGTTTTTATTTTGAAAAACGATCATTTTTGAGCAAGTTATGTTTGTTTTTGAGCTAGTTTTGAGCTAGTATAGATTTATGCTAATGAGTTTCTCAATGGACAACTGGGCGTGTTTTTACTTTTTACCAACTGGGTGTTGTACAGAGGAGTGTATGACGCTGACCAATCAGAGACCAATCAGCATCATACACTTCTCATTGTTCCAGCCCAGCCCAGTGTGATTGTGCAGTGAAAGAAGCTGGGCTGGAACAATGAGAAGTGTATGACGCTGATTAGTCACTGATTGGTCAGCGTCATACTCTCCTCTGTACAACACCCAGTTGGTAAAAAGTAAAAACACGCCCAGTTGTCCATTGAGAAACTCATTAGCAGAAATCTATACTAGCTCAAAAACAATCATAACTTGCTCAAAAATGATCGTTTTTCCAAATAAAAACCACTGCTGTTATCTACATTACAACGCCAATCAGATTATGTAGGAGATAGGGCATTTATAATCTGGTGACAGAGCCTCTTTAAATAAGTGAGTGTAAGCAAATGATCGGTAGAATGGCAGGTGAACGAACACAGTTAGGCTGGGTTCACACGAGCACATTAACGTCCGTAATGGACGGACGTATTTCGGGCGGAAGTCCCGGACCGAACTCAGTGCAGGGAGCCGGGCTCCTAGCATCATAGTTATGTACGATGCTAGGAGTCCCTGCCTCTCCGTGATTCAATGATTTTTCAGCAATCTTTAAAAATGATATGTACTTCTTTCATGAACTTCTTAGTGTACATCGACACAGAAAATACTACGCTGCTAGCAAACTTAGAGAATTCATTAGATATGGTGCATGAAAGCCCAGAACGTCCACATTAACAGGGTCGTGTCATTTTATATATCTAAGGTTATCTGGATGTGTTGTACAATTCACCCATATAAAGAATAATTACATTTTTTTTTTATTATTCTTGATTCTCTTTTCAACCAAAAAAGTAACCTTAAATGCCAATCCGCGTAAAAAAAAGTCACGTAACGTGGTATCCTACACTATAGTGGTCTATAAAATACTGAACGTTGCATTGGTGCAGTTTCGTATATGACAATCCAAATCATATGTGTTAAATTGTTTCATCTAAACAGAAGAGACCTATTACTTGAGCAACAGTTCACATGTTGTATTATGGCAGAAACTCAATACGGAGCTACAAAAGCATTCTCTTTTGTCCTTTTTTTTTGCATTAGAGAACATTCTAATGGGTTTTTATTTAGAAATCAAGTCTACTGCGCAAATATAAAGTAAAAATGTCTTGCACAAGGAAGATGGAAAACAAAATGTAGAGTTTACTGCCTTAAAATGGTCCAAACAGCGCAGAGGGCATTAACATTGTCTCAAAAAGTGGTCTTGTTGCCTCCAGGACTCAGAGCCCATGTTTCCTTTTTCTGAAATACATTAATAGTAGACAATATCCTGGGTCTCGTGTTTTTAAGAGGTTTTTCAAGATCTGAAAAAGGGTCTTTTTTCCCCAAGAAACTGCTAAGACCCATTAATTTTAATGCGGCAGTGTTGCAATACCTGGCACAGCTCATGGACAGGAGTGGCGGTTTTTTCACTGTGGCGGTTTTATATTCCACACCATGTTTTATTTGTTGTACATTAATGACATTTTCTGAGTAAATAAAAAAAGGGCTAATGGGGGAATGCAACAAAACAAAAAAGAAGCATTACTCACCCGGTATTCCAGTCCAGCCTGCTCCGTTCCAGCATAGCTGCTCGAGTGGGTATATACAGCGCAAGACCACTGAGGCCACTGATTGGCTGCAGCGATCACATTGGTATACGATCACATTGGTATACGGGCACGTCATTGGTGCTGATATATCAACAAAAAGCGGCAAGGAGGACCGGAGCAGCTACAATGCAATGCCTAGAGATTTTATTGGGTGAGTAATGTTTTTGGTGGTATTTTTTGTTGTTTAATTGCATCCCCCTGGCCATTTTATTTATTTTTTTAACTTGGAAAACCCCTTTAACTTAACATCTAGAATCCCAGAATTGTTTCAAGTTCTGGCTTCCCAATGTGCTGGCTTTAGGGAACCTCAAAATGGTTCCTAGGACAACAATTGGTTGACCTTGTGAATACTCCATTGTACTCTAATCATCACAAATAAAGCCTGCTAGGTATGGCAGGTAAAGATTGAAGGACATGCCCAAGGAGTATGTATCATTGTCTCACAGCCTTTCACTTCTCGGTTATCGTTTCCATGGGAAATTCATGTTATTTGGCATTCTTAGTTATAAAAAATTAGGGAATTTTATGAACATGAAAAAATATGTGCAGCAAATCATATAGCAGCTCTGCGCTTACATATACTCTATTTCAGCTATGTAATTTTAATGATACGGTTAAAAAATGAAAATGGTTTGTATCTAACATTGAGTGTATTCATACACCCACAAGTCTTTTTCCTTCCAAGACAGCAGCTTTTTTATATCTAGTCTGAGGAGGAAGGAAATAACTTCTCTCTGAGGGAAAGACAATGTACTCAGTGAGAACAAGAGCACGAAAGTCATAAAAGGAAAGGAAGAGAACATACACACAACATTAATAAATGATGTCACCTTTACCTCTCTATTCCCCACAGTATGCAATTATTTAACACATGGAAGAAAATTACTATGCTGAATGTATGGGCATACTAAATGTTACATTATACATAGACTCTATTTTAAAAGTAAGGTTGGCTTCACATGAAAAAAAAAAGAAGATAATATATACATTATATATATATATATATATATATATATATATATATATATATATATATATAAACGCCACACTTAATTTGTTCTAATGTATTGATCTTATACCTGGGGAACAAACTATACATGAAAACAGGAGTGTTTCTGATCATGTGCCAATATTGGTAAACCTAGCTTTAGATGGCTTTTTGTCACGGAGATTTCGGGTTTAATCTATACCGAATAACACTGCTAAAGTCAAATGAAAAAAAACGCAGTGGAGATGGAGTCTTTCTTCTTGGGTAATCTAGGATCCGTGACGGAGAGTGTAGTCTAGGATATAGGCAAAGCATTTATTAGAGGGTTATTATATAAAGAAGTTATACAAAAATAAAATTTAAAGCAACAGAAGAAGCCCTTCGGAATTGAGTGAAAACGGTTGGATTAGCCTATATTGGGGGAAATCGGCAGATCTTAAAATAAAATGGATACAAGCAGTAGAAACCCTTAATGGATTCCTGAAGGAAAAAACTCTGAACCAAGGCTTCTATTCAGGGGTTACGCATTATAGTCAGGGTGGTAGGCCAGGTAAACTACGGTCGTTAACAATTAAAAGAAACATAAATACATCTCTGAATTAAGAGATCATATGAGACAAGGAATACGGGATACTAATAGTATAGTAGAAGTGTTTGCATACTGTAATGATACCCTAAATAAATATGCAAGAATCAAGTTTTAACGACTCCTTCCTAAACAGCGGGACTGGTTCGATTCTCCAATAGAACTGGATAAATTCAGACAAGCGATAAATTGTATGCCTTTAGAAAAAGCTCCAGGACAGGCCAGCCTGCCAGTAGAAATATATAAAGAAAACGGGAAAGTTCTGGTAGAAAGATTAAATCAAGTTTTTAAATATTCAATGGTTACGGGTCAATATTGTATGAATTCCAAAAGTGGATGTGATGGAACCCTCATCATATAGGCCCATAACTTTAATCCCCACAGATGCAAAAACATTTGCTTAAGTATTGGAAAATAGATTAATAAAAATAACTGAAAAAAATTAAATGTGGCTTTATTTACACAAGATAATATATTTCGGGCCCCAGCTAACATTCAGGTAGGCAGTCCAGGAGGCCGGCACTCTCTACGGTCATTAGAGGGTGTTTAATAGTGTGGAGTGGCGGTATTATTGGAAAATTTTAGAACACTTCGGCATAGGTGAGACATTTATAAATTGGGATAAGTGACTGTATGTTAGGCCTAGTGCTAAAGTCTGCGTGAGCAGGAGGTCATTGAGGTGCTTGGAGTTAAAGAGAGGGACTCGCTAGGATTACTTTTTTTCCCCTTACTTTTTGCCTTTGCTATTTAGCCTTTGGCAAATAAGATAAGGAAAGACCCTAGGTTAGAGGGCTTTAGAGTGAGGGAGAGAGACGACAGCATTTGGTTGTATAGTATAGTAGAAAAACCCCAGCACTCTATAGAAATGATGGACGTAGAAATAGATTTTCTCAAATCATATTTTTTTTTATTCAAAGTAATTACATTTTTTGTTATGTTGTTTTTTTGTGAGGCGATTTTCAAAAGACATTTCAGCCCATTCCAGGCCTTTGTCACAATTGCTGTATAAGAGAAAGATGTCTATGTCCTGTTATGGCGTCTGCCAGATGCTCCAAAGACAAAAAAAACAACATAACAAAAAGTTGAATTACTTTGAATAAAAAAAACAATGATTTGAGAAAATCTATTTCTACGTCCATCATTTCTATAGAGTGCTGGGGTTTTTCTACTATACTGTATTGTGGGATATCCGTCTATAGCGCCTAAATACTCCTGTCTAGGAGTGCAGTCCATCATTCTTTCTAAACATTTGGTTGTATGTCAACGACCTGTTAGGGTATGTTCACACGGCCTATTTACGGACGTAATTCGGGCGTTTTGGCCCCGAATTACGTCTGAAAATAGCGCCTCAATAGCGCTGACAAACATCTGCCCATTGAAAGCAATGGGCAGACGTTTGTCTGTTCACACGAGGCGTATATTTACGCGCCGCTGTCAAATGACGGTGCGTAAATAGACGCCCGCGTAGAAGAAGTGACCTGTCACTTCTTTGGCCGTAATTGGAGCCGCTATTCATTGACTCCAATGAATAGCAGCGCTAATTACGGCCGTAATTGACGCGGCGTTCAAGCGCCTGCACATGTCGGTACGGCTGAAATTACGGGGATGTTTTCAGGCTGAAACATCCCCGTAATTTCAGCCGTTACGGACCCTCGCCGTGTGAACATACCCTTATTGTCTCTCGGGAACACCGACCGATGTCTTGAATATCTAATGAGGGAAGTCAAACAAAGAGTTTGAAATATTTCCTGGTTTAGAAATAAACTGGAGCAAGTCAGCGATATTTTTCTACATCCTAATCGGACTTTAAATGATATAGTGATCCAGAAGATTAAACTATGAGGAGGGGGCGGTACCGCAAGTACCTGGGTATAAAACGGACCGCCGATCCCAGATATTATGAAGATCTTAACATCACATCTGCCCTTGATAGGTTGAGAGGAAAAGTGGTTATATGGAAGAGACTATCTCTAGTCAAAGACATGTTTTAACGAATACCCAAATTTGGATTGGAAAAAAAGTATTTGAGAAAATAGAAAGGCTTATGAACAAACCTATTTGGAACTGAAAACAGGTGTGAATGAATCAGATTTTGTTATTCCTGCGGAATGGCTGTACCTCATATATTTCACTACTTTCTTGAGGCACAAGTGTCCCAAATGGTGAAATAAATATAACTCAATGACTTCCTCAAGGCATAAGATTTTGTAAAGCAAAGTGTGGTGGAAAACATATTTGAGCTAGAGTCAGTACCAAAACAAAACAAAAATTTGTTGGGTTAACATACTTAGCTGTTTCTTCACAGACACATAGAGGATAGTGATGGTGTGTGGTCAGGGGTGAGAAACCGAATTTCAAATTCATGCACAATTCACATAAAAGCCCCCAAAACGGCACGCAATAACGTTCCATGTTGCATTTTGCAGGGCTTGCAAGAAAAGGGGAACAGAGAATGAGCACATATTCAAGTGCTCTTCTATTTGCAGCAGCATTTATTTTATAATACATGTTCTTCTGCACACAGATGAGCACTTCTCGGACGAGAGATCTAGGGCATGCTCTCACCCAACTCTCACCCCACTCCCCGTGATCAGAATGGCTAGTGTATTCCCCTGGTGTACATTAAAGCCGGTAGTCTGTGTTTATGTTCGACACTGTTATAAGACTTCTGCTTTCTGTTATTGAATGGAAAAATTCTTGTTTCGTTGTGGAAAAAAAAAAAGATACAAATATACAGGGTGGGCCATTTATATGGATACACCTAAATAAAATGGGAATGGTTGGTGATATTAACTTCCTGTTTGTGGCACATTAGTATATGGGAGGGGGGAAACTTTTCAAGCTGGGTGTTGACCATGGGGGCCATTTTGAAGTCGGCCATTTTGTATCCAACTTTAGTTTTTTCAATGGGAAGAGGGTCATGTGACACATCAAACTTATTGAGAATTTCACAAGAAACACAATGGTGTGCTTGGTTTTAACGTTACTTTATTCTTTCATGAGTTATTTACAAGTTTCTGACCACTTATAAAATGTGTTCAAAGTGCTGCCCATTGTGTTGGATTGTCAATGCAACCCTCTTCTCCCACTCTTCACACACTGATGGCAACACCGCAGAAGAAATGCTAGCACAGGCTTCCAGTATCCGTAGTTTCAGTTGCTGCACATCTCGTATCTTCACAGCATAGACAATTGCCTTCAGATGACCCCAAAGATAAAAGTCTAAGGGGGTCAGATCGGGAGGCATTTCTTCTGCGGTGTTGCTATCAGTGTGTGAAGAGTGGGAGAAGAGGGTTGCATTGACAATCCAACACAATGGGCAGCACTTTGAACACATTTTATAAGTGGTCAGAAACTTGTAAATAACTCATGAAAGAATAAAGTAACGTTAAAACCAAGCACACCATTGTTTTTCTTGTGAAATTCTCGATAAGTTTGATGTGTCACATGACCCTCTTCCCATTGAAAAAACTAAAGTTGGATACAAAATGGCCGACTTCAAAATGGCCACCATGGTCAACACCCAGCTTGAAAAGTTTCCCCCCTCCCATATACTAATGTGCAACAAGCAGGAAGTTCCTATTTTATTTAGGTGTATCCATATAAATGGCCCACCCTGTATATCTTCCGGATAAAGTTATTGCTACATATGTATCTAGTCTAGGTAATCTTCCATGGGCTGAACCGCTCTTTTCTACACAGAGACTTGTAGCAAACTCTGAGGACAGGAGATGGATTTGAGTTATCATTGCATTTAGCTTGCAAAATATTGCTTACACAGATATTCTGTAGCAGGTCCTCAACTGTGTGAGAAGAACTGGTTCAGGACAGGTATTCAACTGAGATCTTAGGAGTAGTGAAGAATTGAAATACAAACTATATAAGGCTGTTCACACAATTTTTTGGTATTCAGACATATACTGTACATTTCCATAGACTTTTATAGGCCAGACATATGCTAAAAAAAAGTCTCCTTTTGACACATAATTCACATATGGAGACCTTTTATTTTACAGATGTATACTGGACCCGCAATTGGGTTTAGTAAATATTAGGGTGATAATTAACCTCTATGTTACCTAAACAAACAAATTAGGCTTCGTTCACATCTGCGTCGGGACTCCAATCATGGGTTCCGTCAGAGCTTTCCGTCAGGGGAACCTATGAACGGAATCCAAACTGAAACAAACGGAAACCATAGGTTTCCATTTGCATCACCATTGATTTAAAATGGTGAAATGGTTTCCATTTGTCACCATTGTGTAAGGGTTCCGTCGTTGACAGAATCAATACCGTAGTCGACTGCACTATTCATTCCGTCAAAATGACGGAACCCTTACACAACGGGGACAAACGGAAACCATTTGCGCCAGATCCGTCATCATCTAAATCAATGGCGATGCAAATGGAAACCTATGGTTTCCGTTTGAATTCCGTCCATGGGTTCCCCTGACGTTAATGCCCGACGGAATCCATGAACGGAGTCTTGATGCAGATGTGAACGAAGCCTTAAACTGTTGCAAAGTGTTTTTAAAAGTAAACAAGCCAATACAATCAATATATTCATCTCTTATACACACAGTCTCAGTTTAAATTGATAAGGTCAGCGATGTTTTTGACTTTTTTTTTTACAATGTACAAATAATTCAGTTACAAGATATTTGCATTAAAATTCAGTCAAGTGCTTCATACTCTATCTGGTTCCATAAAAATGTTGCGTTTGAGAACATTCCTTACAATGACTCTTTAAAAATTGATACAGAAACTGCTGCTGTGTGACTCCGTGTCCTCTGCCATAAGGGCATGTAGTCTGTGCAGCCCCAGAGGTTCCACAAGGCCTCTAGTGGATAAGTAACAGCTTGTAGGAATAGGCAAGTTCACAAAAGTCATACATTAGAAGTCAGATGCAGCTCTTAAAGAATTACAATATTGTCAAGAATGATATACAAGTTGCACAAATAGAAGAGGAACAATTTTCTTAGAAAAATAAAATGTCTATTTTGCAGGACAAGCACATTCAGATTCTTGGGGACTCAGTATATTATTAGGCACATGGGCGTATCAAGTAATCATGGGGTTATGCTTGAGAAAGGCCCCATGGAGTAGGGCTGAAAAGTCGCATGTGGTGAATAAATCCACTTTTTTCACTATCAAGGTGTGCTGTCTCGTATTTTGAAAGGATTTATATTTATACACACACACACACACACATGCGTGGGTATATATATATATATATATATATATATATATATATATATATATACACATATAATTTTACACTACACAAATAGGTTAGTGTTAGTGCCCCACAACTAAAAAGAGTGGCTCACAAAGGGCTCCTGAATTCTAGATATTAAAGGTGGAATTCACCTTCTAACTTTGACTATATGAGTTCTGTCCATTTAGAATTTGGGAATCGCTGCGGTTCCTTCCTTACAGGCCTTAACAACGTATTGTATATAATATATAGTAACAAATAGATAATTTACAAAGCAATTATGCTGCATAACATATGAATTTTCGCTTACATTTATCTGAACCTACTTTAATTGGGAAGATATTAATAAATTCATTATCTAGATATTCCATTAAAAAAGTTAAAATATAATTGTCCACTTCCAAAAATATGCAAAAATATAAACAGCATTTACTAATTCCCATTCAAAACAGAATATAAACATTTAGTATAAGAAACCAGCACTGACACTCATAGTCATGAGGCTACTGATGTAAATCCTGAAAATACAGCCATGGTAGTATTATATATACAATAGGTAACAATATATAGTCACATCTTAACTGTCAATGCATTGTGCTCATCAATAAACACGAAGGCTTACCTTGTACTTCAGATTTCAACGTAGAAATGTGTCCAAACACAGGTTCCAGAATACAAAGTCTATCAAAAAGCAAACAAACAAAGTGCTTTTGAGTGAATTCTATCACTAAACTAGCAAAAATTTATTTTGAAAATTTTTATATTTAAAAAAAAAAGTTAAATAATTAATTTTGCTAAATTGAAAACTTTAAAATGAGTAAAAAATAAACAAAATAAAAAGCATGTTCACTTTATGAGCGATCTGCATTAGCAGTCTGGCTTGGAAAACTAGTTTCTAAAGTAACACTTGGACTTGCTTTGGGTGAACAGAGCACTAAGCCTTCCATTCATCCCAACGGCATCCTGGTGACAAGCAAACATATGCAGGGGCAAATCCATAGACCCGGTGTTTAAGAGTAATCTTTTCAATGTTTTTTATTCCCAGAGGTGATGGAATCCACAAATACACGGAGAAGAAATGAAAAAGCAGCTTTGTTGCGTCAAAGAGTCCACTGTGTGCTCGAAACACTGAACAGTGAGATATTACATAGGATGCAGACAGTTTTTCAATGTACTCTCTGCCGCATCATCTCTCAGGACTAGCTGGAGCCTGTCCTGCATCTCTTACAGAGCAGCAGTGCTCTACAGCAATCTTCCCTCTGGTCTATACTGATGCTATTCACTAGAAGCAAGCACAGAAAAGTGCATTCATGTACAGGAATTACTTCAGAGGGAAAGAAATTTAGACCAACCCTCTTCTGCCGAGACAGATAAGCAGAAAGGCTCATTGATTGTTTTTACCTTGGTGGTTCCAACCCACACAATATCTGCCCTTGTCCGACTATATAAAGGACCATTAGAAAATAAACTTTTCATACCGTATTGACTTCTCTACACAACATACTCCTTGGTTGCTTACCCTCTTTACCCTCAGAACACATTCCACAATCTCCTCCACTATTCTGCTTGTCAAACTGCACTCATTACAAAGCGCTCCTGGAGGACATTATAAGGTAAAAATACACACACACACATTATATATATATATATATATACACAGGGTGGGCCATTTATATGGATACACCTAAATAAAATGGGAATGGCTGGTGATATTAACTTCCTGTTTGTGGCACATTAGTATATGGGAGGGGGGAAACTTTTCAAGCTGGGTGTTGACCATGGTGGCCATTTTGAAGTCGGCCATTTTGTATCCAACTTTAGTTTTTTCAATGGGAAGAGGGTCATGTGACACATCAAACTTATCGAGAATTTCACAAGAAAAACAATGGTGTGCTTGGTTTTAACGCTACTTTATTCTTTCATGAGTTATTTACAAGTTTCTGACAACTTATAAAATGTGTCAAGCAGTGAGGAGGAGCGGGGGTTCGGGACCCCCTTTCTCACGATCGGTGGGGATCCCCAAAAAATGATCACCTATACTGTGAATAGGTGATAATTCATGATTCTGGGAATACCCCTGTAAATCAGATCATTGAAGGCTTACAAAGACTATAGAACTTAGCATTTATTTGTTTATGAATCAAATCAGCCTCACAGACACATCGTTCACGCGGCGCTTTTAACTAGTATGTTCCTCCCCTCTCATAGGGGCTCCTTGCCTGATTGTAAATTGCTCCTCGTTTGGTTGTAATTGGCACCCAGAGTCAGGGGTGTAGCTAAGGGGGGGCAGGAGGGGCATGTGCCCCGGGCACAACTAAGAGGTAAGGGGGGGCACCAGGGCCGCACCGTCCAGGACGGCGGCCTGCTGCCTCTGTGAGTGTCATTACCTACAGGGGGCTCTATCTACAGGGGGCTATATACAGGGGTGGGCTATATACAGGGGTGGGCTATATGTGGAGCACTATTGGGAGAGCTGTATGTGAGGCACTATATACAGTGGTGGACTATATGTGGAGCACTATGTATAGGGGGAGCTATATGTGAGAGACTATCTACAGGGATGGGCTATATGTTGGACACTATATACAGGGGTGGGCTATATGTGGAGCACTATCTACAGGGGTGGGCTATATTGAGCTTGGTTCTTGTGCTGTATATATATATATATATATATATATATATATACTACCGTTCAAAAGTTTAGGGTCACTTAGCAATTGCCTTATTTTTGAAAGAAAAGCACAGTTTTTTTCAATGAAGATAACATTAAATTAATCAGAAATACACTCTATACATTGTTATTGTGCTAAATGACTATTCTAGCTGCAAACGTCTGGTTTTTAATGCAATATCTACATAGGTGTATAGAGGCCCATTTCCAGCAACCATCACTCCAGTGTTCTAATGGTACATTGTGTTTGCTAACTGTGTTAGAAGGCTAATGGATGATTAGAAAACACTTGAAAACCCTTGTGCAATTATGTTAGCACCGCTGTAAACAGTTTTGCTGTTTAGAGGAGCTATAAAACTGACCTTCCATTGAGCTAGTTGAGAATCTGGAGCATTACATTTGTGGATTCGATTAAACTCTCAAAATGGCTAGAAAAAGAGAGCTTTCATGTGAAACTCGACAGTCTATTCTTGTTCTTAGAAATGAAGGCTATTCCATGCGAGAAATTGCCAAGAAACTGAAGATTTCCTACAACGGTGTGTACTACTCCCTTCAGAGGACAGCACAAACAGGCTCTAACCAGAGTAGAAAGAGAAGTGGGAGGCCCCGCTGCACAACTGAGCAACAAGACAAGTACATTAGAGTCTCTAGTTTGAGAAATAGATGCCTCACAGGTCCTCAACTGGCAGCTTCATTAAATAGTACCCGCAAAACGCCAGTGTCAATGTCTACAGTGAAGAGGCGACTCCGGGATGCTGGCCTTCAGGGCAGAGTGGCAAAGAAAAAGCCATATCTGAGACTGGCTAATAAAAGGAAAAGATTAATATGGGCAAAAGCACACAGACATTGGACAGAGGAAGATTGGAAAAAAGTGTTATGGACAGAAGAATCGAAGTTTGAGGTGTTTGGTGTGCTGTGTTCTGTGGATCACACAGAAGAACATTTGTGAGACGCAGAACAACTGAAAAGATGCTGGAAGAGTGCCTGACGCCATCTTTCAAGCATGGTGGAGGTAATGTTATGGTCTGGGGTTGCTTTGGTGCTGGTAAAGTGGGAGATTTGTACAAGGTAAAAGGGATTTTGAATAAGGAAGGCTATCACTCCATTTTGCAACGCCATGCCATACCCTGTGGACAGCGCTTGATTGGAGCCAATTTCATCCTACAACAGGACAATGACTCAAAGCACACCTCCAAATTATGCAAGAACTATTTAGGGAAGAAGCAGGCAGCTGGTATTCTATCTGTAATGGAGTGGCCAGCGCAGTCACCAGATCTCAACCCCATAGAGCTGTTGTGGGAGCAGCTTGACCGTATGGTACGCAAGAAGTGCCCATCAAGCCAATTTAACTTGTGGGAGGGCCTTCTGGAAGCATGGGGTGAAATTTCTCACGATTACCTCAGCAAATTAACAGCTAGAATGCCAAAGGTCTGCAATGCTGTAATTGCTGCAAATGGAGCATTCTTTGACGAAAGCAAAGTTTGAAGGAGAAAATTATTATTTCAAATAAAAATCATTATTTCTAACCTTGTCAATGTCTTGACTATATTTTCTAGTCATTTTGCAACTCATTTGATAAATATAAGTGTGAGTTTTCATGGAAAACACAAAATTGTCTGGGTGACCCCAAACCTTTGAACGGTAGTGTATATATATATATATATATATATATTGCGCTTGGTTCTGGTGCTGTATATATGTATGAGCTTTGTTCTGGTGCTGTGTATATATTGAGCATGGTTCTGGTGCTGTATATATATTGAGCTTGGTTCTGGTGCTGTATATATGTACTGAGCTTCGTTCTGGTGCGGTATATATATACTGAGCTTTGTTCTGGTGTTTATATGTATCAGCTTGATTCTGGTGCTGTATATATATTGAGCTTTGTTCTGGTGCTGTATTTATGTACTGAACTTTGTTCTGGTGCTGTATATATGTACTGAGCTTTGTTCTGGTGCTGTATTTATGTACTGAGCTTGGTTCTGGTGCTGTATATATATTGAGCTTTGTTCTGGTGTTGTATATATGTACCGAGCTTTGTTCTGGTGTTGTATAGATGTACTGAGCTTGGTTACACAAAAAAAATGCGGAAACAAATGACACCTCATTGATTGGTAGAGAAAACGAACATGGCGACGGGGAAGGAGATGTCAGGAAAGCAGTTCAGGAGGGGGCAAGCAATCTTTGCCCTGGGTGCTGGAGAACCTAGCTACGCCTCTGCCCAGGGTGGTCGGAGTATTATCCCCTATTAAATATATATAATGTACATGGAAGCGGATATAGCTATATGGATGACAGTAACCTAAATTCTAGTTCCATCTTCTTTAATGGTGTATACAGACACATCTATAGGGAACATCTCATGCTATAATTATACTCGATAATGCATCCTAGTAAAGGGGTAGCGGTCTCTATATATTCTATCTGATAACAGAATGGCAATCTTTAAAATGTTACCTACTGTACACTACACCAGTTGGATAAGAGGACTACACAGGGGTTAATACCCTATAAAATGCACGTGGTGGAGTATTCAGAAACATGCATGATCATTGGAAAATTCCTAACTGCATAGTATGCGATTTACAGTATGGTATATGTGGATGTGTATATGGGACAACACCCTATATGACACAATCTATATTATATTGTATTCAAGATCTGGCCCTTTCATTGAGGGGAATAACGAGTTTTGTCCCCTACACCTGTTACAATAAACAGGCTAATGTAGGATCTTCATGTGCAAAACAAATAAAATAAATAAATTGTACATATATACACTGTATATATAGTTGTATTGCAACACTCTATTATTGGATGTATTGATTGCAAACTACCTACAGGCTAATGTATCACCTAAATATGCAATATAAACAACACATCTCCATGGTGATATGATAGATTAAACGATCCCCCAATAAAGAAGTAGTGGCAGGAGTCGACAATGACGAGATGCTGGAGGTATGGCTACACGCGCCCAGCGTCTGTAATAAATACAAAGAAACAGTTATGCTCTAATTAAGATGTAAAACATTACAGCTCGAAGTCAACGATATGTGAAAAAAAACGCGAGGGCGGCACCTGCCCAACTCAGAATTTGAAGATTTAGCTGTGTCCATGTAAATAAAAAAATCACTCAATTCCCCATGTAACGCGGCTACAGAAGTCTAGATATGGAGGAGTTTGGTGGGGTCCTCATAAAGTAGCAGCTACTGAGCCAGATTTTGACACAGAGGAAGCACCGTAGTCACCATTGGTTTTCTTTCCCTGGCTAACAATATAGATGCAAAATTGTAACCCCTAGATCAATGATCACAGTAGTACAATAACTTCATATCACAGTTAGTCATAAGGACATCTAAAGAAGCACCAAATTAATACCCATATATCAACTTCCTGGACTCTTGCGTATTAGTGTCAAATAGAGGGATTTATTTAGTCACTGTATCCTTTAGATTATTATTATAGAGGTTACATGGGAATTTAATATTGATGGCCTATTTTTGATAGTCGGTAGGGACCCAATCAGCTGAATGAGAAGGCCTCCTCCTGTATGCATTGCGTGCTCCCTCTTTGTTTACCAATGCACGGCGCCGTAAATGTAGCTGTGCCTGGTACTGCAGCTCAGTCCCATTTACTTGAAGAAACAGGCACAATCTTATGTGCAGCGCTGTGCCTTGGTAAACAATTAAGGGGACGCCGTCCTCATGCAGCTGATCAGCGAAGGTGCCGGGTTTTAGACTCGCACTGATCAAATATTTATGGCCTATTTTACAGTCAGGCCATCAATTTTAAAGGGGTAATCCGGTTGCGAAGAGTTTTTATCAGTTTTCACCTACACACTGGACAGGTGATAACTGATAGATCGGTAAGGTTCCGACCACTGGGCCTCCACTGATCACTAGAATGAGGGGTCACATTTCTCCAGTTGAATGGAATGGCGATCGAGCACGTCAAGTTGTCTTTTTATACAAAAATAGCAGTAACTAATTATCAACTAAAGTTGTTGATGATCTCATCTGCACGTTATGAAATAATAAAAAGTTGGCTTTTACCCCGAATATACAATAACCAAGTAAGGCTTCGTTCACATCTACATTAGGGTTCCGTCTGAGCTTTCCGTCAGAACGGAGCCCTGACAGACACAATGGTGATGGAAACGGAAACCTATGGTTTCCGTCTGTGTCTGTCAGGGCTCCGTTCTGATGGAAAGCTCAGTCGGAACGGAGCCCTAGCGCAGATGTGAACGAAGCCTAATATGTTTTGATAGAAACTTGTTTCAAGTGAGACTGATCTAACTGCAGTATAGTCATTTTCCCCTCATTTATCTCAACATGGAAAAAAATCTAATCAAATAAATTGTAGCAAACTGCATTTTTTCTATTAACCCTAGCTAGATTTTTAAAAACAACAACACAAAGCAAAATTCAGATAAGGCCCTTATAAAAGACGGCATACTTCAAATAGGCAGCTGCTTTCCTTCTGTGCTTGCTTGAGAGATTAACATATCAATTAGTGTTACATTAGAAGTAAATCAAATTAATTCCCGTTAAGATAAAAAGAATGCAAATGTGACATTTATGCATCAATGTTGTGTAAGCATACTGATATCCGAAGGCAAAATAATACTTTTGTTTTCCAAGGGGAAGCAATCTCTTTAAAACACATTTTATTTATTTTCCAGTAGCATGATCCCAAAAATCAATCTTGAAAAAATGGTAATTAAAAAGAAATCAAAGATTAAGTTCCCTAACCTGCTAAAACTAATATGTAATAGCGATCATTGCTCTTGGCAATATTACTATAAATTTACATTTTCTATTGAAATGATGGTACACATCAGAATTCATGGCTTTGCACAGATAAAAACCCAGCAGGGTAGGGACGTTGGGAGTTACTTACCTGTTGTGTTAAGTGATAATAATTTACAACATATCAAATATTTCATTTACCTATATAACTTAAAATAGGTTTCTTAAAAGTTAGTTTCTGCTTGGCTGTTATGGTGACAAACTCAACTTTTTTTCAGCAGTAATAGTAAATAACCATTAGTAGGTATCATCAACGGAATAAGGTACCTATACATTTCCCTAATTCTTAACTATATGTGATGTCTTCCAATAAGCCATTCAGCCCTACTATGTCTAATCTGGGTGGGCAGAGACTAGTCTGAGGGGATACATTCAATATACAGTGCTGCGTAAAATATATAAAATGACGAGAAATAAATATTACTGGGATCAAAAGCAACAATTGCTACTTTACAATTTATACAGTATATATAAATAAATTTATACAATATTAATTGGTTCCAGGACGACCATTGTATGTTGAAACCATAACTATATGGAAAACTGGTAATTGGTTCTGAAGCCCCCAAAACGTCCACCCAAAACGATAAAAAAGGTGAATTGAAGACAAATAAGAATAAAAATACAAATAAAGCATGCATTGTAAGTACAGTGGTCCCTCAAGTTACAATATTAATTGGTTCTGGGGCGACGATTGTAAGTTGAAAATATTGTAACTTGAGACCATAACTATAGGGAAAACTAGGAATTGGTTCCAAAGCCCCAAAAATGTCAACCACGGATAAGAAAAAAAAAGATGATTTAGCAGATAACTAATACAGATAAAGCAAGTTCTGACATATAAAAGTCAGAAATACTGTAGCTGCTGGAGGCTGTAAATCACTTTCTACGATGAGGACAGGAGCTTCTTCAGGAGCCTGTAAAGTATACAGTGTACCAGAAATATACCATGGAGCCACCCTCACCTGGTGTCCAAAGGAGCAACTCATTCTGGCCCAGGTAAAGAGAAGTACAGGACATGTAGTACTGTACCATAGAGTGGCGCTACTAGACAGCCAATCAGGGCATGCACTGAATTACAACAGGTGCTTTACCACTAAAATGCCCATGTTGATTGGCTTCCAGCCAATCACACGCGCCTGAGATCCATACATTTTGTGGCATTGTATGTTGAATGTGGTTTCAAGTTACAATCGTCCAGGAAAGACCATTGTATGTTAAAAATATTGTAACATGAGGGACCACTATATATATATATATATATATATATATATATATATATATATATATATTTGGCAAGGACATGCTGTCTGAGGCACAGTTAGCTCCGCCTACAGCCCGACCTGCAAGAAGCCTGTGAGGAAGGAGATGTGAGTGCTCAGTTTGTCTGTTGTTTGTGCCTCTATTTATCTGTGTGTCTTTGTGTGTGTATTTGTTACGACCGCGGTCACGGACCGTGGCCTCCACTTATCGGCCTCCCGCAGATCTTCTCTTCCTGCAGACGTCTCCCTCCCTGGAGACGCCAGCCCATGCGTCCGCTATGTCCCGTAGTGTTCACTAGAGGGTGCGCGCGCTGGTTCCTGGCCTTAAAGGGCCAGCGCATGCATATGTAGTTAATTAATTATGCTCAGATCACATTGAACTGTAAAAAGGGCCCTGCCCTTTTTGATCCTTGCCTGAGCGTTCTTTGTAATTCCCATGTTAATCTTGCAAATGGTCCTGTTCCCAGTGTTCCCGTGCCCTGCTACCTGTATCCCGTGCTGTGTTATTGTTCCTGAGCCTTTTCAGTGATTGTAGTTGTGTCCTGCTGCACCCGTTGTCATCCTCCACGTCTGGCGCAACCTACTGCACCCATTGTCATCCGCCACATCTGGCGCAATCTGCTGTCATCCGCCACATCTGGCGCAACCTACTGCACCTGCTGAACCTACTACCATCCGTGCCAGAGCCCCTGCCACCATCTGGACTATTTCAGGTACCCTTGTGCTCCGAACTTGTACAGACTTTTGCATAGACTGACTTGGCCAGCTGCCTCTCTGCTACGGCGGAGCGGCCTAGTGGTAGTGGGTCCACAGACCCCTAGATCATGACATTATTTGTGTGTCTAAGTGCCTATATATGTATCTGTACAGTGGCGTAACTATAGTTGCCACGCAGCACTGACCACGCTACCCACTGTATTTGCATCCTCATGACGTAAATACAGTTCAGTGCAATGCTGGAGCCTTGCTCCAGCATTCACTGTGTTGCGAGCGGCTCGGCGCAGGCAGTTCGATGTAGTGACGTCATCGTGCATGTCTGCGCCTACTCACGAACAGCACAGACCGGAGGAGAAGGATTCTCCACCTGTCGTGGGAACGTCGAAAGGTACGTAATTATGTTATTATTTTTCTATTAGGTATGTACATATGGGGGCATTATATGGTAGCTGCTTAGGGGGCATTATACTATATGGGGGGCATTATACTGTATAGGACAGCTAGGGGGCATTATACTGTATGTGGGCAATATACTGTATGGGATAGTTATGAGGGCATTATACTGTATGGGGCAGCTATAGGGGGCATTATACTGTATGGGGGCATTATACTGTGTGACAGCTATGGAGGGCATTTTACTGTATGGGGGCATTATACTCTATGGGACAGCTATGGAGGGCATTATACTGTATGGGGGCATTATACTGTATGGGACATCTATTGGGGGCATTGTACTGTATGGGGCACTATACTGTATGGGACAACAATGGGGGCATTATACTGTATGTGACAGCTATGGGGAGCATTATACTGTATGGGGGCATTATACAGTATGGGACAGCTATGGGGAGAATTATACTGTATGGGGCATTATACTGTATGGGACAGCTATGGAGGGCATTATACTGTATGGAACAGCTATGGTGGGCATTATACTGTGTGGGGCATTATACTGTATGGAGCAGCTATGGGTGGCATTATACTGTATGGGGGGCATTATACTGTATGGGACATTATAGTGTATGGCGCAGCTATGGGGGGCATTATACTGTATGTGGGCATTATATTGTATTTAGTGCATTATACTGTATGGGGCAGCTATGGGTGGCAATATACTGTGGGGGCAGCTATGGGGTGCATTATTGAGTGGAGGCAGCTATGGGGGGCATTATACTGTGTGGGGGCATCTATGGGGGCATTATACTGTGGGGTCAGCTATGGGGAGCATTATACTGTGGAGGCATTATTGGGGTTTGTCAGGCAAGGTGGCCCGGCATAGGAGTGCGCAGGGGTCTGGTGCTGTTGGGAAGGAGCAGGGGGGCCCAAGCTGAATTCTTTCACCAAGGCCTATGAGCCTTTAGCTATGCCCCTGTATCTGTATGTGTATATATTTCTGTGTGTGCATCTACTACACTATCTGTACTCAGAGTTATCACTGTGTTATCCGTGGTGTTACATAGGACGGCAGGTAACATTGCTACAATAGGCTATGTTCACATCTGCGTCAGGGCTCCGTTCCGAAGTTCCGTCTGAGCTTTCTGTCGGATCGGAGCCCTGACAGACACAAACTGAAACCAAAGGTTTCCGTTTCCATCACCATTGATTTCAATGGTGACGGATCCGGTTCCAATGGTTTCTGTTTGTCTCCGCTGTGCAAGGTTCCGTCATTTTGACAGAATCAATAGCATAGTCGACTACGGTATTCATCCAGAACGGAGCAGGAACGGAGCCCTGACGCAGATGTGAACGAAGCCTTATCTGTACTCAGAGTTATCACTGTATCTTATCTGTGGTGTTACATAGGACTGCAGGTGACATCTACTACATTATCTGTACTCAGATTTATCACTGCGTGTAGGGCTCGGCGATTTTGCAAAAAAATAAAATCTAGATTTTTGTCAACCCTATGGACGATTTTTGATGTGATTCACGATTTTCTTATTTTTAGGAGTAATTAAGGAATTACTGTGCATGCAATTCCCTGATCTCCAAAAAATGCCAAGACACAATTCCTTTACATAAGAGAATTGCAGGCATAGTTATCCAATTATATATATTATCAGGATTGTCCCTTAGCTGCTACGTGTGATCACGCTCACTTATAAAAGGGACAATGCCTATAATCATCATATATATATTTGTCTCCGATGAATAAAAAGAGCAACTATGAGTGCAGAGGAATGCCAGGAACAACGAGAAACCAATTCCCAAAACAAGGCATTAAGAAGGCAAAACCCTGAAGTGAGACAAGCCCGTAATGAACGTCGTTTTCAAAGAGCACAATTCTAAATACCTATCATTCCTTTTGCTAGCAAAGCCGTGTACCGTTTTTTCTATACTAGTGTATATATATATATATATATATATATATATATATATGTCACTTTTGTAAGAGCACTAGGTTCTGAAGAGTTTGATGTGTATTGAATAAAGTGCCCTCAGACCCTGCAATCCAGTATCCCAGAGTGGCTTTCTTTTATGTCACCTACATTCCTACCACAACATTACAAGGAGTGAAGGGACTCATTGAGAGCAGCAGACCGAGATCTGGGAAAGAGAACCCCTCCAGAGTTCACTATTTTCTTTTAATGTGGAGATAGATAGATAGATAGATAGATAGATAGATAGATAGATAGATAGATAGATAGATAGATAGATAGATAGATAGATAGATAGATAGATAGATAGATAGATAGATAGATGTGTATTCCTCTATCTATCTATCTTTCTACAAAGGTCATGCTTAATTGGAGGAACCTCTGGAATACATAATGCCCAGACTTCAATTGAATCTGTCTCCCTTTTTCTGCAGCTAATAATGGCTAATATCAATTAGAAAGAAAAACAATACTGGTGAAGGCAGTCAATGAACAAAATCAATTTCACTATGGTGATAATGATCTCTTAAAACATTCTTGTCATTTTCTTTGTCCTGCAATGAGAGGAGCTTACATCTTGAAATTTAATGCACTCTCTGCATCAAAATCCAATACATTTTTCAGCAAGCAACAAGCGTCGTCCATACAAAACAAGCAAAACCATGTGGCATAAAACAGTACAATGCAGCAGTTGATCATAACTTAATTTCTAAGTTTTGTCAGGCATTTGCTAATGCTGCCAATAATTGTTTACGCAAATATTTTCCCAATAACTGACAATTAATGGCAATTCATCCAGCTTTTATAGACAATAGGAGATCTGTCTAATAGGTCAGTGAACTTTTTAAATACACCTGCTGCAATTTACTTGCTGGTAAAGATTTTTTTGGCCACCGACACGTCACATATTCAGGACTATTAGTTGTCATATAATGTTGAGAAGGTTGAAAAAAGACACAGGTCCATCAAGTCCAACCTATAATCCTATGGTGTTTTGCATTTGTCTACATGCGAAATTAGTTATCAGAGGGCTGAGTTGTATAAATGAAAGCAGTGAGGATTTTGCAACAACACATTCAATTATATCCAACATTCGGGCTCGAACATAAAAAATAAATAAAAATGCCAGACATCTCCCACTACAAAGTGTAAGAGAAGTCTTATACAAGCAGGTCTACACATGAAGACATAGCTCATCTCATACCAGCATAGGGCTATACGTGTGGACCAAAAATTATTAGCAATGTACTCACTGCAGTAAGTGAGTACACTTCTAATATACATTCAGGTCCGATTCCGGAAGTCTAGCGGCACAGTCTTCCTTTATGACGACATGACTTGTCGTCATGTGACCGGCCCCGCTGTACTCTATATAATCCATGTACTACTGCTACAACGATTGCATAGCACACAGCCGGGCTGGTCACATGACAATGAGTTGTGTCGTCGTGAAGTTAGCGGGTGCCACTAGACTTCCGATCCCCCACCAGCGCTGTAAAAATCTATTTAAATCTCATAATCAGCGCGACGGGGGACCGGAATTACTGCAGTGAGTACCCTGCTAATAATTTTCGGTCCCCACATAACCCCTTTAACAGTTCAACTTAATGATAGAAGTAGAAATGCAGTAATAAACATCCATGTGTATCAAAATTTGCTTATTTTGTATCAAGTTTTTAGAGTTCATTTTGCAACAAATTGATTGTATGTCGCACACCATATGTTAAATTTGTCACATTTTATATTGGAGGTTTGGTGCATTTGGTACAACCTGCAGGTGGCATGCAGATGTGACTTTCTCTGTTACTTTTTAAAAAGTCGCATTTCATAAATATAGCTAAAAAGAAACTGCATATAACCATGCCTAGTTGGCGAACATTAATTACAAAGTGCATATGCACCAAAAAAGTACGCAGAGACTGATACATGAGGGCCCTATGGTTTTATTCATCCAATGTTTTCATAGAAACAGGTCATTACTAGACCAAAACTAGGAAGTCTTCTTGAACCCAATGGCATAAGAAAACAATTATCAATGGTATTTCTTACACCCTGTGTATACAAACTGTTCTGACAAGTGTTTTTTAAATAGTTTTCTTCCCGAAATGCTATTATTTGAAAGAAATTTATCAGCCAAGTTTAACAAAAAAAAGTGACTTTCTTTGAAAAATGTGGAATCAGAGTGATCCGCCTTCATCAAACTGCGGCTCAAAAAAGAGAAATCCATCAGTCAGATTCTATTCATGAAGATAAATAGAACATGCCATGTTTGTCATGGGCTATTCAGCCACTTTGGGAGTGCAAATATATTGGGACGTGTTTTTCAAGCCATGAAACCTTTCTTGTTTTGTACAAGACTCATTTATTCCCCTATTACCTGCTGGTAAATACTTTCCGATCCACATACAACCTGTTGTGATCAGATAGTACCTTTGGTTTGGAAGTACCGTATAGAAAATATTTGGAAACGGTAAATAAGGCTTAATAATCTTCTGGTCTGTCATAAACACATATGAGAAGTCTGTGATCTGGGACCTCCATTGATTTAAAGAGGCTCTGCCACCAGATTATAAGTGCCCTATATTCTACATATTCTGATCGGCGCTGTAATGTAGATAACAGCAGTGGTTTTTATTTTGAAAAACGATCATTTTTGAGCAAGATGTGAGCAATTTTAGATTTATGCTAATGAGTTTCTCAATGGACAACTGGGCGTGTTTTTACTTTTTACCAAGTGGGTGTTGTACAGAGAAGTGTATGACGCTGACCAATCAGTGACCAATTAGCGTCCTACACTTCTCATTGTTCCAGCCCAGCATGATCCACAACACAGTGTGATTGTGCAGTGAAAGAAGCTGGGCTGGAAGAATGAGAAGTGTATGACACTGATTAGGCACTGATTGGTCAGCGTCATACACTTCTCTGTACAACACCCAGTTGGTAAAAAGTAAAAACACGTCCAGTTGTCCATTGAGAAAAACTCATTAGCATAAATCTAAACTAGCTCATAACTTGCTCAAAAATGATAGTTTTTCAAAATAAAAACCACTGCTATTATCTACATTACAGCGCCGATCAGATTATGTAGGAGATAGGGCACTTATAATCTGGTGACAGACCCTCTTTAAATGGATTTTACTTAGAATTTTGTGTCAGTTTGATATCTCGCGCCATACATTGTAGTTATATTGGATTTTGAGAGAGAGTAAGGGAGGACACATCTGTTATTTTTGCGGAAATCGCTTGTGGGTGGACCCAGCCCTTCAACGTGTAGTTGCTGGTTCTAAACATTTGGAGCTGGCTCCTAGCTTTTAGAGCTGGCTCCTAGATCTGGCTTTTTCCAAATCTGCACTAATGTAATCTTCTAACATGTATCTGGGATTCATCAGATGATCATTATATAGTATTGTTGTAATACATTGGTATTAATCTAACTGCTTACATTAGAAGTCTACGCAATTAAAAAAAATGGTATAAAAAAACAGTACAACCAAGGGCAGCCACAGACCATTTACAATTCTAGTTGAAAATCTAGGAAAAGTGTAGAGAATTTTAAATTCCACGGCTAGCCTGCATTATTTCATAATTTCTCCTGCCACTAATGTGAGCAATTCCTTCATGATATAATATGTTGTTGATATTATATGTGTAAGTCAGTGCATCACATGTATATAAGAGTGTGACTGCCTATCATTTCATGCATTGTTTTTTTAGACACATTTGTTGTTATTGAATTGCAAGTTGAGCGATTCTCCAAAGGCTGCTGGGGACTTCCGGGAGAGAGCGTGCAAGTAATCTCGTTTGAAATGACAGTTTACAGCGTAATCTCGCGAGATTCCTGTGCTGTAGTGTCGGGATTGTGTTAGTGAAGTGTCAGGATTCTGAATACACATCACGTCCCGGCTGGAGGTAATGTATATTCATTGTCAGGACACTTGAGTAACGTTAGTGTTTGTGTATGTGGCTGCACATAGCAATATAGCTATATCGCTATGTGCTGTGTAAATGAATGGAGAGAAGTGTATGACGCTGATTGGTCACTGATTGGTCAGCGTCATACACTCCTCTGTACAACGCCCACTTGGCCAAAAAGTAAAACACGCCCAGTTGTTCATTAAGAAAGTCATTAGCATAAAGCTAATATAGGTCATAACTCCGTCAAAAAGGATAATTTTTCTAAATAAAAAACACTGCTGTAATCTACATTACAGCGCCGATCACATTATGTACAATATAGGCCACTTATAATGTGGTGACAGAGCCTCTAACAAAATTCCTTTATCTGTAAATGCTCTGTGTGTGTGGTCTATTGAGAAAAACTAGAGAAACTGAATCTTGTTTCTATTGTATCTTGTCCGTTAACGTTATAGCTACTGTAACTACAGAAGATACTGTTGTATGATTTATAAAATTATATAAATAATAATAATGTTTAACCGACATCTGCATATCATTTTCAAATAAACGACATAATAGTACAAATTAACTTAATGATGTGTCAGCTTTATTGGGTCTATTTCTTTTAGCCTTTTATGTGTTAAAGCATGGGGCATAGATCGGGTGATGTGTGGTATTAGAGGTGGGGACGTCAAGAAATTGTTGGCACAGAGGGAGTGCAAGTGGATTATTACCCTTGGAACAATGGCCCCTGTTGGTCTGAATGAGACACTTAGTTTTGCGCCCTTCCTATAATCCTTCTACCATTTTTTTAAATGTTTGTGTTTTTAAACTGTATGTCTATTAATTTATAATTTTTCTCCTTCTAGTCTTCTACTCTGGTTGTTTCTGACCATACATACTCACACTGGTCTGAGATCGATATTTCGGAAAAATTTGTCATGATGTTTGTGGGACTCCAATTCCCATTATGCGGATCTGCTCGGAATTGTGCCAAGCGTTTCTACACGTCGTGGGATAACTCATTGTATTTTACTGTTTTTCTGTTATTAGTCTTAATATATATGTTATTCCATATGCTCTTTGATTGATACTTTTTTGGTATGGTCGGAGTAAATATATAGTGTCATCGCTCTGCAATTTATATTCTGTGTCTCACTTTACGGTGGAATTCTCTTAATTTGTCACAATTTTTTTCACTACGGAGTAATTTCAGCAGTGCATGCTGATAATATAACATAAATACGTTATTGTTTCTATGCACGCTCAATATATTTATATATAGAATTATATATCTTTATTTATTTGATCACTTTTTAATTGATGAGTTCTTTCTCATCAATTCTTACTTTCTTTTCTCTTTCATGTATTATATTTACATATTCATCACAGCACACAGGGTGTCACTTGTCATGTGTTATTTAAATGAAAATTTTTTTTGGGTGATATCGATCCTCTTATCTTTAGTTTATTACAATTGATTCCTTTAGAATTCCTTTGGACCAGTGTTCATAGTAACATCTGTGCTAAATAAATTATTATCACCTATAACTTCGTAGTATTAATAATTTGTTTTAATTAAAACTCACTTTTTGCTTTATTTTGCGATGTTGCATACCGGCCCTGCCTGTCATGTGCGTCATCGCTGGTTTTTGCTCTGTCTGCCGATTGTGCCCCTCTGCGCGTGCGTGGTTTCCGGAGCCGCGCATGCGTAGTGGGGACTCGGCTGTCAGGTGCATGAGTCTCGCGATGTTTCGGTCTGACAGGCACGGCCGTGAAGATCTCATTGGCCAACCCGTAGCAGCTGACTGAATTAACCAGTGTATTTAAAGTAGAAGTACTAAGTAGAAGACAGTATACCCCTCTGAAAAAGCCATCTACGCGAAACGCGCGTCGGGGTTTCTCCGTACTCGGGAAGTTACTGAACTACAGGAACCATATGGGTTAGTAACGTTCTATGCTGTGCCCTATACTTTTGACTTGCTCCTCTTTCTTGTGGCTGTACTTTCTGGGAAGATCTGTCTGCTTCATGTGGGCTTTTGTGGGTACCTTTCTGACCATTACATAAGTCCATCGTACAATCTTTATCTACAATGTTATTATGAGTCTGGCTATATGTATGATGCAATTTACCCAAATTATATATCTTGGCTTTTTTGCCTTTACTGTTATTAATCGCATTCATTTGTCGCCTTAGCCTTAGCTGATATTTCATTATTTGTTAGAAAGACCTATTCTTCCTGTAGCTGCATTAATAAGGAGTGGTTCCTCTATGTTCTTTTACGCCACTTGGGAGGTGTACAGTTCTTGGATTTGTAGTCTATTTTTAAATTATATGTAATCTGTATTGTCCTAATAAAATTTATTTTTCTATGCCACTGGCAAACTTTATCCTAATAGTGCATGACTCCTTTGTTCTCAGTGTTTTTCATAATTATCTTGGAGTCTCTATTCTGACAGTAAGGAGGCTAAAATCCGCACATGCTGGTGACCTAACCTTTATAACCATTTTCCTGTTGAGACATATGTTTATACTAATCTAATAAACGCTTCGATGTAGATAAGTACTGTTTTTTAAAAAAAAAACGTTTATTAGTGACAAAGTTATGATTTTTACATTTATGCAAATTTTGGGTAAAAGCACAACTGGGCGTTTTTATTAGTTTCACCAAGTGGGCGTTGTAAAGAGAAGTGTATGATGCTGACGAATCAGCGTCATACACTTTTCTTCATTCATGCCCAGCTTTATTCACAGCACAGCATGATCTCACGAGATCATGCTGTGAAGTCACTCTCCAGCAGTTCCTTCAACGGAGTGACGGAAGAATGACCAGACATCGCCTCCAGCCGTGCCAGGACGATTATCCTCCTCAGCAGCAGTCCTGGCACGGCTGGAGCCGATGTTTGGTCATTCTGCCTGTTGCTCCGGTGAAGGAACTGTGTGAGAGTGACGACACAGTGTGATCACGCTGTGCTGTGAATAAAGCTGGGCATGAAAAGAAGTGTATTTAAGACTGTATATAACACTTTTCTTTACAACGCCCACTTGGTGAAACAAAAAAAAAAAAACGGCCAGTTGATCTTTTACAAAAAATTTGCATAAATTTAAAAATCATCATAACTATGTCACTAATAAACGTTTTTTTTTAAAAAAAAACAGTAGTTACCTACATCAAAGCGTTTATTAGATTAGGTAGAATATAGGGAAGAATTAAACTGGTGACAGAGCCTCTTTAAGTTATACATACAGTAATATAGTAATACAGTAATATAGTATTGAATTATAAAAAAAAAAACCTGCTAATGTAAGTGTGTGAAGGTATCTGGCATATAAGCATTGGAAGAATGGAAGAATTTTTTGGTTATAAAATATTTTTTCCACAATACTATAAATTCCAGACAATTGAAATAGCTAATCTTGAAATTGACTTTTACGGTCAGGTTCACATGTGGCATTTCATTAGACATTTTTCCTGGAATGCATCTTAGAGAGGTGGAAAAACAGGTGTTCCAAAAAGAAAAGCTTTATTCTTCTACCCCCTGAGAACCATTCCTGAATTTCTAGTTAAAAATTGTACTAAAATTTTCCCTAGCTTATAGGTTTCTTTTATTAAATTTCAAAAGTTTGTCCACATTGTACAATACTTTTTTGTTATAAGGGTCCTAAGAAAATAAGTTGATCACAGGGTGTCCCTCTACTAGGACAGCAGTCACCTGTTATCTGCAGGGAATCCTGGCAGCAAGTGATCAATTCCCCTGCAGCACCATCACAGGTGAAATTAAGCATTACATCCTACCCATTGAGCTAGGTCCTCCAGTGAAATAACCACTTTTTAAAGCCATGTGAGGCTTATTGATAGAGGTCATGAACAAGGGACGGTCCTCATTTAACTGCCCTAATAGGCTATTTGAAAATTGGTTTTTCTAAACCAGACAACCCCTTTAACTTAAACTGAGCTGTGAGTTCCCTGAAACATTAATTTGTCACAAGTCACAGGCCATTCTTTGGTTAGAATATATAGCATTTAATTCAAATGGTACTTACAAAAAAAACAAAACACAATGCAAAAGAATATTCTACATTCCTGATTAGTAGTAATGACACATTGGACATATTTAGCTTTCCATAAATGAAATGTGCTCTGTATAGTTTTTATTCTTAGAGCAAATTTACAGAGCCATTACATATTATACGATTCCTATAAAACAGGTGACTTTTGCTAGGTATACAAACAAGGAGCTCCTGAAAAGCTAAAAGTGACATTATCTGGTAGTGAGGAATGTTACCAATAAAATGCAGAAGGTTATTACGACTTATATCCTATCCAATTATACTGGTACTGGGCCCACAGTTTTATTTGGTTTTACTGGTTGTCATGCACTTTAAGGTCTTACAATAAAGTGTCTTTGCAACTTTCGCAAATGTATAAAAACCTATAAAACAGAAAGATGTATGATTACAAGTATATTGCAACAGTTCAGCAATAAATCTTATGAAGACCAAGTTATTTTGTAATAATTATACACAAATTACTGCTACAGATTTGTCCACACGCTGCGGAATTGCTGCATTTTTTCAATCTGGAATTGCGTAGGGGAAAAAAACGCAGCAGAATACAGTAGCAGCATAGTGGATAAGATTTAACAAACCTCATCCACATGCTGCGTAAAAATTCTGTGCAGAAATTGCATAATTTTCGGAACGCAGCATGTCCATTCCTGCTGCGGAAAGTGGACAGAGTTGCTGTGTTTTTCAGAGAAGATGCCACCCTTTCCTTGCATTGTGAAAAACGCAGCAAAATACGCACCATTTTCTGCCGTAAAATCCACAGGAAATGGTGCGTTTTTGCTGCAGCGGAAAGTCAAACATTCAACGGAATTGCTGCAGAAATTTTCTGCGGCAATTCCGTTGTGTATGGTCAAAAGAGGGAAGAGAGATAACATTAGAGAAGTCATTAATTTCCAGATGAGGGCGGTCAGTGTGCACATGTGCTGTCCAGGTGTAGATGACAGGGCAGTCATGAGGAATGTAGAAAAACAAATATAGTATATGGATGAAAAGTGTGGCATGGCATCAGCTGTGAGCCACTTGTAGGTCCAACACAATCCAAGATAAAACCAGAGCTGAGGAGTTCTATGTATCATCAAGTAAAATACGATAGGAGTTGTTCGATTTGTTTGAGTTGATACATAGGGGTGCCTTAATTTAAGACCCTCTTCAAGTAACCAGTGCAGAGACGGGTTACAATGAGCGTCTGTCGCTCTGGAGGATCAAGCATGTCCATATATTATACGGGCAGCCCATTGATTTAAATGATCTCTGTGTAATGCTTCATTTCCCCTGCGGTGGTGCTGCAGTTTAATTAAACACCACCCACCCACCTACCTAGTAAGTATGGCCTTTTTTGTGGTTTTGATGTTATCTATGGCCCATTTTTTCTGCTTAGGTTAATTAAACACTTTTGGCCGGATTCTTTCACGGAATACAGTGGATTGCTGTGGTTCCTGCAGTGGAAAACCCTGTAATTATATTATCGTCATTGGACCTGTCTAACAAAAAGCCATTGTCCAAAGCAGGCTATTGTAGTGATGATCTACAAAGAGGGGAGAGGCGGCAGCAGAGATTCAGGCTTGTGATTAGGAATGTCAAAATTATTATTATGGATTATCATTGAAATTAATTATAAAAATGAATAGTAAGATTAAGGGAAATATAGGAGGAATAGGAGGAAAGATTGGTGTCCCCATGGATTGAACAGCCAGTCGGGTCCTGCATTCTTGACACTTATTAGGCTGTGTTCACACAGAGTTTTTTGCAGGAGGAAAATTCATCCTGAAAAAACTGCTCCAGACGTTTTTTGCACAGTGGTTTGACAAAAACTCGTCAAAACACTCGTCGAGGCGTTTTTTTTCCCGTTTCTGACTGATTGAAATAGGGTTTTGGAGGCGGAAACTGCTTCAAGATAGGTCATGTCGCTTCTTATTACCGCGACACTGTTTTTCCGCTCGCGGTAAAAAAAACTTGTCCGCCTCCCATTGAAATCAATGGGAGGCATTTTTGGCCGGTTTTTGACGAGTGGTTTCCGTGTGAACAGGGCCTTAAGAGTTGCAATTTCAAAACCTACACACTTTCTAGAATAATATTTACAACTAAGGGTCCCATCTGACAAATAAACCAGAGAAAAAAAACATCTCCATGTAGCCTCAGTAAATAAACAGGAGATTGTCATGTCTATTAGCACAAGTAGATAATATGCCAGATTTCTGCAAAATTAAACATTCTAAACGAGTGACTTTTACTGCCAAAAAATAAATGGGACCAGACACCACTGACCTGTAACCATACTGCAAACTGACTTATGTCTAGTTTCTACAGATCTGTTTCCATATTGGAAAATAAAGAATTGTCGATGCATTACTCATTGTTTCTTAATACCTACAGTAGACTCTCTTCCCATTCTTATGCAAGCTTGGGAGAAACACATGCAGAATAAAAATACAAATATAAGAGATAGAAAAAAAAAAAAGAAGCTGACTGTAAAGGGGAGTGTCCCCTATTTATATATGCGATACTGCCTTTGATCTCCTGTTTCCCATATTAAAGGGAAGGTGTCATGAAATTATATTTTTTTATATAATATTGCTTTTAGTATGATATTAAAATAAATGTTATTTATTTGTGTTCTTGTGTTCTGCTTATTTTTTTTTTCTTACTTTTACTTCTCTATGGGGGCTGCCATTTTTTTTTTCATTCTGTATGTGTCGATTAACGACACATACAGAGATGGAATACGGCACATACTCCCCCATAGAGAATGCGAACGGGAGCCGTTCCATTCACTGCAGCTTGCGCAGTCTGTATGGGAACGGCACATGCGCCGCTCCCACACAGACCAAAACAAAGCTTGTTAGCAGAGCGAAATCCGGCGCCATTTTCATGTGGACCAGAAGCCGCTGCCGGACAGTAAGACGACGACTTCCAGCCATATGTTCAAGGAAGCGAAGATGCAAGTAAAAGGAGCGGAGGCGGCAGGAGCAGGTAAGTTATGTTTGTGTATTGGATGTGTGTATTATGTTCGTGTATGTTAGTGTTATCAGTGGCGTAACTACCGCCGTAGCAGCAGTGGCGGCTGCTACGGGGCCCGGGGCATGAGGGGGCCCGTGTCGCCCGCCGGCACGGGCCCCCACCATGGCCGGAGGCTCCGCTAGCAGCCGCTATGGCTGCTACAGCGGGACGTCACTGAACACTACGGCAGAGCAGGGAGGTATCTCCCCGCTCTGCCATTAACTGGTTCCCGACCGCTGGCTGTATTTTTACGGCCAGCGGTCAGGGTCCTTAAAACCCGAGCCATAGACTTTCTACGGCTCGGGTTTTAACTTGCTGCCCGCGCGATCGGGCAGCTGAATGTCGGGTCTCCGGCTGTCAGTGACTGCCGGGGACCCTGAGGAGAGGATAGAAGCAGCTTTCGCTGCTTCTGTCTTCTCTGATGACTTGTACACAGCGCTCAATGCGCGCTGTGTACAGGAATAGAGACAGCAGCAGCGGCGCTGTCTCTATTCCTCCCGGTGATCATGTGACTGGTCACATGATCGCCGGGTGCCGTTACTGACAGACTGCTGCTGGGTCTTACTAGACCCAGCACAGCCCTATTAGTGACAATAGTCACTATGAGAGGGCTGATTTCCCCTGTAACTGGGGCTGCTGTGCAGCTCCAGTTACAGGCGAAAAGCATGGTGTAAAAGAAAGAAAAAAAATATCTAAAGTTCCCCAAAGGTCTTCTTTGACCTTTGGGGGACAGACCATAGTAATAAAAAAATAATAAAGTAAAGTGCAAAAAAAATGTAAATAATAAATACACATAAAATACCCACCCCAAAAAAAAAACGTTCCGCCCCGCCAATCATTGTTGTAACGCTAGCGCTGACCCAATTACCCTAATATAGACATGTAATATATAAAAATTTACGGTAGACAATGGCGATCACAAATAAAAGGTCTATTTTAGGGTAAAACTATGTTATTACCAAAAAAAAAAATAGCTGAAATGTAAAAAAGCTTATTTTTTTACTATTATTTTCAAACTTTATGAATAAAAATTCTAAAATAGCAAAAAAGGTGTGTATAAAAACGATAAAAAATGAAACCTGCATGGTCTACGGAAAAAACATCGCAAAAATCACGTCGTTAGCCGAACAAATAAAAGAGTTATAGCCATTTAACTAACACGTTCTAAAAATAGCTAAACGGTGTCTGGTCCTGAAGGCGCAAAATAGAGCAAAAGACATGTATCCCCTCTCCACAGGACAGGGGATACATGTGTGATCGCTGGCAGGGATAGGGAGAACGGGGGACTGAAAGTCCCCTGAAGTTCTCCATCACAAACCTCGGACTTCCGGGGTCTGTGTCGGCAGCTCCGTAGAAATGAATGGAGCGCCGGTCGTGCTTGTGCGCATGCGTGACCAGCGCTCCTTTCATTTTTATTGAGCTGCGCAGACGCCGGAAGTCAGAGGTTTGTCATGGAGAAGTTCAGGGGACTTTCAGTCCCCCGTTCTCCCTATCGCTGCCAGCGATCACACATGTATACCCTATCCTGTGGAGATCCTGTGGAGAGGTGATACATGTATTTTGTAGGACACACTGTAGGTCGCATTTTTTTGGGAGGGGGGACGCTGTATGGCGTTCCCTACAGGGGGGGGACGCTGTATGGCGTTCCCTACAGGGGGGGTGGCTGTATGCGTTTTCTACAGGGGGGCTGTATGGCGTTATCTACAGAGGGGGGGCTGTATGGCGTTATCTACAGGGGGGGGCTATAAAAAAGGCACTATCTACAAGGGGGGGGTTGTGTGACACCCAGGGGAGGGGGGGCCCCAGTCAAAAGTTTGCTATGGGGCCCAGTCTTTCCTAGTTACGCCCCTGAGTGTTATACTGTGTGATTACACTGTATCTAATCCTCCTACACTGTGATTTCGCTCAGAAAATGGCGGCACACAGTGTAGGAGGTTTGAAGATTCAACCCCCTCCTTCTCCTGGCACTAGCCAGAATAAGGGAGGGGGTGATTGTGTGAGGACACTAGAGTGAGTGTGTCTACCCCAAATTTGCAGCATAAAGCAATGAGGTTGCTTTACCACATTGACCATGCTGCAATTTTGGGAACTGCTCCCTCTAGTGACCAGTACATGGAAATGTTATAAATTAGAATCTAATTTATAATATTTCCTGACTTGTGAGAAAATTAAAACAATGTGTAATCACTTAAATAATAATGGTTTAACTAAAAAAAAAAAATTCTAGCGCCATATTCCCTTTAAACTTCCCGCTCGTGCGCTCATGAGTCGGCCGGTGAGGTCATATCACTGCGCCGACCCATGTTAGCCAAGGGCGAGTGTCGCTCCCATTTTCGAGCGTACCGGCAGGGTTTAAATAGCCCTGCGTCGGTATGCTCAGGAGCTATTTACCTGCTCCCCAGCTCCAGCAACGAACCTCTCCTGCCCTGCCTGCCTCCTGCTCCACCAACGGACTCCTTCCTGCATGGACGCTCCCAGCACCAACGATCCTTAGTATCTACATGCAACAATAGCTGCATGTAACCCTTTCTCTCCCCCTGGACAATGAGCATTCCTACCTCTCTCCCGCTACACTTAACCCTTGCTTCTCCCCCCTACACAACAAGCTGGTGCTTCAGAGTTAACCCTTTCCCACCTGGCTGCACATACATCCCTAGTTAACCCTTTTTGACCTATCTGCACATCCCCTGGTATATCCCTAGTTAACCCTTTCTGACATACCTGCACATTATCCCCTGGTCCCCTTGTTACACATCCCTGGTTGACCCTTTCCCACCTGCATATCCCCTGTCCCATTGTTAACCATTTACCGGACTATCCCCTGGTAACCCTTTATCCTTCACATCTCTTGTTAACCCTTAGGCTGGGTTCACACGACCATATTAATGTCCGTAATGGACGGACGTATTTAGGCCGCAAGTCCCGGACCGAACTCAGTGCAGGGAGCCGGGCTCCTGGCATCATAGTTATGTACGATGCTAGGAGTCCCTGCCTCTCTGCAGGACAACTGTCCCGTACTGTAATCATGTTTTCAGTAAGGGACAGTTGTCCTGCAGTGAGGCAGGGACTCCTAGCATCGTACATAACTATGATGCTAGGAGCCCGGCTCCCTGCACTGAGTTCAGTCCGGGACTTCCGGCCGAAATACGTCCGTCCATTACGGACGTTAATGTGGTCGTGTGAACCCAGCCTTAGTGTACAGGGACAGTTATAGTTAGGAAGGAGTGGGACAGAAACAGTGAGCGTATGTGTATTGCAACGTTTAGATAAGTGCGTGGTGGTATAGAATAAGTATTGTGATACCTCGTTTATAATACTGTGCCACGTGTAGTGTCAGTGTATTCAATACATATTAAGTAGTTATGTGTATTGGGATACACAGATAGTATACTGTGATTATTTACGGTGTTTGGTGTATTTTATATCTAAGTGTGATTACTGTTCGTATTAATAAGTATTACCTTTATTTACTATACTATACACTTAGCAGCAAAGAAAATAGATTTACGTTAATACAAGAGAAAGGTAGGGGAAACTAGGCATAACCTTAGTGACCCTAATATAAAGGAGGTAGTAAGTGTGAGTGACACTAGCCAGTGAACCCCACGATTACACTAGCCCTTTTTACACTGACACACATAGACACAACACAATTCATATTAAAAAATACAATTGGCATATTTGCCTGTTTCTATCTCTGCATCCAGTCCTCACGTTTTAAGACATACAACGGCCAAAGTTTTGGAAGCAGACACCTATGCCCAGGCTACTGAGATTTCTCTAAAACAGCCCTTTAAATCTGCCCATGCATAGCTTATAGCCCTTTAGGCCATATAGCTTTTCCCCTTGCAATAACCGCTAATTGCTGCATGTTAGCGTGGGCAGATTCATTTTATGAAGGGGTTTTCCAGTTGAAACAACCCCTTTAAACCCTTAAGGGCCGAGCCATTTAAAAAAAAAATTTGTGGGAGGAGTTGTAGTTTCTAATGGCACCATTTAAAGTACCATATAATGTACTAGGAAACCGGAAAAAAAAATTGCGGGCTAAAATTGGAAAATACAGCGATTCCTACATTGTTTTTTTGTTTTTGTCTTTACGGCTTTCACCTTGCGGTAAAAACGACAACTGAACTTTATTCTGCAGCTCAATACGAATATGGTGATACCAAACTTATATATTTGTTTTTTATATTTTACTACTTATTTTTTTTTAATGTTTTCTTTCACCACATTCTGAGAGCCATAACTTTTTTATTTTTCCGTGTATTGAGCGGTGTGAGGGCTTATTTTTTTTGCAGGACAAGCTGTAGTCTTTACTGCTAGCATTTTTTCGTACATACAACTTTTTGATCACTTTTTATAAAAAAATTTTGGAGAGCTAAGGTCACCAAAAAACTGAGATTTTGGTGGTTTAAATGTTTCTTTTTTTTACAGCGTTCACCTTGGGAGTTAAATAATGGTATATTATGACAGTTTTTCACTACTAATAACTTTATTACAACTTTTTTTGCACATTTCATTAGTCCCCCTAGGGGACTTGAACCAGCGATCATTAGATCACTGTTACAATACACTGCAATACTAATGTATTGCAGTATATTGTAATATTCACAGGCTTAACAGAGGCAGAGTGAAGGCAGTCCTGGGGGCCTTCATTAGGCCCCTGGGCTGCCATGACAACTGTTGGCACCCCCGATCGCGTTGTAGAGACGCCGACGAGCCGTCGGAGGGGGCCGCCCCCCTCTATTCAACTCTTCAGATGCTGCAGTCGCGATTGATCACCGCTTTTGAGGGGTTAAGTTCCAGGTGTCAGCGGTAATACACAGCTGACACCCGCAGAGTATGGAGCGCGCTCAGCATGTGAGCATGCTCCATACTTCCCTATAATGCTTGCTTATTACGTTAATGTCAAGCTCCGTAAAATATTTAAATTAGTTATATAATTTCATCTGACTATAACTCATTTAATTGAGCACTAAAAATGCTCTAAGTTCGTAGAATATTTTATGACATTTTAGTGTGGTCCCTTTAAGAAGAATAATTTGACAATGTGGTCACTGAACCCAAAAACTTTCTGCAACCCCGAAAGGTGTACCTCACATTTGATAGACAGATCAGCAGGGTATATACATCAGATAATTCTGTCAATATACAATAGAGGCAAGTACAATTGCATACAGATCAGACCTGCTAGTGCCGTTATGAGCCAGAGAGATTCTCACTCATGGGCTCGGAGTTAAACAGAGCCGTAACAGGGCCCCATAACCCCATAATACGGAGCTGCATGCAGTGCTGTGGGGTGTAATTTTAGGTCTGTGCTCCATAGTAAAGAAACAGAAAACCATAACCTAATTTATTGACTATATATACACGTCCTTTCTGCAATTTCTGCACGGTTCAGTAAAACAGGAGGTATACTTTAAGGAGTGAGAATACCAAAAACAAACATTGACCCAAGCAGATACTAATAGACTAGCACACATAGCACTATAGTGTGATATTTTTTTGCTGACAGCTCATTGATAAATTATCATGATTAGCGCAACTGTGTGAAACCAGTGTCAAATTCCGTAAAATATCAATTATAAATGGTCAATAGTTCCTAAGTCTAGCTTGCAACAGTGAAACATTCCAATGTGGTGGACACTTGTAACTCATATCTACAATCAGCTGCCTAAACTGTGTAAATGATACCATGGATCAATGATACCATAAAATTATTCCATATACATAACAAACTGTATAATAGCTGTGGAACCAACTGCCTAAATAAGTTACAGCCAAGAAAGAGCACTAAAATTCACAAAGCTAGAAGACACATGCCAAATGCATTAAAGCTACTCCTGATGTACTTTTATAGACATGAGTCACTATGATGTCACAGAGAAATGTTGTTCACAGCAACAGTGGAGAAGGCACCGACACAAACCAGCTTAGGCTTCTTTCACATATTCATTCGGGCTCTATTCTGACGTTCCCTCTGAGGAAACCATAGGATTCCGTTTCCATCACCATTGATTTCAATGGTGACGGATCCGGTGCCAATGGTTTTCGTTTGTCTCCGTTGTGCAAGGGTTCCATCGTTTTGACGGAATCAATACTGCAGTCGACTACGCTATTGATTCTGTCAAAACGATGGAACCCTTGCACAACTGAGACAAACGGAAACCATTGGCACCGGATCCGTCACTATGGTTTCCGTTTGTGTCAGTCACGGCTCTATTCTGACGGAAACCTCAGGCGGAACGTCAGAATAGAGCCAGAATGGATATGTGAAAGAAGCCTTATTCACACTCAGGTGAAGAACAAACATCTCATTTTTCATTATGTACAAAAATCTGCCATGCCTGAACTCTGTGTTAGGCCCCATGCCCACTTCAGTTATTTTCTTCAGTGTGCTATCCGTTTTTTTTAACGGATAGCACACTGACACATTCATTTCTATGGGACCATGCACACTTCTGTTGTTTTAACAGAACCGTGTGGCCGTTCCGACAAAAATAGGACAGGTCCTACTCCTGTCCGTTTTTGACGGAACAGTCTATGGACAGTCTCAGACTTTTTATTCATTTGGTCCGTTGAAACAATGGACTGCATACGGAAGCCATCCGTGTGTGGTCCGTGTTTAACGGATCCGCCATTAGCGGCCATACGACGGCCAACGGAAGCGTGCATGAGGCCTTAGGGTTTTGGTCACGTGGCTAATTTTTTTGCAGCAATTTGAATGTGAATGGGAGTTTCTAAAGCAGGTACATGGATTTTTATAAACCTACTTAGGTATATGGGATAGTTGCAGAAATTTTTGCGACGTGTAAACTTATAACACAGTTAATTGTTTTGATGCCACTTAAAGAGACTGTCACCACATTATAAGTGGCCTATCTCCTACATAAGGAGATCAGCGCTATAATGTAGGTGACAGTAATGCTTTTTATTTAAAAAAACTATCTTTTTTCACAACGTTAGGAGCGATTTTGGTTTATGCTAATGAGCTCTTAATGCCCAAGTGGGCGTACTTTTACTTTCGACCAAGTGGGCGTTGTACAGAGGAGTGCATGACGCTGACCAATCGGCATCATGCACTCCTCTCCATTCATTTACACTGCACTAGTGATATAGTTCTATCACTATGTGCAGCTACATACACAAGCCCTAACATTACTACAGTGTCCTGATAATGAATACACATGACCATCCAGCCTGGACGTCATGTGTACTCAGAATCCTGACACTTCTGACTCTTTTTTTTGTGAGATTCCGGCAAGTGAAACCAAATCTCGTTTAGCTCCGTGATCTCGCGAGATTTCGTATCCGTTGCTGGAATCTCAGAAAAAAGATTCAGAAGTGTCAGGATTCTGAGTACACATGACGTCCAGGCTGGATGGTCATGTGTATTCATTATCAGGACACTGTAGTAATGTTAGGGTTTGTGTATGAGGCTGCACATAGTGATATATCTATATCGCTAGTGCAGTGTAAATGAATGGAGAGGAGTGCATGATGCCGATTGGTCAGCGTCATGCACTCCTCTGTACAACGCCCACTTGGTCGAAAGTAAAAGTACGCCCACTTAGGCATTAAGAAAGCTCATTAGCATAAACCAAAATCGCTCCTAACGTTGTGAAAAAAGATCGTATTTTTAAATAAAAAGCATTACTGTCACCTACATTACAGCGCCCATCTCCTTATATAGGAGATAGGGCACTTATAATGTGGTGACAGTCTCTTTAAAAATGGTATTCTTTTAAATAAACCTTTAGCCCAAAAATGTTCATTTAAAGGGACACTCCGTCCAAAACTAAACTTTCCCATGTGTATCATTACGGTATTCCATGTGTCAGTCTCTTACCCGTTATATTTCTTGCTGTTTCTATCTCTATATATCAGACTGGGGTGGTTGCTTAGCAAAAGTGTGACTCAGGCTTGATGACACGCTCTCTCTACTTGATTCTATGGAGATCTATGTGTCACCCATCACAGGCTTCAGCAGTTCCTGTACCACACTAGTTTTGCACAGGGGGGACAGAGACTTCCACTAATATTTAGACAGGTTCCTGTCACACAGGTATAATGTATAAGAACATAGTGCAGCCTCTCCCTGTCTGTATACTTATGGTTTCTCAGCAGCTTATTTAGGAGAATATAGAAAATTATAATCACAGTGTCTCCCAGCATGCAGAAATGGTATGGTCTTTAGCTGGTCATGTGATGCTGTGCTGAAGCATCATGTGAGTTAATAGCAAAACAAAGAGGAAGAGAAAGCTGGGGAAATCTAAGAATCAAGATGGAGGCTTTTGTAAAGCACAGACAAGGCAGCAGGTCAAAAAGTAAGTACAGAATACATAAAAGAAATGTAGAGGGTGGTAAACGGTCAGGTGGGGAATGCAGACATGGAAAGCTGTGTTTCCACTGGAGGTCTTCTTAAATATGTATCTAATCACATTCAGCAATATTGTAATACTTTGCACAGTAGATTTTCATTACTACTCGTCATTGAACTGTGCCTTCTTTAGCTTCCATCAGCCTCTCATGGCTTTGTTTCTGGAGAGACACTGTTGGACCATAGGCTATGATGGACTGAGACCATATCGTCCATGTGATGCTAAGAGAGGCAAAGGGGGCTGTGAAGTCACAACCCTCCGAAGAGTGCAGTAGCCCATTCATTATAGTGTTTAATGGTGGTGTCAGCACTCAAGACCCCCTCCAAGATATGTCAAAGGAGAGAATAAGCTCTTCTGAAACTCTTGAACTTCAGGTGTGACTGCAATGAAGACCAATCTTCCAGTATTGTCTATCTCTACCCAACATAATCAGCAGAGCTATTATTATCTTCCATGCCACAGACAGGGACAAGGTAAGAAAAAGCAGCTCTACAAAGTGAGGACACCACCATACTTCTCACCATATCCGAGTTTCTTGAATTCCTGTTTAACATTAGGTCAAATGCAGTCATTTCTGAATTTTCACGTTGTGATTAGAGTTCAGCAGCTTTATATGAGCACATAACTGGTAACACCATTACATGCTCGTCTATATTCCTTACCCTGACAAACGGCCTCTAAGGAGTCATTTTGTAGATTGGCACAATTTAAGGTTGGAAACTTATCATGCTCCTTAAATATAGTTGTCAACATAGATGTGATAGCATTCATGAAATATAGGACTATTGTTATATAAAAAAAAATCTCTGTTATGGGATACAATATGGCCATCAGTAGCAAAATCATTATGTTTTGTAGGAAAGATGTATTTTCCACCTTGTCTTTTCCTCGGTATATAGAAACAATTTATCACCTCTGGTGTATACTATCAAGATTATAGGTCACAAAGTTAAGAACAACTCCAGGATGAAATGATCTGGAATGAGCCACAATTTCCTCATTGTATTATTTTATTTGACACCGTGGCTCTGAGCATTCTAGGAGCCTCATTCATCACAATGGAGAGTGAATGTACACATAAGTGATTATACATTCATGCCCAACTGTCAGACTAGGCCCAGCT
Organism: Rhinoderma darwinii; assembly: GCF_050947455.1. Lineage (NCBI taxonomy): Eukaryota > Metazoa > Chordata > Amphibia > Anura > Rhinodermatidae > Rhinoderma > Rhinoderma darwinii. The sequence continues at coordinate 215,765,196 of NC_134687.1, read as the reverse complement.
CGTTCTGGATTCTGTGAAATCCCATGGTCAGATCCACAAATGACCTGCCGTAATAACATAAAATAAATTTAAAAAAGTGGAAGTGGAGGGGGACGACAATCACTTTAAAGGGGTTTTCCCATGAGAGACATTTATGACATATCCACAGGATATCAGAAAAAAGGAGATTTTTGAAGCAGCACTAACAGAACAGGCTTGACAAAGACCCTTCACTCACTATGGGTCGAAACGTTGCTTGTCGTTTGTGGATGTCTTGACAATAAAACCACTTTGATGATTTGAAGACGTGTGCTGTTGTCCTACTACTTCTTTGGATATCCACAGGATATGTCATAAATGTCAGATAGATGCGGGTCCCACCTCTGGGACCCACACCTATCTCCATAACGGGGCCCCCTAAATTCCGTTCTGCCGCTCTGTGCTGCAGCTGAATCAGGTGAATTCCGACCATGAAAAAGGCTGAGCTACGCTGTTCCTGTACCGCTCATAGAACTGAATGGTAGTTTACGGAAAAGTATATATTTTTATAACCAAACCAAGATCTGTACTCCGCCACTTCTTTTTACTATTTTGTCATGTCCATTACATAAAATCTAATTTAAAATCCATTTTAATTCAAGGTTGTAATGCAATAAAACAGGAAAACCCCCTGGCTTTCGGTTTAAAAAAAATACATGTTATTCTTTGTATATTCCACACAGTTTTCAAGATCTCTATTTGTAACCATTTAATAGAAACTTTCATTATTTACTCATAGGGGATAAAAATGTGTCCTGGTCATGTGATGGACACACAGGTGCATGTCTCGTTACAACCAGGGCCGCCATCAGGGCAGTACTAGGGGTACTGCTGTATGGAGCCCAGACCAAACCTAACTGAAAAGGGGCCTACCAGCAGCTGCTGCCGACTTCCGCCACTTACTACAGCCTCTCCGCCTGCCCGGCTTGCCTTTGGTAGAAAAAACAGGCCCCTGGAGCCCGTTCTTTTCACCAAAGTAAAGTTGTGGGCCACATGTCCCCCCCCCCCCTTGCTTGTACAAGCTGCTGTTCACCTCTCGTCATGGGGGCCTGACCAACATAAACCGCCCCCCCCCCCCCCGCTGGTAAACTTCCGCTCTCTGCAGAGTATGTCCCGCCCGCCCCCTTTTCTACTGACCTCCTCCTCCTCCACATCAACGCGATAATGTTGCTGCGTAAAGAGGGGAGGAGTCAAGTTATAGCGCGTCAAGCGTTCTCCGATCCCCGCCATTTTCTGGAGCCTAAAGAACTGCACCTTGAAGACCATTGAGCCTGGATTCATCGCCTGACAAGGACTACGAGGACTGGAGTGAGAGTATTTTCCAGGTCTTAAAAATCTGGCTCAAAATTCCTTCAGGAATTTTGAGGCAGATTTTGACCTGCCTGCACTTTCTTGCCGAGGTTTTTGCCCGCGGTAATTGAGGATTGCAGGCAAAAAATGCAGCAAAAAAAAAACGCTTTTTCTGCCTCCCATTGATTTCAATGGGTGGTCAGAGGCGGAACCAGGGCAAGAAAGAACATGCCGCTTTTTTTCCCCGCGAATGGCTCCCATTGATTTTAGAAGAAATCAATGGGAGGCAGTTTTGGATGTTTTTTGGCATGGATTCCGACGCAGTTTCCGTGTCAAAATCAACACCAAAAAACTCTCTGTGAACTGGGCCTTATTATTATGGTAGGAGCACACTAGGCATGAACACTGCAAATTTTATGCAATAAATTTCATTGTGGAAAATCCGCAGCGTATTACAGTAGCAGCAGAGTGGATGAGACTTGAACAAATCTCATCCACACACAGCAGAAAAAAAGTGCTATGTGTTGTGACTTTTGCAGCGGAAATGCTGCAAAAATCACAAATGAGGAAAAAAAAGGTATTTTTTTATTTTAAATTAATAAAAAAAGTTTATACCTCTAGGCGACGCGATCCTCTATTCGGAGTGAAGCCCGGCCTCCTGTCATGACGTTTCATTCAATCCAATGTGACTGCCACTATTTGGTGTGGTTTTACTGGCGGAATTACCTGCGGCTACCAGGACGCATACGCTGTGTAGTTTTACGCAGCGTATATGCCTAGTGTGTTCCTACACTTATGATGTGCTCCTGAAGCTGCTGCCTGTCTTCAAATAGGCATTTGGTTCAGTAGAATTTATAATAGTTTTTTTTATGTATCACACAAAGAGCGTGATACATACGGTGCTGGACGGAGTACCGTTAATGGCCCACACAATTTGGCTGTATGGGGCCCTGAAATTCCTGATGGTGGCCCTGGTTACAAGATACACCTGTGATAACTGTACCTATAATCAGTTCAGCACCTGTGTGATAATCACATGACCAGGACAGGTTTGTATCCACTGGAAATAAACAATTAAGCTTCCTATTGAATGACAGCAAGCAGAGATTTTGAAAACTATACGGAATTATTACATAAAGTATAGGGGAAAATTGTATAACTTCATTATACAAAAAAATAACATTTATTTGCTGAAACTGTAGTATCCCTTTAATTTTTTTAATTTTTATTAAAGAGATGCCAAGTGTGCACTTGTCATAACTAGCATGCAGATCTCTTACAAAAGAGGACTGGAAAATACCTGCTTCCACATATCAATTATCACTATGATTCTTACGTTTTCTTGTGGTTGTAACAGTGTAAAAGCATAAAACAATCCATAGTAAGTAATAAAACTAATTTATCGATGATTAACATAAATAGCTACATAAATCATTGTTATCGTTTGTGAAGTTGTTAAAGGGGTAGTTTCACCACAGACGGCTCCCAAGACCCCTAGCAAAAATTTTGCATTAGATGATTTTGCATTAGATGATAGAATATGTACAATAAATATTGGTGTCAAGTTCTCAATGTGTTTGAAAGCCTTGTGTGCCAGGCCAACTGTTAAGGACTCTGTGCAACTCCCTAGGACCAGCCCTCTATTTGGCTCATACAAACCTATGGATACGTTACAGCATTTATTTGGATACTTTTTTTATGCTAACCCAGTGGCTTAGCTAGGGGGGGCGGGTGATGCCTGAGCCCTGGGTGCCACTGGGGTGCCAACAACCCACTGTATGTAAATACAGTACTAGAGATGAGAACTAAATCTTTGCCCCGGGTGAAGTAAATTTTTGCTACAACTGTCTAAACAAACTTATACTGGTTAAGATTGGTGAAGCAACCCCAAACCAAAGGCGAACATGAAAACAATCGTAGCTAATGATGATGGAGTAAGCAGGTGCAGTTTTAGGAAGCTAAAAATACCCGTTACAATTTATGAATTTATCATAATTATACAACAAAGGCAACAGTTTTAAGAGTAAATAACAGTCTTCTGTGGAAGATACTCACATTTTAAAGAATGGTTTCATTGTATAGTGAAATTCTGGACAAATTTTAATAACTAGTTAAATGGACCAACAAGGGTCATTTAACCATTTTGCATGCCGGGACAATTTTAACATTTTAACGTACACAATTAAAACCTAAATTATTGTCCCCCATACCCATATAGTTTGTAAAAATGTTATAGAGCAAACACGGACGCCATCGTGCAATTTTGCATCAAAGTGTATCGTTTGTAAAAAAATGTATAAAAATTCATGTTTGTGGATAAAAGTTTGACCCCAGCAGAGCCTGAGGTGCACAACACCTCCTACAAACAAAAGTGCAGAATTCAGAAATGCCTATGTCTACAAGCACATATCTTCAGAACTCCAGAGATCCAGATGCCAATGCAGCCATAACCAGGAGAAGATCCTAAAATGAGTACAAGTATTAGATATACGTACAGTAATTATCAATGTGTAAAGATGGAAATTTGACTTGCAAGAAGGGAGTACAAATAAGATGGGTCAGAGCGGTTGTGGAGCTTGTGCCTGCCCTCTAACTGCGCAGAGTTAGTACAGAGAGCGGTAAGGCACTCTGTGTGCCGCCTTATGGTGCCCCCATCTATCAGCCTGTTAAGATATTCTACCCTAGAAGCCATACTTCTAGGAGAGAATACCTTTGTAATACAACATCCGATGGAGCATGCCACGTCTGAAATTAATGGAATACGGAGGTAGAGTAGGGTGTACTCAGAGCAATAATTTGGTCATGTGCATAAGCACTTAGAGACATTTCTTCCTAAAAAAATATGTTGCAGATACGTCAAATTAGATTAGGTTTCAATAGTTTTGTTTACATTTTTTTCAGACTACATTTTATATATATAAAAAAATATATATATTGCCAAAAAGGATGCAAATGTACACTTTCACTGACGGATCCATCTTTTGTTTTTTTAAGGGGGAGTAAAAAATATTTGTCTTTTTTTTTCATTAGACGGATCCAAATACATACTGTGCAAAATTATGCAACTGTATACCCATAATTTTGGATACATTTGCCATTAAAGGGGTTGTCCGGGCACCAGTTTATCATCGGTGGGGGTCCGACACCCGGCTCCCGCACAGATCATCTGCACCGGCAACGGATGTTATGAACTGTATGCAGTGTTCGCAACCGGAAGCCGATGACTCCGCACACTACATAGCGGCCGTGCTACAGAACTGCAACTCTGCTCCTATTCACAGTATTGCAGTTCGGCTGATATTCTGTGACCTGAGCCATCTCCTTCCGGCATGGACATCCGGCGCCAGGAGGCAGACGGAGCAGCTGATCTGTGCGGGGTCCGGGTGTTAGACCCCCACCGATCACATACTGATGACATCCTGTGAATACGTCATTTGTAGTCCGTGCCCGGACAACCCTTTTAACTTCCATGTTTTTTATAGTGTTATGTCGTTTTTAAAAGTTCTGCAACCCACTATATTATACAGTAATACAAAAGGTATCCAGAAGGATAGCCATTATTTTTTTTTGCTTCCAGACATTTACAGCCAACTGCAAGTAAAAATGTGGTGTGAATATAGTAGCAATCGCAGTACAAAAACAGTTATTTGCCCGCACCATGTGAATAGACACTTAATGACCCTTAGGCCTTATTCACACGAACGTTTCCGTTTTGCGCGCATAAAAAACGCGTAAAAAACGCTGAGTAAAAGTTCAGTGTGGCATCTGTATAAGGTGCGTGGCTGCGTGATTTTCGCGCAGCGAGCATCATTAAGACACTCTGTTTTTATGTTTACAAACATAAAAGCAGGAGGTGCTTTTCTGTTTTCATTCATTTCTTTTACTACTATTGCGCGAATTACGCGCAGCACCCGAAAGTGCTTCCGTGTGCCGAGCGCGATTTGCACGCACCCATTGACTTCAATGGGTGCGTGCTGTGCGAAACACGGGCAAGTATAGGACATGTCGTGAGTTTTACTCGGCGGACACACGCTGCGTGAAAATCACGACCTGTCAGAACGTCCCCATTGACTTACATAAGTCCGTGCGACGCGCGTGATTTCCACGCGCGTAGCACGGACGTAAAACACGTTCGTGTGAATAAGGCCTTAGAGACATACATAGCACTTGTTCCTTGATTTTTTTGTCCATCTGGTATCCACAATTTTGCGGATAGCACAGGGACACATTCATTTATATGGCCCATACACATGACTGTGCTGTTCACGGATCCGTGTGGTGGCTGCGAGTCTGGGCCGCAAAAACTCAGGACATGAAATTTTAGTGTCCATATCTGCAGGACATGTGACCTACTCACAGGGTTGGGACAAACTGGTGACATCAATTCCAGCCTTCCTTTTATTTTTGTGTATCTGTAAATACTGTTGACACATGGATGCACTACAGACTTTTTTTGCAGGCAAATGGACAGCAAATTCAGACAACGGATGTGTGGTTTTGCCGACCACAAAATCACCATGGTCGTGTGGATTAGGCCTTACTATTTGCTTACAGTGGATTGCTCTGAAGCTAGACTGATTCACCATTTATAACGTTGATCACAGGCAAATCTGCAGGTGGACACCTTTACAAAACCTTTATCTTACAGTAGGAAGTAGGGTATTTGATGTGTTGTACCTATTGAGATATATATATATATATATATATATATATACACACACACACACACACACACATACAGATAGACATATACACGCAGTGACGCAGACAGTGGCGTAACTACCGCTGTAGCAGCCATAGCGATATGGTGGCTGCTGTAGGTGCATTTTACTATATGGGGGCATTATACTGTGGGGACAGCTATGGGGGGCATTATACTGTATAGGGGCATTATACTGTGGGGACAGCTATGGATTTCATTATACTGTGGGGGCATTATATTGTGGGGGCAACAATGGAGGACATTATACTGTATGGGGGCATTATACTGTGGGGACAGCTATGGGGGCTTTATACTGTGGGGACAGCTATGGGAGGCATACGGCATTATACTGTGTGGGGCAGCTATGGGGCATTATGCTGTATGGGGGAATTTGGGCATTTTATTACATGGAGGCATCTGTATGGGCATTATACTGTATGGGGCATCTGTGTGGGCATTATACTGTATGGGGGCATTATACTGTATGGTGGCAGCTATGGAGGCATTATACTGTGTGGGCTGAACTGGGTGTGTATGAGCAGGGATTGGGTGGGATTAGAGGCATGGCTTAAAAAAAACAGGGAGGGCTGTATAGCACAGTATGGGGAGGCTGTATAGCAATGTCTACAGGGGGGCTGTATAGCACTGTATGGGGAGGCTGTATAGCACTGTCTACAGAGGGGGCTGCATAGCACTGTCTACAGAGGGGGCTGCATAGCACTGTCTACAGAGGGGGCTGCATAGCACTGTCTACAGAGGGGGCTGCATAGCACTGTCTACAGGGGGGGCTGCATAGCACTGTCTACAGGGGGGGCTGTATATCACTGTCTACAGGGGGGGCTGTATAGCACTGTCTACAGGGGGGGCTGTATAGCACTGTCTACAGGGGGGGCTGTATAGCACTGTCTACAGGGGGGGCTGTATAGCACTGTCTACAGGGGGGGCTGTATAGCACTTACTACAGGGGAGGGCTGTATAGCACTGTCTACAGAGGGGGCTGTATAGCACTGTCTACAGGGGGGATGTATAGCACTGTCTACAGAGGGGGCTGTATAGCACTGTCTACAGGGGGGCTGTATAGCACTGTCTACAGGGGGTGCTGTATGGCACTGTTTACAGAGGGGGCTGTATAGCACTGTTTACAGAGGGGGCTGTATAGCACTGTCTACAGAGGGGGCTGTATAGCACTGTCTACAGAGGGGGCTGTATAGCACTGTCTACAGAGGGGGCTGTATAGCACTGTCTACAGAGGGGGCTGTATAGCACTGTCTACAGAGGGGGCTGTATAGCACTGTCTACAGAGGGGGCTGTATAGCACTGTCTACAGAGGGGGCTGTATAGCACTGTCTACAGAGGGGGCTGTATAGCACTGTCTACAGAGGGGGCTGTATAGCACTGTCTACAGAGGGGGCTGTATAGCACTGTCTACAGAGGGGGCTGTATAGCACTGTCTACAGAGGGGGCTGTATAGCACTTAGCACTGTCTACAGAGGGGGCTGTATAGCACTGTCCACAGGGGGGGCTGTATAGCACTTACTACAGAGGGGGCTGTATAGCACTTACTACAGAGGGGGCTGTATAGCACTTAGCACTGTCTACAGAGGGGGCTGTATAGCACTGTCTACAGAGGGGGCTGTATAGCACTGTCCACAGGGGGGGCTGTATAGCAATGTCTACAGGGGGGGCTGTATGGCACGGTCTACAGGAGGGGCTGTATGGCACGGTCTACAGGGGGGCTCTATAGCACTGTCTACAGGAGGGGGCTGTATAGCACTGTCTACAGGAGGGGGCTGTATAGCACTGTCTACAGGGGGGGCTGTATAGCACTGTCTACAGGGGGGGCTGTATAGCACTGTCTACAGGGGGGGCTGTATAGCACTGTCTACAGGGGGGGCTGTATAACACTGTCTACAGGGGGGGCTGTATAACACTGTCTACAGGGGGGCTGTATAACACTGTCTACAGGGGGGGCTGTATAGCACTGTCTACAGGGGGGGCTGTATAACACTGTCTACAGGGGGGACTGTATAGCACTGTCTACAGGGGGGCTGTATAACACTGTCTACAGGGGGGGCTGTATGGCACTATTTACAGGGGGGCACTATCTACAAGGCCAGGCTGTGTGTGTGGCACCCAGGGGAGGGGGGCCCAGTCAAAAGTTTGCTATGGGGCCCACTGTTTCCTAGTTACACCCCTGAACACAGAATATATTAGGTTGACTTGTGATATCATCACAAATCATCACGTTTCTATTATATAATATATAAACTGCAAACAAGATGTATTGGTCATTGAAAGAAAGATAAATTGTGTGCATTAAACTGAATGTACTCCCTTACACCCTGTGCTGTCTCTTATCTTTTTCTTATATGCTCACAGGTTAACTAATAGCATTTATAATAAATCCAACAGCAAAAAAACTCTTCATGATATCCGTGAAAAAGAATTCTGTTTACTGCTCCCATAAAACACCCAATGAAATTTACCAATGTTCAAGAGAAGAAGTCTTTACTTATCTAGGAATCTCATTACACCTGCCGCTGTGAAAGTTACTCTGAAAAGCTGGATCTTGATTACCCTTCAGTGAATGAATGGATGGCTGAATACGTTTTTTTTCCCCAAATCACTTGAAAAACCAATGTTAGGGAAGAACTACCAGGCGTGTTATATAAAAGGCCATTGGGTTAACGTGAAAAATGAGTAAGACATTTTAATAGCTTAATTCTTGATGTGGAGTCTGATTTGGAACCACAAGATTGTCCGCTTTGATGATTTCCAGAACAGGAAGTTTAATGGAAACCCATTTAAATAGAAAAAAATATATATAAATAAGGGTTAATTAATATAAGTCTGGTCTGAGGCCTTTAATTCTTTTAAAAAAAATTATAAAACGTGAGTATAGCGCAGTAGGGAGAAATAAACGTCAGTGACTGGAAAGGATCCACGGTTAAAATTGTCACTACTGGGGTATTAAACAATGGACTATGCTTAGAGTATAGATAATTTGTATCAAAATAGGCATCATAAACTAAGATACACACTACGACATAGCAGAAAGGATAGAATTACATTTAAAGGGGTTTCTTTTTATTGCCAAGTGGTGTATTTAGCCTCACCTAAGTTTTACTGTCTGGCTGCAAGGCCAGTAACCTAGTTCTTAAAGGGGTTGTCCGGGATTACAAAAACATGGCTGCTTTCTTTCAAAAACAGCACCACACCTATCCAAAGGTTGTGTGCGGAATTGCAGCTCAGTCCCTTTCACTTCAACGGAGATGAGCCGCAAAAACCAGACACAACCCTTGGACATGTGTGGAGCTGTTTTTGGAAGAAAGCGGCCATGTTTTCCTAATTCTGGACAACCCCTTTAAGAACTAGGTTACTGGCCTTGCAGCCAGACAGTAAAACTCAGGTGAGGCCAAATAAACCACTTGGAAATAAAAAGAAATCCTGTATCATACACGTTATTAGAAAACAACACAAAATGTTAGGCAAATTTCTCTGCACATTGTCTGCCGAACACCTGGTGTTGGTTCGGCCTTGAGTAATGCTAATGGCTGAATATATGAGGTACTATTGGATTTAAAAAAAAGAAAAAGATCCATAAAATACAACTCCATGTGTCATCAGCTTAGTCAATTTTTGAAATAAAAGTCATGAGGGAGTTAATCAACCCAGGCATGGACGTAACCAATGCGGTTAACCCTAGCATTTCTGAGTTCATATGACAAGAAAAAAGGAAGTAATCCTTTGTTATAATTACTTTTTTCAATTTTGTGAAACACCGATTCCCGCTATACTAATGCTTGAGGGAGATCTCTCATGTTTAAGAAAAATAATAACGAATAAAAAAATAAAAACATAATATACAGTGTAGAGTGTAGCATGACAGGTTGTGCTGGAGTAGATTATTAATACATATGGGTTACGTGGAGCGCTAGATTAAAACTAAAATACAAATGCATAAACATAATAATACTATATTAAATGGAGACATAATAAGACGGCTGGGTGGATGTGGGGAGGACAACCGGGGCTGCCACACTGAGTCAAACATCTCCTTGGTGTTTATATAGCTTAAATTTTTAAGAGATCATTATTCTATTGACTAATCGTTTTGTCAACAAATTTGCTTGTTTCCATACGGATTTAATACGTGTGGCTAAAAAATTATTTGGCTACGCTTAATCAAATCGATAAGGGAGTTATACGGGATTGTTATCCAGAAAACAAACGGTTAGGGTCTTGTGGAAAGGTACTTCTAGGACCCGGGCTATCAACCAAACAATGAGACCAGAAGGTACGCGCAATCCCACATGACCACCAGATATGGTACATACAGTAGTTCCAAAATCTGGGCCTAATCTAAAGCAGGTAGGTGAAACATAAGGGCATGCCCAGACGTGGCGGATTTCTTCCGCAACTGTCCGCATCAATGCCACACAGAATCTGCGTTGCAGATTCTGTTGCGGATCTGCCCAAAATGGGCATTATATTGATGCGGACTAGCCACTGCGTATTGAGGTGAAAGTACTTCCCTTCTCTCTATCAGTGCAGGATAGAGAGAAGGGACAGCACTTTCCCTAGTAAAAGTAAAAGAATTTCATACTTACCGGCCGTGACGCGTCCCTCTTTCGGCATCCAGCCCGACCTCCCTGGATGACACGGCAGTCCATGTGACCGCTGCAGCCTGTGATTGGCTGCAGCCATCACTTAGACTGAAACGTCATCCTGGGAAGCCGGACTGGAGGAAGAAGCAGGGAGTTCTCGGTAAGTATGAACTTCTATTTTTTTTACAGGTTGATGTATATTGTGATCGGAAAGTCACTGTCCAGGGTGCTGAAACAGTTACTGCCGATCGCTTAACTCTTTCAGCACCCTGGACAGTGACTATTTACTGACGTCGCCTAGCAACGCACATAGTCACCCGTAATTATGGGTGCACACACGTAGTCACCCGTAATTATGGGTGCACACACGTAGTCACCCGTAATTACGGGAGCCCCATTGACTTCCTCAGACTGGCTGTAGACCTAGAAATACACATAAGTCCAGCCAGAATGAAGAAATGTCATGTTAAAAAAAACAATACGCTCCGCAGCACACATAACATCTACATTACATCTGCGGACTTCATTGCAGAATTTTGAATCTCCATTGAAGTCAATGGAGAAATTCCGCAATGAGTCCGCAACCAGTCCGCCACACGTCCGCAACAACCATTGTATGCTGCGGACACCAAATTCCGCACCGCAGCCTATGCTCCGCAGCGGAATTGTCCGCAACGTGCAAACGAACCCAACCACAAAGCTGTGGAAGGCAATGGAGAAACGGGTCCGCTGCGGATTTCCGCTGCGTAGTGTCCGCAGCGGAATTCCAGAGCAAATCCGCTACGTCTGGCCATGCCCTAATGGTAAATAGCGTGAAATTTAGCCGGAACTAAAGTCTTATTGAGGATAAATGTTTGATATTTTTAATGTATTGTTTTTCACAGTAAATGTAGTTTTTCACAGTAAAAAAAAATAATTCAAATCAGCGTATATTTAGTCACCAAAGTAAGAATACAATGAACCACTTAGGCTAGAATAGCGGAGTCTGTGACACTTGATGATTAATTCTAAAAGTTAGAAGCTCGGTCTGTGGTAAATTAGCATCACTGGTGCCAAAATGAGCGATGAGAGAATTTATTGGTAAAGCTTAACCCACAGACACCACAAATTAAAGCGGTGTTACAGGCCACTACACTACAGAACGGCCATCATAATGGATGACAAATGAAAACTTCTGGATGTTCACACAAAGGGTTGCGTTACACAGACCGCGCAGAAAAAGGTTGAATGATTTCAACTGAAGTATTTCCACTATGGTGGAGAAAAGGTGAAAAACTTTAAGATGCATTACGAAATTATTGAATTTGACAAAAATATTGAATTAAATGAGCATCTTTTTTTACCCAGACCAATAAACAACTACTGATTTAGAAATATTATTTTAATTATATAACTAGGTGTGGGCAATCCATAACTGGTGAACGGTCTTTGGTTTTTTTTTACCGGATCCATGATGGAAACAAGAGATTTGCTATGATCTGTCATCATCCATCAAAATCTGATAGAATCCTTTTTTCTGTTTTTTACCCAATTGACAAATAATGGGTCAGGCTTTAACTGTACAGAATAAATATAGCAGCAACCAAAATAGGGTTGTCCAAGTGCTTATTTTTTTAAACCCGCCTAAAGGGGAACCTGTGACATTGAAAATGCAGTCTATTCTGCAGGCAGCTTGTTATAGAGAATGGGGAGCTGAGCAGATCGATATATAGCTTTGCGGAAAAATATTCGGTATAACCTGTAAGTTATTGATCTGTATCCCTGCTCTTTCTATGTTTAGCAAACAGTGGGCAGTCCTACTCTGTGATTGACAGCCACCTCTGTATGCACACTAGTACAAGGAAGGTTGTCAATCACTATGTAGGAACGCCCACTGGACTCTTTCAATTACAGAGATCAATAAATGCTCAGCTACTCCTGCTCTATATCAAGCTACCGGCACATGGGACACCATGTTCAACGTGACTGACAATTTCCCTTTAAAAGGAATGTATCGTCAGAAAATGACCAATTATTTAAGACTTTCGATGCCAGGTGTTTTTGGACAATTTTCCCACTTTAAAATGTACAAATAAAACCTAAATTACAAAATCATACTAATCACCCATATCTATACATTTTCCTAAAGTAGACATCTGGCACACTCAGCACTTTATACACACAAGCACGTCATGCAATTTTATGTCAATTTTGTGTAATATTTCATAAACAATACATAACAATTGTTATTGCTAGCCCCAAGTGTGACCCAAGCAGAAAATGAGATGCACCACACATCCTTAAAATAAAAGTTAAAAAAAGGTTCATACATACCACTTATGCATGTTTCTACATGCACATATCTTCATAAAATCAACAGATTTGAAAAGACCAGAAATATTATTTGAAGTTGGAAATATTACAAAAGTATCAACCTATAAAATTCAGTGATTACACACCTTGAAAAGTGAGTGCACCCCAAACCCTATATATTTTTCCTGAAAGAAGACAACCTGATGATTGCAGTTGTCTTGACGTGCTGTTCTCTGCCAAGTCCGCCTTTACATTACCTTGATTTTTTTTTTCAAATGCCTTAAAGTATACATTTGTGCCTAAAACATACAAGCAGAGGTTTACACAACAAAATGTAAAAATAATAGATTAAGGCTGCGTTCACATCTGCGTCAGTGCTCTGTTCCGATGTAGCTCTCTGTCATAACGGAGCCCTGACTGACACAAACGGAAACTAGTGATTTCAACGGTGGCGGATCCGGTGCAAATTGTTTCCGTTTGTCTCCGTTGTGCAGGGGTTCCGTCGTTTTGCCTGAATCAATAGCGCAGTCGACTACGGTATTTGTTCCGTCAAAACGACGGAACCCCTGCACCACAGAGACAAATGTAAACCATTTGCACCGGATCAGTCATCATTGAAATCAATGGTGATGGAAACGGAAACCTCTGGTTTCAGTTTGTGTTAGTCAGGGTTCCGTTCCGACGGAAAATTTAGACAGAACGTCGGAACGGAGCCCTGACGCGGATGCGAACGCAGCCTTAGGTGTGCAAAGTTCATATATACCACAAACGTCTACATCAACATCAAGATTGTGCTCTCAAAAACGCTGAAACAGAGGCCATGAAATTTTTAGCAATCTCACAAATGTGTTCAAAATATATACTGCACAAGGCAAACCGTTACTATGCTACCAAAATATAATTTGTAGGAGACTGCTTAGCAGACAGTGTATAAAAATATAGCATAATAATTTAAACGCACACACATCTATCATGCAACTTTGCATCAAACAGTGATTATAATAACAAATTGCATAGAAATTCAAATTTCTGACTAAAACGCGTACTCAAGAAGACCCTTTATGCAAACAAAAAATAGTCTGCAAAGAACTGCAAAGATGTAAGAAGCAGATACATACCGCACATGTCTACGTTCACAGGTGCGTGTTAACCGGTTCCCGACCGCTGGCTGTCCTTAAAACCCGCACCATAGACTATTTACAGCACAGGTTTTAGCTTACTGCCCAAGCGATCGGGCAGCTGAATATCGGGTCTCCGGCAGTCAGTGACTGCCGGGGACCCTGAGAAGAAGTTAGAAGCAGCTTTCGCTGCTTCTACCTTCTCTGTTCTCTTGCACACACCGCTCAATGAGCGCTGTGTATATGAATAGAGGCAACGGCAACCTCTATTGGTGCCGGTGATCTTGTGGTCTGGTCACGTGATCGCCGGGTGCCGTTAGTGGCAGACTGCTGCTGGGTCTTACTAGACCCAGCACAGCCCTATTAGTGACAATAGTCACTATAAAAGGGCTGATTTCCCCAATAGCAGCCCCAGTTACAGTGGAAAAAGATGGTGTAAAAGAAGTAAAAATAAAGTCCCACAAAGACCTTTGAGGGATAGAACATAGTATTAAAAAAAATAAAAGTAAAATAAATTATAATTATAATAATAATACACAAAAAATCATTGTCGTAACGCTAGCCGTGACCCAATTTTCCTAAAATAGACATGTAATATATAAAAATTTTCGGTAGACATGGACGATCACAAATAAAAGGTCTATTTTAGGGTAAAACTATGTTATTACCAGAAAAAAAATAGCTAAAATGTAAAAAAGCTTATTTTTTTTTTACTATTAAATTCAAACTTTAAGCCTAAAAATTCTAAAATAGCAAAACAGATGTGTATAAAAAGGATAACAAAAAGAAACCTGCATTGTCTACGTAAAAAGAAAAAAAACGTAAAAATCACGTCGCTAGGCCAACAAATAAAAAAGTTATAGCTGTTTAACGCATGCTAAAAATGGCTAAACGGTTTCTGGTCCTGAAGGCTCAAAATAGCCCGGTCCTGAACCGGTTAAAGAAACGGCAAAACCTCAGGAATGCACCAGACAATTTTTGCATGCAAATTAAATTGGGGATTAAATAGGTATACAATTTCCCACTCCCTATACAAACTCTTAGGTTGTCTTCACACATTGCAGTCAATGCTCTTTTTTGCTAGATTGCAACGTGTGAACACAGCCTCTAATCAATAATCGCAAATCCCTAAGAAACATATTACACATTTTTCTACAGTGATAATCATTATTGTTATGACTATAGCATGTAACGATATCGCTAGAGAAGCACTCTAAAAATGGGGTACGGGAAGGATAACGACAGTGTAAAATGTATCAACTTTAAACATGGTGCGACTTATTGGATGTCACGATCCAAATACCGGTAAACGTCTGGGTTGTGGAGTCAATAAACAGTTAATCTAGGCACAGAGGGGTGACTAGATAAGCTACTGCTCATCTTCTCACTCCTTTTCTGAAATAAAAAAAGACCCCCATATTTAACAATCAGAGAGCAAGTATGCTAAACCTACTCCAGGGGTCATCTACAGCCATACAGGGACAGAAGGAGGATCACAGCTTCTATTCTTCTCCCTGCACACTGCCAGCTCGTCTCCGCTTCTCCTCCTCCACACGGGCTGAAATATACGCAGCCCCCACTTCAACCTGCTCTAATTCAACAACTCAACTTAACTTTAAAACAACACCTAGAACGCAGCTCTAGCTGCTATCTAGCCTGAGCTGGAGCCTTTAGCGTATAGGATGTATCATATATGTCATTAGCTACTGAAGTGCCTCTCCGCCAGGACCTATGAGACGTCAGGGAAAGGGTTAAAGGGGTTGTCTACTTTGGACAATTCCTACTTGTTAGAAGGGTTCCTTTGGCAATAAGCAGATCACAAAGAGCCCTCCCATTAGGAGCCTCAGCAATCAGCAATTATATGTTGGGGAACCTAGAAGTCAGTATTCAATATCTCTTTAACCCCTTCCCGACATCCGCCGTGAGGTCAGGTGGTGAAGTATGGAGCGGGCTCACAGGCTGAGCCCACCGCATAGAACAAGCATGTCAGCTGTATGAAACAGCCAGCAATTCACATTCGTAAAAGTCTGAACTATCACAATATAACATTATTTAATTTGCTCGATGAACACCGTAAAAAATAAAAAAAGGTTTTTTGGTCACCTCATCTATCACAAAAAATAATCAAAAAGTCTCATTTACCCTAAAATCGTACCAATAGAAACTACAGCTCAGCCCGCAAGAAATAAGCCCTCATACCGATCAGTCGATGGTACAATTAATTTTTTCCTTGTCAAAATAGTAAAATATAAAAAGAACTATAAAAATTTGGTATTGCCATAATCGTATTAACCCATAGAATAAAGTTAAGATGTCGTCTTCACTGCACGATGAACGCTGTAAAACCGAAACTCCCCCAAAAAATGGAGGAATCGCTTTATTTTTCCCATTCCACCACACAAAGAATTTGTTTCAAGTTTCCTAGTATATTATATGGTACAATAAATGGTGCCAAGAAAAACTACAACTCGTCCCGCAAAAAATCAAGCCCTCATATGGCTTTATCAATGGAAAAATAAAAAAAAGTTATGGCTCTTAGAAAGTAGGGAGGAAAATACAAAAATCTAAATCTGAAAAAAGAGTTGGTCCACCATAGAAAAAAAAACTAACTTTTCATCACGCTATATTACCGTGGCAGCTAAATCAGACTAATTTTCATCCTCAGTTTAGGTGTATGTAGATTTTATTTGTCAGACTACTAAAGACTAGAAAGACTTTTATCAGATGCTGACCAGTGTCCACCAATAAGATATATATACATTATATATATATATATATATATATATATATATATATACACACACACACATACACATAAATAATATTTTTTTTATGTGTGTAAAAGATGTAAAATATGTACGTTTCTAATTGTGCATGATATCACTATAAGATATCATAGTCTTTTAAAGTAACAAAGAGAAAAAGAAGAACTTTGATCCACCGCTGGTAATTTTTAAAAGGAAACAATGTTCCTAGTGACTATATGCCATGATTAAGGACACGAGTTGTGTCTGAAACGCGTAGGCGAACTACTATTACAAACCACCCTTTTTTTTTTTTTATCTTGAGATTTTAAACTTGTTTACTATAAAATTAGAACATTGTTTCCTTTTAAAAATGACCAGCGCTGGATCAAAGTTCTTCTTTTTCTCTTTAATATTTGTCGTGAGCCGTCACGAAGATCCGGACGCAGTCTGAACAGAGACACAGCAGCAGTGAGCTGGAGGATTCCTCCTATTTTTTCTTGTCTTTTAAAGTAAGATACAATGAAGTGCCCCGCTGCTTTATTTTGCCATTGTTCTCAATTTCATTTTAAATTATTGCCAAATATGTTCCTTTTACGATAGTTTCTCATAGATCATAAAAACGTCTGGGAAACCACTCTCACAAATAGTTGTCAACATTGGCCTTCTCACATACTTAGATTATATGTGAGGTTACACAGTGCAGCGTAATTCCCGTACACAGATGTACATTATCTTCTACACAGATCGGGAACCTGATGAGTAGACACCATAGTGGAGGAGCTTAAGTTTACAAGCACAAAGATCCAGCTGCTGAGGAAAAGAAGGCAGCTACGCTACATCTCATAAGCCTACTACCAGCTGTTGTTCTTGGCAATATTTGAAGCGAAACATACAGTTTTTAGATAGCCCTCCCTCTGCATCAGCATCTGTATAAACATCAACTTGCTATGTCTCTACTTGGGTGGAAAATTGTGTAGGAGCTTCTGTAAAAAAAATATACTAAGATATTGCTATTATGTATTATGGGAAATACTGTCCTAAATATAACACTATCTATCAATGGGCCTGGGATACTAATATAATGTCTGCTGGACATATGAACAAGCTGATCCTCTGGAAGTAGAATTTATACTTGCTCCACCCATGGCTGTGTACGACACATGATCAAACATATACATTAAATAGGTAAGTCCCTTGTAGACATTTAGGCCTCATGCACTTAGCCATATTATGGAGTTACATCCAAGTTGTACAGAGCCATAATATGTCAATCATAGACTTCTCTGGGGCTCTTCTGTTACCTCCATATACCTAATGAAGCTGAAAATGTTGGCATCAGATGAAACAACGGTCGTGTGAACGGTCCCATTGAAATACATCACACAGACGTGATACACGCTCGTCTGAATGAGCCCTAAATGTGGGGATGTGTAGTGCGGAACGCAGCTACGTCGGTCATACTCCAACAAAACTCCTGCCCGATCTATGCAGAGCTTGAAGACAAACAGCTGGCAAAAAGAAAATGTGATCTTCAGCTAATTCGATCTTATAGATAGTGGGATCTTGATCAGATCCCAGATAATGATAATAAAACATTTTACAATACAAAGACATGTCCAACAAAATCATTTTTATAAGTTGTTGCTTTTCCGTTTTACTTATTATCATTAATGATGAATCCGTGGCTATTTTGGCAGATGGAGAAGATTGTGCAGGTTATTGTGATTGTAATTATCATCATTTCACAGTCCACAGTAAATGCTGCTAATGTGTTCATATTAGTATCTGGCCTATAGACATATATCACTTATTCACTTTGGTTTTTACCAATTTGTCCATAACAAATGTTGGCTGCCCATTATTTCTGGCTAAGTTATTTAGAAAAAAATGGAGATTGACAACAGTGTAACTGAATCTGTAAGAAGTTTTTATATTTGTCACGTACTGCCGAAAGGGGGTCACCCAGGATACATTTTTTCCAAATTTTTTATTAAAAATTCTGCCCCTTTCTGGTTCTGGCTGCAGCTGCATATGCACCGTGGAACGTCCAGCTTTTTTAAGTAAAAAAAGACAATAGAAATACAGTAAGTACATTTTCAAGCTTATCCTTTGCACTGAATCCAAAAATGAGTGATAGAAGACTTTAGTGTCAGTATGAGAAACAAATACTAAATCAACTCATTTATGGTATTCACTCAAGATCTTCAACGCTGGCTCACTTCACCTATTCCTGAATTGTAAGGGTATAAGGCCTCAAGCCGAACAAAACACTACCTCCTAAGACCATTGGATAGAGTATCTCTATTCCATTTTAAATGTTTTTTTTATGATGCAAGTGGAGTTTATGTCAATAAATATTTTCCTATTTTTGCAACTTATAATATTTTTCATTGTGCCAATATACATACCAAATTTGTGGTGTTCATAGGTATAAGGCCTCATGCACACGATCGTAGTTTTGCAGCTGCATACTATCCCCAATTGCCGAGCCGGACACATTCTATCGTATTGGCCAATGCACATGACCGTGGTTTTCACGGTCCCTGCATTGTCCGGGAGCCCAGACTAGACAACTGTATCACGGAGCTTCCACCCGAAGACCACTCAGCGTAGTCTCTGGTCATGTGATCGTTGTGACAACCTGTCACAACTATCAAATTGCTCCTATCAGCGGCGCTTACATGCCGACTGTGAGGAGTTCTGTGATACAGCGGTCTAGAGATAACTGTATCACGGAGCTTTCACCCAGAGACCACTCAGTATTGTCTCCGTCTCATGTGATCACTGTGACAGCCTGTCACAGCGATCACGTTGCTCCTCCCAGCGGCGCTTGCGCGCCGACGGTAAGGAGCTACATGATACAGCTGTCTATAGACAGCTGTATCATGCAGCTTCATCCAGAGACTACTCAGTGTGGTTTTTGGTCAGGTGATCGCTGTGACAGCCTGTCACAGCGATCACCAGTTGCATCTTCTCCCTCTCTGGCATGCTAAAGTAATGTAAAAACAAAAACACGGCAACTATCTGATACACGGCGACTCTGGCTACGCGTGACACAGGTCACCCTGCCAAAGATCGCTATGTTGCATGTAATAAAAGTCAATGTGGTTGTGTCTCAACACGTAAGTTGGCGAGACATGACAGTTGCAAGAAATCCAAACTATCGTGTCGCAGTTACTTGCAAGTCGCAACGCGACCACATTGACTTTCATTACTTGTGGTGTAGGCTATGGGACATAGCGATCTTTGGCAGGGCGACCTGTGTCGTGGCCAAAGTCACCATACAACACCAGCCTTGGGCCCTGTTCACACAGAGTATTTTGCAGGCAGAAAAAATCTGCCTCAAACTTCCTTCAGGAATTTTGAGGCAGATTTTGACCTGCTTGTACTTTTTTTGCTGCGTTTTTCGCCGTGTTTTTCACCCGCGGTCATTGATTACTGCAGTTGAAAAACAAAAATTTTTCTGCCTCTCAGCTGCCCAGGAAAAAAAACTGATTTCAGCAGTTTTGTGGCGCTGATCCCGACATGGTATCCACGTTAAAATCAGCACCAGAAAACAGTGTGTGAATTGGGCCTTAGGGTGACGTTAGATGTAGCAGATTCACTGAAGATTTTACAGATGAGATTTTACAAATGTTATCAGAATGCTGCAGACATTTTACATGGCAGAGTCGTTTTTGGGGTGTCAAATGGGTTTTCCAGTCCACAAAAATTGATGGCCTATCCTCAGGATAAGCCATCAATAGCTGATCGTGGGGGACCTACTCACGGCAGCCCTGACGATCAGCTGTTTTGAAGGGGCTGAGACGCTCGTATGAGCGCTGCTTCCCCTTCATTTCCTTTAATGCTCACACTGTGAATGGCGGACACACTGGACACACTTGTAGCGGCGGCTCACAGAACTACAGTATACACTTGAATGGGATTAAGCTGTAATACTGTGAAACGCCGCTACAAGTGTGTCCGCGATTCACAGTGTGAGCAGTAATGGAAATGAAGGGGAAGCACGTACTAGTGCTGTGGCCCCTTAAAAACAGATAATTGGAAGGGGTGCGGGGACACGGACCCCGACCGATCAGACATTGATGGCTTATCCTGAGGATAGGCCATACATTTTTGTGGACTGGGAACGTCACAACATCTGTAATGGTAAAGATGGTGTAAGTAAACCAGCTTTGGAAAATTGCTCTCTAAAAGCCAGTTTGCGCACCATTCATTGTAAGCTCCGCCTTGCGTCCAGCGTGTAAGAAATGCATAAATATCTGGTATCAATGAAGTCGGCAGTAGTTGCCAAATATGTATTCATGTGTCTTTACCCAGTGGCATGCACCAGATGTCAACAAACATCACCTAAAATCCTGGCCTGGTCAGGAAGGGGGGTAAAGCTTCTGGTTAGGAAGTGGTTAAAGGGGTTTTTCCCAAATCATAAATTATCACCTATTCACAGGATTGGTGATAATTTTCTGATCACTGGCAGGCCCACCATTGGGATCCCCACCCATCGTGAAAACAAGTGTTCTGCACACCCCAGATCCCCCTCACTGCACCCCCACAGTAAGGAGCTTGAATGGAGCGGCACTCGAGCATGCGCCTGCCGCTCCATGTACTGACTATGAGAATGACGGAAAGAGCCGAACGTTGTACTCGGTTGTTTCCGTCATTCCCATAGACAATGAATGGAGTGGCAGTGTGCAAGCTCAACCGCCATTCCATCAAATGTCCTCCTCCCTGTGGTTCAGGACCCTCATTCTCACGATTGGTGTGGGTCCCCTAGCGATAAGCAAATTGGTGATAATTTATGATTTTTGGGAAAACCCCTTTTAAAAGACTGTGGGTGGCCGCCAACCAACACACTGTACACCAGCCCATCTGGCATTTACCGGAACTGCCAGATGGCCAGTCTGGCCCTGATAGCTAATGTACAGTGTCTCAAACATCTACAGTTTAAAGGGTGCCTAAACTTATAAAAAAAAAAACTTCTGACAACGTTTGACAAACTTCGGACACGTCATAGTAACATATCAGAAGTTTTGATCGGTAGGGGTCCGAGCACTGAGACCCCAACTGATCGCTAAAACAAAGCGGCAGAAGCCCCTGGGTGAGCACTGTGCCACTTTGCTTCTGATTGGCGTTCCTCGGGGCGGTGTACGGGCTCAATAGAAAGCCTATGAGTCCGAACACCATTTACTCTGTTTTCTGAGGAAGTCCGATCAGAAATTAAGCTTTACAGCGCTCATCCAAGCACTTCTGCCGCTTTGTAGCGATCGGTAGTCGGATCCCCACCAATCAAAACTTCTGACTTGTCACTTTTACTTACCCTTTAATGATTAGTCCATTCAATATTTTTACTCGATTTTCTGTGCAGCTAGCACAGAAATTGCTGAAAAGACGCATACGATTTGGGCTCCACAAGGAAAAACACAACAAATCCGCACTGTGTGAATATACACCTACGGATAAACATTGCCATGGCCAAAGTCTATCTGATGTCAAGAACTTTACAGATCATCTGCAATGTAGCCACCATCACTATAATATATTCCCTTTCTTTCAATGGTGGAGAACAAACTGATATAACTGTTTCTGTCTAGAACACATGCCATATCTTGTTTCTTAAATTTGTAAGTATGTGAATAGCTATATGTACCATTAAACATTTAATTTATATTGCTTCCTTAGTTTAAGTAGTAGACATGTTGGATACATAATTCTCCGTTTGACCATTTTTAGGGTATATAAAAAGTGTTATATTCTGCATGTCTATATTCTATTTTTTACAACAACCAAAAGCAGATACTGATGACACCAGGGCACAGAGGGGGCTATGGGTTGGTTTAATTGATTAGTAATTCATTTTCTGATGCCCCAACTATCCTCAAGCTCCAATGTCATCCATTCCTCTTTTTTGCTTAAAAAAAAAAGGGGGACGGGGACGACATACTGGACCCTTGTACTATTAGGGTATGTTCACACGATAGCAGGCATTTACGGCTGAAAAGGCAGACTGTTTTCAGAAGAAAACAGCTGCATCGTTTCAGCCGTAAATGCTCCTCCTCGTAATATACGAGGCGTCTGTGACGCTCGTATATCTTGAGCTGCTCTTCTTTGAGTTCAATGAAGAACGGCTCAAATTACGTTGCAAAGAAGTGTCCTGCACTTCTTTGCCGAGGCAGTCAATTTACGCGTCGTCGTTTGACAGCTGTCAAACGACGACGCGTAAATTACAGGTCGTCTGCACAATACGTCGGCAAACCCATTCAAATGAATGGGCAGATGTTTGCCGATGTATTGTAGCCCTATTTTCAGGCGTAAAACGAGGCATAATACGCCTCGTTTACGCCTGAAAATAGGTCGTGTGAACCCAGCCTTAAGGTCTTTAACACGTTTCGTTGAGTCACTTGTGTCAAGCAGCTCAAGTTGGCATATGAAACTGTACTTAAAAAAAATCTTCATCAGTTGATATTTATTTGCTGGTCTTTGAGATCCATAGGGAAACACTGTCCTATTAAGTATTGCTGGCACTGGTAAGTTTTATGAGCTGATTTGAGATTTTTAGATATTTTTTAATAATGTACTGCTGTCCCCTGACTCATCCATTAAGAATCGCGCCATTGAGAATGTGGCAGGCAAATATTTATATTTAGTATGTCTGCGCAAAAATATTTACAGAGTACAGAAAGACTATTTCCCGTAAGTGAAGGCAAATATCAGAATTTTTCTTTTAGACCTTTTCCACATTTTGCACAAAACAACTTTATATTACTATTAATGGAATATGTTGGCGCTATATAAATAAAGATTAATATTATTACTACTACGGTATGTAGCGATCAGGCCCCTCTGGAAACATGGAAAGAAAATGCTATAAATTATATCTTTAATTGCTATTGATATTATTTCCCCAAGAGTTCAAAACTAGGCATATTTGGGCACCTAAGGGCTCAGGCACATGGCAATGCCGGGTGCATGGGGCCTGTACGAGCCCTATGTGTCTATAATAGGGACTCCCAAGCACTCAGTGTGGTGCACAATTGAGACATTGTACTGTCCTATGTGTATGTGTGTATGTATATATATATATATATATATATATATATATATATATATATATATATAAAATCATGAACACTTGTTCCATAAAGCCCTGCCACCAAATCATTGTCCAGTTTCTGGTGAACAATATAGAAAATCCACAAATATTTACTAATCCAAACTCATTCTCAAATAGGGCTGTAATCTACACTTCACCCTTGTTTTCCTGCATAGCCGGTTTGAAACCATGTCAAACGGGAGTCTAGTCGTGTTCACCAGCCTAGAAATCTGTTAGCAAGTTTCCAGAAGTCATTTATCTTAAAAAGAATAGGTGGTGTAAACCCATTTACCTTATGTAAATAAAGCTTGATGAATGTATAATGCAAAGTTATGGAATTTTCTAATATACTTGTGTTTCAAATTCTCCAAATTTGTAAGATATTTGTTTGATGATGTGATAGAATGGGAACATAAGGGCAGATTCATTGTGCTGAATAAGTAACATGATATTTTATTAGTTCCAATTGTGTTTATTTTTATTTTTTACGGCTAATTTTTTTTTCTTTTATATGTTCTTGAAAATTGTATTAACCCCTTAATGACCTGAGCTGAACAGGGCTTACTGACTAGCTACATTTTTCAGTTTTTGCCTTTCAGCAGCCAGAACTTTTTAATTTTTTCATTGACGTGTCCTTGTTTTATGTATTTTTTTCTGCGTGGTGTGGGGGTAGAAAAAAAAAATCACTGTGTAACTTATATAATACATTTTTATGCCGTGAATATAGGAAAAAGCAAATTTTTTTTTTATCCCATTCACATTTCACGCTAAAAAACCTATTACATTAATTCTTCAGGTTATTACGGTTGTGTAGATACCTAATGTGTGTATTTTTTATTGATTTTTATGTAATGTATGGGCAATAAAATGTATTTTATGCAAAATAATTTATTTTTTTGTTACATGTTTTTTTTTAATCCCACTAAGGGATAACTTTATTTATAACTTTATTTTTCACTTATAATGTATTAGCATACTCTGGCATTACACTGTGTCACTATAACACAGGCTTCTGTTAGGGCTGCACATAGTGTTCCCTAACAGCAGGAATACTGAACAGACAACCCTGGAGTCCTTTTTAGGTCCCCAGGGCTGACTGCAGACTAATTCCCTGGTCTTCGATCGTGTCAACGGGTTGCCGGTGACGGTATTGAAGAGGGGAGTCCCCTTTGATCATGCCACGGACACGAACCGTGACGATCAAAGGGTTAAACAGCTGGGGTCAGAATGTTTAGCCAGGCTGCTCTAAATTCAGGAGTTGTAAGTGACAGCTCCTGCTTGGAGGATGAGAGCTCATAAGCCTTTTTTAGGGTGATGCCAAAAGATATAGCTGTAGATGAAGTACCTGCACCGCCCACCTTCAAAAGACACTGGGCGGTCGTTAAGGGGTTAAACTTCTTTTTTTTTATAAAAAATATATATATATATATATATATATATATATACAGGGTGGGCCATTTATATGGATACACCTAAATAAAATGGGAATGGTTGGTGATATTAACTTCCTGTTTGTGGCACATTAGTATATGGGAGGGGGGAAACTTTTCAAGCTGGGTGTTGACCATGGTGGCCATTTTGAAGTCGGCCATTTTGTATCCAACTTTAGTGTGGTATGGTGTGGTATATGGGGTACAAAGAAGTGTTTCCCTCTTTATGCACTGAAGCTGGCACGTTCCCTGAGTTTTTCCAGCAAGATGGTGCACCACCACATTATGGGTGTCAGGTCCGAGCATTCCTAGATGAACAGTTTCCTGGAAAGTGGATTGGTCGTCGTGGGCCAGTTGAATGGCCCCCTAGGTCTCCCGATCTGAGCCCCTTAGACTTTTATCTTTGGGGTCATCTGAAGGCAATTGTCTATGCTGTGAAGATACAAGATGTGCAGCAACTGAAACTACGGATACTGGAAGCCTGTGCTAGCATTTCTTCTGCGGTGTTGCTATCAGTGTGTGAAGAGTGGGAGAAGAGGGTTGCATTGACAATCCAACACAATGGGCAGCACTTTGAACACATTTTATAAGTGGTAAGAAACTTGTAAATAACTCATGAAAGAATAAAGTAACGTTAAAACCAAGCACACCATTGTTTTTCTTGTGAAATTCTCGATAAGTTTGATGTGTCACATGACCCTCTTCCCATTGAAAAAACTAAAGTTGGATACAAAATGGCCGACTTCAAAATGGCCGCCATGGTCAACACCCAGCTTGAAAAGTTTCCCCCCACCCATATACTAATGTGCCACAAACAGGAAGTTAATATCACCAACCATTCCCATATAAATGGCCCACCCTGTATATATTTATATATATATATATATATATATATAAATAAATATTTTAAAAAAAGAGGGAAAACATGTAAACTTGTTGCAAATATTGTCCATGGTCAGATTCCAATCAAGGACTACAGTTGTAAAGGGTGTGCCAGACACAGGTTCTGTGTCGACGCCCGGGGTTAATCAGCCCTCATCAGCTCCAAGGTCTGCCAGAGTGACGCGATCTGTTACCACTCAGGCTTGCAGGCTGAGGAGAGGGAGAACCTATCACAGCCTGGCCTGACGGTTCTAGCCCTTGGTCTATTTATACCCTCACTTGCAGCATGTTCCTTGCCTGTGATTGCCTGGTTTCCTGGCTCTGCGATTCCTGCTATTTACCCAATTGACCGCTGTTACTTATTGACCCTGACTTGCCTGACTATTCTCCTGCTCTGACTTTGCTACTACGTACTCCCCTGGTTTGATTTGGCTCGTTCACCACTGCCTGTTGCTCACGGTGTCCCCGTGGGCAACTTCCCCAACCCCCCCCCCTGCTTCTGTGTGCCCTTGTCTTGTGTTGTCTGTCTTGCACTTACTGAGCGTAGGGACCGTCGCCCAGTTGTACGCTGTCACTTAGGACGGGCCGTGCAAGTAGGCAGGGACTGAGTTGCGGGTAGATTAGGGCTCACCTGTCAGTCTCCCTACCCCGATTCATTACAACAGTACTACAAAAGCAACATTGTTAACCACTAATCCACCATGCTGCCCATGTTTGTTTAAAATTCTATTTCTTTCCTTTTTTTCATGCAGTTATGCCCAATGGCGTCGCTAGCATCGAGGATTCAGGATATAAGACCCGGATCTTTGGTACAGTGCTCCGGATCTCCGGGCGTCTGCCACATTGAATTGTATCTGCTTTCTCAGATACAATTAAATACATTGGCGGAGCAGGTAGCTTTCAGCTCCCTGCTTCACCAGGCTAGGTTAGGTCTGCAGCCTATGAGACGCTGGGACAGGATCCCAGCGCAGGCCTGCACAATGACATCACTACATCGTGCCAGCCAACGCAGGGGTACCGCCTCGACGTCTCATAGGCTGCAGGTCTAACATAGCTGAGGAGGCCTGCTGTGCAGCTCCACTCATTGTGGGAATGGGGGGCACTGTGTATGACATTATCTACAGGGAGCAGTGTGTGGCACTATCTGCAAGGGGCTCTGTGTGTGGCATTATCTGCAGGGGCACTGTTTTTGGCACTCTGTATAGGGGGACTGTGTGTGGCATAACTTTGCTTTGGACCCCAGAAAGGTCAAATCCGCCCCTAAAGGTAAGTACAAGAATACTACTGGGGCCCCTTAATCTAAGCCTATCATGTGTGATACTGTCTGCTGGGGCCCTGTATCTAAGCCTATCATGAGTGATACGGTCTGCTGAGTCGATGTATCTAATCCGATCATGTCTGATACGGTCTTCTGTGACAATGTATCTAATTCTATCCAATGCCGTAGCTATAGGGGTCGGAGTCTTATAGATATGCTGTCTCTATATATATTTTTTAATTGAATTTTTTTTTGGGGGGGGCAAACATATGTCATGGGGCCCTCGATCTTTTACGACCCTAGCTATGCCCCTGCTTATGCCCCAGGCTGGCAGCTATATTTATTTCTATCGAAATCCAAGTAGGAGGAGACACTAGTTACTTCCTTCCTTATTGATGTCATAATGGAATTACATATCCAATCATTCCATATTTTTAACATGTGGTCTGTCTGACAATGATGGGAATGGAATGGGAGCTGGGACAGGGCTGGTATGGCTTTCTAAATGACTAGTGACAAAGAAATGAACCCGATTACAACTAATATAACCGATAGCAAGTAGATGGCAGAGAGCTTCTTTCCATCCTAGAAACAGAAGGTAGAAGAATTCTGCAGTATGAACTGATCTTTAACGTTCCTCAGAATGTAAGGGTTGCAGCACTAGTGCTCTTTCATAGATTATATTATAGCTGCATAGGGCTAATCCTGTCCATCCGCTGTGTGGGGAAATGCAACACTGCACCATTCACTTGAATGAAGCTGTGCTGCAGTTACTGTACATTGAGTGGATGGGCTCCACACTGTACAGATAAACTACCAAAGGGGCTTCTTCCCCTTAGTCTTGATATCAATGGGAGTCCCAGAGGCTGAACACCTATCTATCATGAAGTGACGGCATATCCTAGCAATATACCATCACGGTTTAATAGGAATACCCCTTTACTTAAAATAACATAGAACAATTACAAATGTAAACAGACCAAAAACTGTGCATTAATATTGTAAATTAAGGGTATGTGCACACACACTAATTACGTCCGTAATTGACGGACGTATTTCGGCCGCAAGTTCCGGACCGAACACAGTGCAAGGAGCCGGGCTCCTAGCATCATAGTTATGTACGATGCTAGGAGTCCCTGCCTCGCTAACGGACAGCTGTCCCGTAGTGTAATCATGTAATCAGTACAGGACAGTTGTCCTGCAGCGAGGCAGGGACTCCTAGCATCGTACATAAGTATGATGCTAGGAGCCCGGCTCCCTGCACTGTGTTCGGTCCGGTACTTGTGGCCGAAATACGTCCGTCAATTACGGACGTAATTAGTGTGTGTGCACATACCCTAACACTAAGGGTATGTTCACACGATGAGAGGCATTTACGTGTGAAAAGACAGACTGTTAAGGGTATGTTCACACGGCCAAATTTCAGACGTATACGAGGCGTATTATGCCTCGTTTTACGTCTGAAAATACGGCTCCAATACGTCGGCAAACATCTGCCCATTCATTTGAATGGGTTTGCCGACGTATTGTGCAGACGACCTGTTATTTACGCGTCGTCGTTTGACAGCTGTCAAACGACGACTCGTAAAAATACAGCCTCGTCAAAAGAAGTGCAGGACACTTCTTTCAGACGTTTTTGGAGCTGTTTTCTCATAGACTCCAATGAAAACAGCTCCAAAAACGAGTTGGTAAAAAAATGAGTTGGTAAAAATGCGAGTTGGTAAAAAAACGTCTGAAAAGCAGGGTCTGTTTTCCCTTGAAAACAGCTCTGGATTTTCAGACGTTTTGGTTGACTACGTGTGAACATACCCTAACAGCTGCCTCGTTTCACACGTAAATGCTCCTCCTCGTAATTTACGAGGCGTCTGAGACGCTCGTAAACCTTGAGCCGTGCTTCATTGATTTCAATGAAGAACGGCTCAAATTACGTAGCAAAGAAGTGTCCTGCACTTCTTTGCCGAGGCAGTAAATTTACGGGTCGTCGTTTGACAGCTGTCAAACGACGACTCGTAAATAACAGGTCGTCTGCACAGTACGTCGGCAAACCCATTCAAATGAATGGGCAGATGTTTGCCGACGTATTGTAGCCATATTTTCAGACGTAAAACGAGGCATAATACGCCTCGTATACGTCTGAAATTTGGCCGTGTGAACATACCCTCAATGTCACTAAAAATGAGAATATTTATGCGTAGCAGAAACAATGTCATTATTAAGGTATCTGTCCTAGTACTGCGTCCATATACCTGCATGCATATGTATATAATCCCATTACTCTGCAGTGTTTTGGGGTAAAGGTTAAGTACATTCCTCTTTAAAATGCTTGCAAGTTTCACATCCTAAAGAAGAGACGCTGTGTTCTAATGAACTTCTCTGTACTACAAGAGAACACTGTGGGCCTCACACACATACGGAGGACTCTTCCTGAAAACTATGATTAATTCAAAACCTGCATAGAGTTCTATTCATTCTGCGTAACAGAGCACTAGTCGGGCTCATAAAGATGGCTTGTTAATTCATTGCTTAAGGATTCATGTTTTATGCAGCATGTAGAGTACGGCTTTTTCACATGCTTCCTGAAAATGTGATGTTCTATTACGTTGGAAATGTACTACTCAATAATGTATCCTAATGTATGCGCTGAAAATGAAATAATGTTTTTGGATTTTAGAATAAAAAATAATTTTTGATATTTTATGTAGTCCCCATGCGAATGCCTAAATAACTGCTATAAGCCTCTTATAAAGCTGAGGAACATCTGCATCAGGACGTCTTGAGTGTCAGAACCTATTTCCAAATGTGGACAGTTTAGCATTTCATAGCAGTCCAACTCACCAAACCATTCCAGTAGAGCAGCATTTTTGATAATCACGTACCTAAGAGATCCAGAAGATGCCGGGTTATCGAAATGGAACAGTATATGTATAGACAGTGTGCTCTGCTCTTTCTGTACCTCACATTCATTTTAGTGAAGACGGACAGTGCATCCGCAGCCATCTCTCCGTTGAGACCAGGAACCGGGACTCTTTCATTCTCAGGATCGTTGACGTTTCTTGGAGTTGGACCCACATACTATTTGCACTTTTATGGAATGTGTAACTGATATTAATATTTATGTGGGAAAAACCCTTTAATGCAAGAAAATATTTTTTTAAAATAGATGCCTCAACAGGTATCTTTTTTTTCTTTAAGGCTGGGTTCACACGACCTATTTTCAGAAGTAAACAAGGCGTATTATGCCTCGTTTTACGTCTGAAAATAGGGCTACAATACGTCGGCAAACATCTGCCCATTCATCTGAATGGGTTTGCCGACGTACTGTGCAGACAACCTGTCATTTACGCGTCGTCATTTGACAGCTGTCAAATGACGACGCGTAAAAATACAGCCTCGTCGAAAGAAGTGCAGGACACTTCTTTCAGACGTAATTTGAGCCGTTCTTCATTGACCTCAATGAAGCACAGCTCAAAATTTACGGCTGTCAGAGAAGCCTCGCAAAATGCGAGGAGCATTTACGTCTGAAACGAGGCAGCTGTTTTCTCCTGAAAACAGTCTGTCTTTTCAGATGTATAAGCCTGCTACCGTGTGCACATACCCTAAGGGTATGTTCACACGGCCAAATTTCAGACGTATACGAGGCGTATTATGCCTCGTTTTACGTCTGAAAATACGGCTCCAATACGTCGGCAAACATCTGCCCATTCATTTGAATGGGTTTGCCGACGTACTGTGCAGACGACCTGTTATTTACACATCGTCGTTTGACAGCTGTCAAACGACGACGAGTAAAAATACAGCCTCGTCAAAAGAAGTGCAGGACACTTCTTTGGACGTTTTTGGAGCTGTTTTCTCATAGACTCCAATGAAAACAGCTCCAAAAACGGACGTAAAAAACGCCGCGAAAACGGCGCGAAAAACGGCCCGAAAAATGCGAGTTGGTAAAAAAACGTCTGAAAAGCAGGGTCTGTTTTCCCTTGAAAACAGCTCTGGATTTTCAGACGTTTTTGTTGACTACGTGTGAACATACCCTTAGGGTATGTTCACACGGCCTATTTACGGACGTAATTTGGGCGTTTTTGCCCCGAATTACGTCTGAAAATAGCGCCTCAATAGCGCTGACAAACATCTGCCCATTGAAAGCAATGGGCAGACGTTTGTCTGTTCACACGAGGCGTATATTTACGCGCCGCTGTCAAATGACGGCGCGTAAATAGACGCCCGCGTCAAAGAAGTGACCTGTCACTTCTTTGGCCGTAATTGGAGCCGTTATTCATTGACTCCAATGAATAGCAGCGCTAATTACGGCCGTAATTGACGCGGCGTTCAAGCGCCTGCACATGCCGGTACGGCTGAAATTACGGGGATGTTTTCAGGCTGAAACATCCCCGTAATTTCAGCCGTAACGGACGCCCTCGTGTGAACATACCCTCAAACGACGACGCGTAAATAACAGGTCGTCTGCACAGTACGTCGGCAAACCCATTCAAATGAATGGGCAGATGTTTGCCGACGTATTGTAGCCCTATTTTCAGACGTAAAACGAGGCATAATACGGCTCGTTTACGTCTGAAAATAGGTCGTGTGAACCCAGCCTTAGAGAACCAATGATACAGCATTCCACTAAAACAGATCAAAATTGATCCGAATGATACAGTATTCCACTAAAACAGATCTAAATTGATCCGAATGATACAGTATTCCACTAAAACAGATCTAAATTGATCCAAATGATACAGTATTCCACTAAAACAGATCTAAATTGATCCAAATGATACAGTATTCCACTAAAACAGATCTAAATTGATCCGAATGATACAGTATTCCTCTAAAACAGATCTAAATTGATCCAAATGATACAGTATTCCACTAAAACAGATCTAAATTGATCCGAATGATACAGTATTCCACTAAAACAGATCTAAATTGATCCGAATGATACAGTATCCCACTAAAACAGATCTAAAGTGAATAATGGAAAATTTATGTCAAAATAGGAATTTTGGCATGAAATAGAATCACATAAAAATTAAAGAGATCTGTCCAATGTACCAACGGTTAATGTTTTATGAAATGAAATATGTGTGAAACAATCTAACCGTAAATGCTAGTGTGAATGAAGATAATCTTTGAAAATAAATCCATTCTTTATCGGTAGAGTGCATTGATCAAAATGTCAAATCGCAGGTCTATAAAATATTTTGTCTTCACTGACAATATACAAATATGCCAGTCCCGTTCTATGGGGATGAGTTATGCTTGAGCTATGTCTATAAAATTCACACACCCGTATACAACAGGCGAATGACCTCTAAGGCCTTATTTACACGAGCGTGGCGCATATCGGATGTGAAAAACTGCCGTTTTTCACGGCCGAGGTGCACCCGTGCTCAGCGCTGCGGGACGCGATGTCTCGCATCCCCCTACGGGATCCGGCTGAGGTGAGTGGACGCGAGCGGCTGAGGAAGAGGCTGGGGACAGCGCTTGCCGACTCGTGGCTGCGACTGTCAGGGGGAGGTTGGAGCTGACGGCCCGCAGCCACGGACATTACAGCTATATAGTGAATCCTTTGCATTAAAACTGGTACTAAATATACGATCACTGTGTAGAAAAAAACTGCAACAAGTCTTAAAAGAATGCAGTATTCAGAAGCATTGTTACACAACACGTACATATCCAAACATAAATCATCCATTAGAAACAACTATAGGGACTTGCCACTACCAGCCGACTTTAGCCAGTTTGGCCAGCACATTAACCAGTTAAAATTCCAAGAAATTGATTGGATCCCTCCACATTGTAGGGAGGCAGGGGTTAACAGAGAAACTATCCTAAATTAAAAAGAGATGTGATGGATTAAAAACACTAAACACATTGGACCCTGGAGGTATGTTTATGTTTGACTATATATTGGAGTTTTGTATTTCTTTTAATTTCATGTTATTTCCTTCTAGATCCTAAACTCGACTAGTAATGGATGGTGGACCATCTGTGAAGCACATGAACCTTTGGAAACGCAGTGTTAGCATATGTACACCTATATGGTCACTTTACTTGTACAGCATGTCCATACCTTTTGTATTACACCATTTTGTCCTACAGTACAATGAAACTTGGAATTAAGCCACAGAAACCACATTTTTACCTGAATTACCAACACTTTTTTAGGTTTTATATGGCAATAAATGTCCACATTTTATGCAGCTCCGTAGTTATCCCTATACCCTCTAAGACCCGCACTAGGCAATAAGGGCTATTTAATATAACCATATCCATGGTTTAACGCTCATACTTCTATTAAATGCATGCACAGGGTATAGCATCATGTTGCCTCATAAGACATATGCGCAGATTTACGGTATTCGGTAACCCGGCAATGGTGACTTCCAATCCAGCACAATGCTCCCTCCGAATGCCGCTGTTGACCTCGGCCTGGTATTTAAACCACCTGCCCCCTGGGAGAAACATGAAGGTTCCCCAAGATTGGTCCTGTCACCCCAATAAGATCATTATTAACTTTGCAACATGGCTACAACATGGCTTTGTTCATAATCTCAGTAGCACACTTTCTGCATATTACCATCAGGGTCTCCTTCAGGCTCTTTTTTCGCTAATATTTACTCGCCAACACCTTGTGCATATAGAGGTGTCAATACCGGTATGATAACCTGAATTATTATTTTTATGCTAGCATTAATTGTAATAATCTATTGGCAATTAATGCTGTCAGTTGCAACTATACTTCTTTGTAGCACGTATTTTCTCGAAAATGATCTTGATATTACTTGAAATATGTAGTCAGTATCAAGTACTTATTAGTCTAAAAGCTTTTTGTACTTTATTTATTAAGCCTGGTGGACAAAACCATCTTTACAATGGAATCTATAGGGTATCTTCACACAGGAAAAGCACACAGCGTATCCACCCTGTCTGCCGAAAGTGAATTCCGGCCGAAAAAAAGCACCAAATTGTGGTGCAGTTTTCCCACCGAAATGTCCGCTGAGGAAAACTGCACAGAAAAAAAAATGGCTACTTACAATGGCAACACGTCCGTCCGACGTCCTGCAGACCGGCCTCCTGGGATGACGTTTCATCCCATGTGACCCCTGCAGCCTGTGATTGGCTGCAGCAGTCACATGGGATGAAACGTCACTCCAGGAGGCTGGCCTGGGCGAAGAAACACAGACTTCTGGGTAAGTAGATTTTTTGTGAAAGGAATCACTGGGATTTCGTCGCAAAAAACACAACATCTACTATTTGTTGCGCGGTTTAGCTGCCCAATAAATTCAATGGGGAAATCCTGCAACAAATAAGCAGCGTTTACACAAATACAATTGACATACAAAACGCGCATACAAAAAGCACTGCATGTAAATTTCTTAGCAGTTTTTCCGCTCAGTATTTACGCAGCATGTGGATGGGATTTGTTCAAATCCCATCCACTCTGCTGCTACTGTATAATGCTGCGGATTCTCTGCAATGAAATCCGTTGCGAAAAATCTGCAGCATTTACGCTACGTGTGAATTTACCCTAAATGTAACTGATAATAAACTGAAAGACATGGAGTGCTGTTCAACTTCTTTTCTTCTATGTCCTACTGGATCCTCAGGCAGTGGGGATCTGAACAGGCAAAGCTGAAAAGAAAGGAGCGCATTCAACTGCATTTCAAAAGCAAAAATGGGATTTTCACAATTTTGAAATATCTTGCTGCTGCAATTGTTAAACTTGGCAAAAACGCAGCTTGAAAATGGCAGCAGAGGGCGAAGTCTGAACTTGGGATCCAAGCCCTCTGCCTATAGCCATTTGTATTCAATTTTCATAAGCTTGCTACATGAAAATGATTTTGCCTTTTGCATCTCAAATATAACTGTAATCTCGGTATTACAAGCCTAGCA
Source organism: Rhinoderma darwinii (assembly GCF_050947455.1). Lineage (NCBI taxonomy): Eukaryota > Metazoa > Chordata > Amphibia > Anura > Rhinodermatidae > Rhinoderma > Rhinoderma darwinii. The sequence continues at coordinate 215,729,869 of NC_134687.1, read as the reverse complement.
TTAGTGACAAGTTTCCAGCATTTGAACCATTTACTGTTCTCCTTACAGATCTTATAACTACTACGTCTCCTCCCTAAATTCGGACTCTTTCCGGCAGTTCAGCTACGCTGCCCTGAAACAAAAACAAGAAATATTCTGGAAACTCAAATGACAGCTAAGAAATCCCAGCTGAATAAAGACTTTGTACATAGTTTAGCATTTTACATTCCAGCCCGCCGTAGTTAGTGCCACATTTTTCTTAAGTTCTATATAAAGTAACTTGAATTAGAAGAGCAGTATTTGAAAATGAGGGTTATAACCTTCCATGACATTGCTGTCTCGGCACAAATGGGAATATTCACTAGAGTCCATTAAAGGATCGCAGTAGCGGAGCTGAATGTTTATCACTTGACCATCAATCTCTTAATTACTATAATTATCCCAAGTCCCTGTATGTAACCAATAAGAACAGAAGGCACGCAATAAACATCTTCTAACCCAACACCCAGCTGGTCCATGTTGGCACACAAATATTATGCCTTACAAATATACGATACTGGATATGAATAGCAACAATATTAAAGCGATTCCCCAGGTTCTAGTAAATAGCAACTTTTAGATAGCAACTGTAAAACAAAATACCAATATACATAATGTTCCAGATTTGCACTGTTACTTTATTTTGACGGTCCATGCATACAACATAGTCACGTATTTTAGGGCATGTTGTGGATTTTCACACCGAATCAAGTTCTAAAACGAAATCAAAATGGAAAAAAGTGGATTATGTAATCAGTGGACACATGTAATATACTGCTGGGTAGCATTCAGTCTAGGGTTGTCGTTAAACCAGCTTTTTGGGCTCAAAGCTGTAGCATGCCTTTCCTACACCTATATTTAATTGGCCAAAGTAGAGTGGCTTGTTGGCACCCAAGACCTGGATCACAGGCCCAGCCAGCCCCCTTTCCCAGTTACTGTATGTGCTTCAGTACGTCTTAAGGACACTTTGGTTAGCAAACTAATGGTATACCTATAGACTTCAATTGGGAAGACGCATACTGGGAGTCCTTCCAGCATACATTTGACAGGGTTAACATCTGGTACTGCTTCTTGACAGTATTAAAATGCATAGTCTACAACGCTATTCAATACTGCTAAAAAAAATGATGATTTTTTACAATGAAAAGTAATGGCAGACAATAAGGAGTGTGGAGGTACAGATGTGAATGTACAATATATAACCTATGGCAATGCAAGATCCATAAAATACAATGTGTTCTTGAGAACGGAACATCTTATATTTAAACATTTACCCTGTGGTTATACCGTTTCCTCTAATGGATTCTTCAGGATATTGCAGGACATTTCCCTTCACGCAGCAGACTTCCTTTTTAATAATGTTGTGTAGAGAACAGGCTTGTGAAAGGATACAGAAATCATATAGAATGCAAATGAAATGTGAATAACTCAATGTAGGTGAGAGTAACATGTAAAAAAGAAAATGTATAGAAAGTTGTATGAATGACAATGAAACCCAAATCTGTGTATAGCCAAAGGCCGTACTGACAGGGATAGGAAGAATGGAATTGGCTACGTCAGTAGGGGTGGGTTTAGTTTAAGGGGTGGACTTAGCTTTAGGGGGTTAACCTCGTTCTGCTGCGTTCCCGTCATCTGATGGTAAACAGCACAAAGGTTTCCCACCCGCCCTGTTTTTAGTAATCGTCATGTGTGAGATTTAGTGTTGGTCAATTTAGGTAATGTTTATAGGCTTCGGGGGGGTCCTTGGAGTTGGTGGAAAAAGTGGTGTGGGGGAGGCATCGCAGGTATGTATCTCCCAAAATTTTAAGGATAGAAAGTGCACTGTCTGGCTTTATGGTGTAGGGTTCCTTAGGGTGTTATCCCTTAGGAGTCATTGGCGAGAACATTATGGCATCTGCTGGTTCTATTGGTGCCTCCAAGCCAGGTTTATGGCTGGGGGTAAATTGGTGAGGGCAGATTGCCGGCAAAAAGCTTGTTGTAGCTCCAAAGACTCCTGGTCTATGTGTTAGGCCCTGTTCACACTTTTTTGACACGTTTTTTGACGCGGAAACGGACGAAAATGCCCCCCATTGATTTCAATGGGAGGCGAGAGGCATTTTTTACCACGAGCGGAAAAACCGTCTCGCGGTAAAAAGAAGTCATGCCCTATCTTCAGGCGTTTACGCCTCTGACCTTCCATTGACATCAATGGGAGGCAGAGAAAGCGTATTTCTCAGCGTTTTTTGCCCGTAGCACTCAATGGCCGCAAGCTAAAAACGTTGCGAAAAACGTTGAGAAAAACACGGCAAACGGCGTGCAGGCAGATTAAAATCTGCTTCTAAATTTTTAATCTTCACAGACATACAATAAAATAGTGGATACACCTGTGGGAAAACATTTCTCAGGACCTGATCACAGTTTGGCAGATTTAAAGGTCCTAATTCTGAAGGGTCATTTTAAAAACAGCAGAGAAAGAAAAATTTGGGAATTCAAGATGATGATAAAATTCCAGTCATTGACACAAGGCCTCAATCTAACACCAGGATTTATGAGCCACTACATGGGACACACGTCACGTCCCCCATCAGACTGACTCCAGATGCCTTAACTCCCCTATAAGCTCCGTTTTATCGCCCCGGCTTTTCTTAATGATGTATCACCTCATGTACTAATTGTCTTTGTGTAACATCTAAATATTGTGCTTTTTTCTAAGTCATTCATTTGTTAACCTGCCTGAAGAAGGGGCCTGTGAGCTCTGAAAGCCGCATATAGAACTTTCTTTCAAACTTTTGTCTTTTTTGACACAAAGGTATTTAACATTTCATATTGCCTTTTTGTAAGGAACTGTAGAAATTATCTTATATTAGGGATAGTAATAATTCAGCATAATTTGGATAAGACAATTATCTGCGGTCGCTTTTTGAAAATATTGGTAAGGGCGGGTTCACACATGGCGGAATTTCACTTAAATTCCGCTGCTGACACTCCGCAGCGTTAATCCGCAGCGGAGCCGTTTCTCCATTGACTTTCACTTTAATTTAGCAGTGTTCGTTTACACGATGCGTACAATTCCGCTGCGGAGCATAGGCTGCGGAGCGGAATTTGGTGTCCGCAGCATGCTCTGTCTGTTGCGGAGCAGTGGCGGACTGGTTGCGGACTCATGGCGGAATTTCTCCATTGACTTCAATGGAGAGTCAAAATTCCGCAATGAAGTCCGCAGATCTTATGTGTGCTGCGGAGCGTATTGTTTTTACTACCATGACATTTCTTCATTCTGGCTGGACCTATGTATTTCTAGGTCTACAGCCAGACTGAGGAAGTCAATGGGGCTCCCGTAATGACGGGAGCGTTGCTAGGAGACGTCTGTAAATAGTCACTGTCCAGGGTGCTGAAAGAGTTACGCGATCGGCAGTAACTGTTTCTGCACCCGGGACAGTGACTACCGATCTCAATATACATGTATCTGTAAAAAAAAAATATAAGTTCATACTTACCGAGAACTCCCTGCGTCTGTCTCCAGTCCGGCCTCCCAGGATGACGTTTCAGTGTAAGTGACGGCTGCAGCCAATCACAGGCCAAGCACAGGCTGCAGCGGTCACATGGACTGGTGCGTCATCCAGGGAGGTCGGGCCGGATGCCGAAAGAGGGACGCGTCACCAAGACAACGGGCGGTAAGTATGAATTTCTTTGACTTTCACTAGGGAAAGTGCTGTCCCTTCTCTCTATCCTGCACTGAATAGGGAGAAGAGAAGCACTTTTCCTGCAGTCCGCAGCGGCCAGTCCGCATCAATTTTCTGCACATTTTGTGCAGATCCGCTGCAGAATCTGCAACGCAGATTCTGTGCGGCATTGATGCGGACAGTTGCGGAGGAATTCCGCCATGTGTGGTCATGCCCTAAACATTAAAAAGTTTCCAAATGCAAGAAATTTCATGTACTGCTTTGGAACTTTTAATTGGAGAATTTGTGTGGGCGGGCGACAGAGGCTTCATCAACGTATTTAGCAGCATGGTAATCTAGTTATTCTGACGGGTATTTCATTGTAAACCGGTCATCTACTGCCACTGATGAAATCTCTGGTTGAATGTTCACAGCTATGGTTGTGAAGTTTTGGTACATTGCGTCACCGTTTTATTTTCTTTTTTCATTTCCACCACTTTCAAATGCGTCTTTTAGTTTAAACACAAGATTCGTTTTCTGTGCTGGCTAAATATTTCCCATGAAGAAGTAATTATTTGTAAGTACCATAGGATAAAGATGTTAACAGCCATCAGTGCAACTCATCGAAGCAACAGCTGCCTCTACTTGTGTTGCTCTGGACCATGAATTCTGCTACAGAAAACCACTGAGCATTTAAGAGTAATTATCCCCAAATTTATAGGTTTTATAAGATCCTTCTGAGAGTCAAATGCAATACATTTCTGCAAGATGTAAATGAATCCTTATTGCGCACACAGAAAAATAAGATGTGGGCTACTCTGTGGTTGCTTAGTTACTAAAATATATTCATGTCATGTTTTAAGTGAATGAAGACAGCGTATATTCTATTATGTAAATTCAGGTCTAAAAATAAATGAAACATTAGAATTCGGTCCCTGTTTTATTCCGTTTTACTCCAAAAATACATATGTGCTCATGTGACCCATTCACCAGGGACTTGACATGATTTGCCTTAAATTACAATTTGTATCTGACTCACTCATGTTCTGTCATACATAAGACGCTCATGTAAAGCAACTCCAGCTATTAGCAATATGTGTTCAGTTAAGAAGTGGTGCATGCACTGAATTATATCCCAACAAAACTAGACAATACCTGGCTGATAGGGACCGACCCTGGGAATATGGAACACGGCTACATTTTACAATTCATATTACAGCTGCAATGTCCAAACCCTGCGCAATTCTTTTTTATGGTTTTCCTAGAGCAGAGATCCCAAGACCATTTTAACAAAGTTGACCATAGTGCAAAGTGCCTGTTAGACCAAGCAACCAAGTCACAGTAATATGTTTCTGACCCTAGAGACAAAATTCAGTAATTATATGGCATCTCTGGTGGCAATGACGCGCAACAGAATATCCATATTCCATCAGCTAGAAAGCCTGGTACCTGCCTCGCCAGCGGCCTGCTCCTGCTGTCATGCGTGGCCGACGGTCTGCCTCTACTTCTGTTCTTGGCTGTGTCTTCCCTAGTGTGCACGAGCTCTAGCCACCTCTTAAAGGCCAGCGAGAGCGTATTGCAAAGTTACACACACCAATCCCTGATTGCTTGAGTACTATATAAGGCACCTCCTCAGTTCACCTGGTGCCTGACAAACTTTGGTGTAACCTAGTTGTGTCCTGCAAAGGTTACGGTTTGCATCCTGATTCCAGTCCGCAACTGCTATCTGTTACCAGCCTGTATCCAGCTAACCGTTACCAGCGTGTGTCTAGCTATCCGTTACCAGCTTGTGTCTAGCTATCCGTTACCAGCTTGTGTCTAGCTATCCGTTACCAGCTTGTGTCTAGCTATCCGTTACCAGCTTGTGTCTAGCTATCCGTTACCAGCTTGTGTCTAGCTATCCGTTACCAGCTTGTGTCTAGCTATCCGTTACCAGCTTGTGTCTAGCTATCCGTTACCAGCTTGTGTCTAGCTATCCGTTACCAGCTTGTGTCCAGCTATCCGTTACCAGCTTGTGTCCAGCTATCCGTTACCAGCTTGTGTCCAGCTATCCGTTACCAGCTTGTGTCCAGCTATCCGTTACCAGCTTGTGTCCAGCTATCCGTTACCAGCTTGTGTCCAGCTATCCTTTACCAGCTTGTGTCCAGCTATCCGTTACCAGCTTGTGTCCAGCTATCCTTTACCAGCTTGTGTCCAGCTATCCTTTACCAGCTTGTGTCCAGCTATCCGTTACCAGCTTGTGTTCAGCTATCCGTTACCAGCTTGTGTCCAGCTATCCTTTACCAGCTTGTGTCCAGCTATCCTTTACCAGCTTGTGTCCAGATATCTGTTACTAGCTTGTGTCCAGCTATCTGTTACCAGCTTGTGTCCAGCTATCCGTTACCAGCTTGTATCCAGCTATCCGTTACCAGCTTGTGTCCAGCTATCCGCTACCAGCTTGTGTCCAGTTATCTGCTACCAGACTGTGTACTGCTATCCGCTACCAGACTGCGTCCAGCTCCCCGCTGTCAGTCTGCTTTCTGCTACCAGTCCGTATCCGGTTACAAACTGGGACCCGCATCTATCTGACATTTATGGCATATTCTGTGGATATGTAATAAATGTTCCATGGCCGGGTGGTTGGCTAGTTAAGAGAAATATTTGCGACCAGTGAACTAATATGGTGGAAAGGAAGTAGTTTCTTCCTGTGTAAGAAACTGATAGCAGAGGAATTCTGGATTACTAATAGCTGAGCTTACAATTCAAATACTGCACATAATGATTTAGAAACTCTTAAGTTTTCGTGTTTGGCCAAAAGTATGTTTTCTAGAAAGGAGAAAATCTGAAAAGCATGAATAAAAGAGGACATAATATTTATTAGTACTTACCATTCTGAATCATTGAACATCGATATCTGTCTGATTTATATAATCTGGAAAATAAAATAAAAATAGGAACTTGTTTTAGATGGTGCTGTACTGTAATAACTGTAACATAATGGATTAAAGTTGTTTCCTTACAGGTTTAGTTAATCTCAGAAATGGGATGAGTATGTGCATTCCCTTCAATGCAGGTATGTCAAATAAAAGCTGACAAATAATAATTGTATAACAATATTTTGTAAGCCACAGTCAACACTGAGTGAGTTGATCAAAAGCCACACTATTATACACCGAATTGCCACTTTATTAGAGCCCGAAATGTAGCATAAAACCAAGTATTCCGTTGACCAGTTTCAATGTGAATCCACATTAGAAACGGAAAATTGAGCGATCTGAGATACTTCTAATAAATCATCGGTGCTAGACTAGTCAAGGCAATTTTTTTTAAAAAACTGCCAATCTTGTGGGGTTTTCTTGTCCAACGACTTAGAAAGTATACCGAGAATGGTGTGATCGAGAAAAAACATCCAGCAAAAAAGGATCGTGTGGACGTAAACAACTCATTGACGAAAGGAGTCAGAAGAGAATGTCTAGAATCTCTCGAACAGGCGTTGCACAATCAAGCAAAATGCAAGTGAATACAATGCTGATGCTTCAATTAACAAGTCCAAATGAACAGTTTTTCGTTCCTTATAACCTATAACAGCAGATAATCAGTTTGAGTGCTGTTGCTGTCTAAGGGTATGTTCACACGATGAGAGGCATTTACGTGTGAAAAGACAGACTGTTAACAGCTGCCTCATTTCACACGTAAATGCTCCTCCTCGCATTTTGCGAGCCGTCTGAGACGCTCGTAAATCTTGAGCTGTGCTTCATTGAGTTCAATGAAGAACAGCTCAAATTACGTGGCAAAGAAGTGCCCTGCACTTCTTTGCCGAGGCAGTCCATTTACGCGTCGTCGTTTGACAGCTGTCAAACGACGACGCGTAAATTACAGGTCGTCTGCACAATACGTCAGCAAACCCATTCAAATGAATGGGCAGATGTTTGCCGACGTATTGTAGCCCTATTTTCAGGCGTAAAACGAGGCATAATACGCCTCGTTTACGCCTGAAAATAGGTCGTGTGAACCCAGCCTTAGGGAAACAGAAAGGTAAGAATCCAGTGGGTAAAAGAGCACAAAATTTGGATCACTAAGCAGTGGAAATACATTGCCTGGTCAAATGAATCTAGATTTCTGATGCACCATGCTGATGGGAGGGTCAGAATTTGGCACAAGCAGCATGAATCGATGAACCCGTTCTGTCAGATGTCAACAGTTCATACTGGTGGAAGGGGAGTAATGGTCTGGGGAATATTTTCTTGGCACATCCTGGGTCCTCGGATACCTGTGGATGGATGTTTGAACAGCAGAGTTTACCTAAGCATTGTGGCTGACAATTTGTGAAAAACACCAAAATGTAGAGAAAAATTGCAAAAATTAAAATTTTTCTAAATTTAAATGTATCTGCTTGTAAAACAGATCGTAATACCACACAAAATAGTGACTAGTTAACATTTACCATATGTCTACTTTATGTTTGCATCGTTTTTTGAATGTCCTTTTATTTTTGTAGGACTTTTCAAGGCTTAGAACTTTAGCAGAAATTTCTTCAGAAAATTTCCAAAACCTATTTTTGTAGGAACCAGTTCAGTTCTGAAGCGGATTTGAGGGCCTTATATTTTAGAAATTTGATGATTTTTGCAGCACTGGCCCACAATTGCAGGGCTGTAAGGTCAAAAAGCAAAACAAACCCGCAAGTAGTGACCCTTATTTTGGAAACTACACCCCTTAAGGCATTTTAAGGGGCGTACTAAGAATTTTGACACTACAGGTGTTTTTTCATTAGAAATTAATGCACAGCAATTTTCCACTGATATGCCATTTTAGTGCACAACATATTATGTCCAGTTTAAAGAGGCTCTGTCACCAGATTCTCAAATCCCTATCTCCTATTGCATGTGATCGGCGCTGCAATGTAGATAACAGTAACGTTTGTTTTTTTTAAAAAACTTTCATTTTTGGCCAAGTTATGAGCTATTTTATATATATGCAAATGAGCTTTGAAATGGACAATTGGGCGTTTTTTTTTCCGTTATGTCCAACTGGGCGTGTATTGTGTTTTTAACTGGGCGTGTTTACGTGTATGACGCTGACCAATCAGTGACCAGTCAGCGTCATACACTCCTCTCCATTCATTTACACAGCAGCGATGTGCAGCCACATAAACAGAGATTAACGTTAATCAAGTGTCCTGATAATGAATACACATGAAATCCAGCCTGGACGTCATGTGTACTCAGAATCCTGACACTTCTAAATCTTTTCTGTCAGATTACAGCAAGCCACGCGTAATCTCGCGAGATTAAGGAGGTAAACAAGATTTTGTTTCCCTTGCTGGAAATCTCAAAGAAAAGAGTCAGAAGTGTCTTGATAATGAATACACATGAGTCCAGCCTGGACGTCATGTGTATTCAGAATCCTGACACTTCTGACACTTTTTTGGCAAGCAAGGTGACCAAATAGCAGCAATTCTGACAATTTTTTTTAATTGTTTTTTTTTTTTTTACAGTGTTCACCGTTGGCTATAAATGGCATATTTACTTTATTCTGTGGGTCAATACAATTATGGCGATACCATATGTATATTTTTTATATATATATTATACAGCGTTTGCACAATAAAATCCCTTTTTTTTTTTTAAATAATTAATTTTTTGTGTCACCATATTCTGAGAGCCATAACTTTTTAATTTTTTCATCAAAAAAGCTGTGTAAGGGCTTGTTTTGCAGTTGGGTTGTAGTTTTTATTTGCACTATTTTGGGATACATGCAAATTTTTTATCACTTTTTATTTTATGTTTTTGGAGGGGTGGTGATTAAAAAATGTTTTATGTTTTCAGTTTTGTCCTATAATAAAAGGAAAAAAAAAGGCAGTTTTTGTGTTATTAACGTGAAAGTTTTATTTTTATACTTTTTTATTAACTTTTTTTTTGTCCCACTAGGGGATTTGAAGGCCTGCACTGCTGAGCTCTATTCTAATACATTACACTACCTAAATAGTCCAATACATTAGTACTGTCAGTCTTACACTGAGAGCAAGCCTATTAGGCTCTGCCTCCGACGAGACCTAACTGGCTTCCGTACGTGGCAGACCAGGAGGCCATAGTAACCATTATAAAATACAAAAGAAAAAATGCAAAGCGCACAATAGTGCATGAACCAGTGGTGGCGCTGGTCTGGTAAAGGTAACAATATCTGCTCACCTTGTGGAGTTATGCTCAGAGCATAACATCCATAGTTGCGTGGAATAAAGGAGGAGATCCTTAGTAGCAGTGATAGCTATGGTTCAGGTGCAGCCGGGGATCCAATTCGAAGTCTGTATATAGACTCGATGTTTCAAAGACAATAGGGAATGGATAGAAAAATAGGAATTTCCCTCTGGCGCATCCTTCGTTGAAAAGTATTTTCATTCAAGAGAGATGTTTCAGGCTAAAACGGACTTTATTCAGGTACAATTACTAAAGTAAGTAATTGTACCTGAATAAAGTCAGTTTTAGGCCTGATTTACACGAGCGTGTGCGTTTTGCGTATGCACTGCGTATACGCAGCGTTGTTGCGTTTTAAACGCGCGCACGACTAGCGTTTGCATCGCGCGTAAAAAACGCAGAGGGGATTACTGGGACGCCAGCCTACAAATAGGCCAGCTGGCCCAACCCCTGCTTGCTGGGAGAAGTCTGTTTAGAACCTTATTTCCGCCTCTGCAGAAACCACAGTGTGTGTTTCTCCCTTCACGTTGGAATCGCCTTGACACGCCACAATTATGCCTTCGCCATCGCTGGCGCGTGTGCTTCTTGTCTGGATGATCTCACGTCGGTTTGGGGAGCGCCGACACATGCTGCAGCACCAGACGCCTGTAAGAAGTCGCATTTGGGTTCATCCACTTGTGGCCCAACGTACAATAAAAGGCCATTTCCATACCCTGTATGAGGACTTACGCCGGCATCCAGAAAAATTTCGAGCCTTCTGCCGCATGTCTGTGGCCACATTTGACCTTCTGCTTGAGCAAACGCGCTCTGGTCTCACCTACCAGAATACCAACATGAGACGCTGCATTTCGGCCGAGGAACGGCTGCTTGTGACCTTGAGGTATGTGTGCAGCTGCTATTACTTAGTCAATGACGCTGTCTGCTTTACCAGCCCCCCCCCTAACATGTGTTCTGCCTTTCTTTTTCTTTCTCGTTGTTTTCTAGATTTCTGGCCACAGGCAATAGTTATCATTCGTTACATTTTGAATTTCTTTTGGGAGTGACCACCATTTCGTTCATTGTCACATCCACCTGTGTCGTGTTGTGGCAGAGGTTAAAGATCACTGTCATGCCTCAGCCCACGACAGAACAGTGGCTAAGTATTTCAGAGGGATTTCTTAGAGCTACTGAATTTCCAAATTGCATTGGTGCCCTAGACGGCAAACACATTCGTGTGAGAAAGCCCCCACGCAGTGGCTCGCAATACTATAACTACAAGCAGTATTTTATATACTATGGTATTGTTAGCCTTGGCGGACACTAATTATTGTTTCACTATTGTTGACATTGGCTCGTATGGAAGCTCGGCAGATGCACGCATATTCCGTTCATCAAGAATGGGGAAGCGACTCGTGAATAATCGACTGGCGGTGCCGGAACCTTCCATCCTCCCGGGCTCCAGCGGCCCCCCAATCCCATATGTCATCGTGGCGGATGAGGGGTTTGCACTCACAAGGCAAGTCATGCGTCCCTTTGCAAGAAGGGGCTTTTATGACCGTCGGCGCATGTTCAATCTCCGCCTTGGCCGAGCTCGGCGATGTGTGGAATGTGCCTTTGGCATTATGTCGAACAGGTGGCGTGTCTTTCTGTCAACAATGCAATTGTCCATGCAGAATGTCACACGTGTTATAGAAGCGTGTGTAGTTCTGCATAACTTCTGCCACATTAATGATGCTACCTTTGATGCAGAATATATCCTAACACATGCAGGCACCAGTGACATTGGCCCTGTGATTCCTCTCGGCCGATCTGTCTCTTCCGGCCTTCGAGTGCGGGATACTTTGGCGGCATATTTTGAGTGCCCATCTGGAACCGCACCGTGGGGGGTTGATGACCTTTGAAGGGGTGTCTGTTGTTTGGCGGCTTCACTACACACGTCACATGTGACCAGTTATTTCGTGTTTTTTTGGGGTTGGTGTTGGGTTAGGGACTCGCAAAACATGAGGACCCTTGACGCGGGTTGCAACTTACATCTGTCGGGGTTTGAGCAGGACTTTAGACAGTTGGCGACTTACTTTCCCGAGATATCATGTTGTGCGGCCTAAAGTTCGGAAAGTCCAATTGCAAGTGTACTTAGGTTGCTTCGGGGCCCATGGCAGCACCTAAACGTTGCCACCGCTTGCAATCCATGTCAAACCCCGAGAGATTAACTAAAACCTCATATCACGTGTGTATGCATTGGACCAAAAGGCCAGAAGTGTGTGAGAGTGTAGGCAAAGGAAATGTGTGTCAAACCTTGTGTTGTGTGGTATCAATGAATAACAACACGAAATCCAACCATTAACCATGAAATTTTTTAATGCTGTGTTTGGGCACAACACAAACTTTTTGCATCAAAAGAAAAACACCAACATGGTGTATATTAATACACATCCAACAAATGATACCGAAATAAACGTTGGCAGGCCTGCACCACACACAACTGTGGCGTCCTAAACTCTTGGCACCAACACACTCATAGGTGTTGGTATTGTTGTCCCGGGGAGGCATACGCCTGCATTTCAGCACCACTTTGCTGGACCTGGAGCTGGCTAGGTTGTTCCTCGCCAGCATAGTGGTGCTGATGTTGGGGGTGGAATGTTGGGCCAGGGAAGTGGGGAGCCATAGGGCGCATGTACGGATGCGGGCGTGGCATCTGGGGGACAGGGTGGAATGGGGCAGGCACCTGGGGCGTGGTGGCCGGCATGTATGAACTGCACCATTGCTCTATGGCCGTGAAGCAGATGTTAGGATTGTGGGGCGGTCTGGAAGCGTCGATCAATGTGACTATCGACGCCTGCAGACGGCCCATACGGTCCATGGGCACCAGCCGTAGGAGGGGAACTATGCTTCGCCCAAACGCGTCATTCCCGTCCTCTTCAGCGGCTCGCCTTAGATACTTGAGGACACGAGTATCTACCTGGGCAGCTGTGGAGGGCTGTGGAGCACGAACACAGCGATTGCGGGCACGCACGGGGCGCTCCTCTGTTGGAGAGGCGACGGCCCCTGCAGACTGGCCAGGTGCCAGCTCCTGGGGTGTCGGCTCTGGGCTGGGAGGCAGGACATTGGGAGCAGGAGGTTCTTGCTGAGACTCGCCAACGTCAGTCTCCTCGGCGGTGTCCTCCAAATTGTCGGTGGTTCTACAAGGAGAAAAAAACGTAAGAATAGAATATTGAACAATGCCCACACCAACACGTTGGCAAACAGGACATGGGCAAACACACATTAGACACATGCAAAGGCATAAACTCTTACGTGCGCATCTCCATGATGTCCTTCAAGAACATCAGCTTCTTTGTGTAGATATAGGGGCGTTTGCGAGAAGCGCCATCTCCGCTGCGTCCCCTGTCACCCATCTCTCTGCGAAATTGATCACGGCAGCTCCGCCACCGTGTTTTGATATCTTGGACTGTTGGATTTAACAAACACATAACACGCCATCAGAACTATCACCTCTCACTTCTAACTGAAGGGCCCTGCAGTGCCAATGACGTGGGACACGGTGATGCGCCTGCTCCACCAAAGTTCCTCGTGCTAATGCGCGGAATACACATACAGGGCCCCAGGTCTTCTATAGGGATGACAGGCATTGACAGAAAATGCGTGGTACTCAACCAACCGAGTGCGGTCCCGGGTTCGGCCACTCTCCCACTCCTGCTCAAAAAGGTTCTGGGCGACGACCTCCCAGGCGTCCTCCTTGACCGTCCTGTTGTGGTACTCCTCTGAGCACGTGTCCCAGATTGCAGGATGGTCCTGGACAAAGAGGATGAGGCGCTCGACGTCCATCCCACGCGGCATGGCAGTAGATTAGTTCACAAACAGCAAGCAACCTTGACAGAGTCTCCAGGCACTGACTAGGCTTGCCCCCTCGCACTGGAAACGCAGGCACTTCCTGGTTTGGGTTTGCTTTGTCTAGCTTTATAGACTCTTTTGCATGGACATAACAGCTCTTGCGTGATTTTCGCGCATGCAACGCAGGAGCGTCCGTGTGGCATGCGTTGTTTTTACGCACCCATTGACTTCAATGGGTGCGTGTTGCGCGAAAAACGCACGATTATAGAACATGTCGTGAGTTTTACGCAACGCACTCACGCTGCGCAAAATTCACGCATCGTCTGCACTGCCCCATAGAGTAATATAGGTGCGTACGACATGCGTGAAAAGCACGCGCGTATATTACGCTCGTGTAAATGAGGCCTTAGCCTGAAACACCTCTCTTGAATGAAAATACTTTTCAACGAAGGATGCGCCAGAGCGAAATTCCTATTTTTCTATCCATTCCCTATAGTAACCATTGGCACACCCCAGATCTCGTTGCGCCAGGGGGCCGATCAGCTACAAACCACCTAGATTTGACGGTCGCTTTTGCCTGCAGCACCTAAGATTGCTCCGGTCTCTGCCGTTACAGCAGGGAATCAGCTGTAACATACAGCTGACACCTGCGGCTGATGCCGCAAGTTGAGATTCTGAGCCCGCGCCATCTTCTTGAAGCATTTTAGGCCTTGCCTCCGTGCAGGCCTAATCGGCTTATGTACTCAGAAGCCCAGGAGGCCAGTATTAGCGGGGGTGCAGATCGGCTGCAAACCACTTGCGCCTGCGGCATCTTGAGTGTTAATGGCGGAGATTGAAGCTAGCTCCGGTCCCCGCCCTTACATCAGGGTGTCAGCTGTAAAGTACAGTACAGTTACGTGGGAAGGAGCTAAGATACTAGTGCCCATGACGTAACCCTATGTGATCGAGCGGGAAGGGGTTAAAAGTATCTGCCTTTTTTTTCCAAAGAAACAGCACCAATGTTTAATCCCTTAGCGCACCAGGACGCACCAGTACATCTAGGTGCGGGGGTTAAGTTTGGAGCGCGCTCACACGCTGAGCGCGCTCCATATGCTGCGGGTGTCAGCTGTGTTTTACAGCCGACACTCAGGACAAACAGCAAGGAGCAGCGATCGCGCTGTTCCTGGCTGTTAAACCCCTGAAATGCTGCAGTCAATCGCTACCGCAGCATCTGGGGCGTTGAAAAGAGGGGGGTGGCCCCCTCTGACAGCACTACCCCCCCGGCACGAGATCGGGGGTTGACTATGGTTGTTATGGCAGCCCAGAGGCCTAATGAAGGCCCCCAGGGCTACCTTCACTTTGCCTGTGGCAGGGCTTAACAGATGCCTGTAAAAATGTTGATATACTTCAATACATTAGTATTGCAGTATATTGTACCAGCAATCTAACGATCGGTGGTTCAAGTCCCCTAGGGGGAACTAATAAAATGTGTAAAAATGTGTAAAAAGAAGTGATGTCAAGTTAAAAAAACAAAAAACCTTTTCCCATTTTTCCTCTAAAGTAATGTAAAAAATAGAAAAAATTGGTATTGCTGCATCCGCAAAAGTCTGAACTATTACAATATAGCGTTATTTAACGCGCACGGTGAACGCCGTAAAAAATAAAAATTGTAAACCGCCAAAATCTCAGTTTTTTGGTCACCTTAGCTCCCCAAAATTTTTTAATAAAAAGTGATCAAAAAGTCATATGTTCCAACAAATGGTGGCAATAAAATCTACAGCTCATCCCGCAAAAAATAAGCCCTCACACCGCTCAATGCACAGAAAAATAAAAAAGTTACAGCTCTCAGAATGTGGTGGAACAAAACAATTTTTTTTTTTAACAAAAAGTTTTTTGTTTTTCTAAAGTAGTAAAATATAAAAAAATCAATATAAATTTGATATCACCGTAATCGTATTGGCCACAGAATAAAGTTAAGTTGTTGTTTTTACCACACTACGTAAAAACGGAACCCAAAAAATTAATGGAGGAATCAGAGTTTTTTCCAATTTCAGTCCGCAAATAATAATTTTTCAGCTTCAGAGTACATTATATGGTACTTTAAATGCTACTAATAGAAACTACAACTCCACCCGCAAAATATAAGCCATCACACCACTCTATTGACAGAACAATAAAGACGTTATGGCTCTTGGAAGGCGGGAAGTGAAAAATGAAAATCAAAAAGTGTCCTTAAGGGGTTAAATTTGTTTTAAAACACTACTACATTACTATAATGCCACAATACTATAACAATACTACATTACTATAAACAATACTACATTACTATAATAATAATACTACATTACTATAACACTACATTACTATAATAATAATACTAATACTACTACATTACTATAATGCTACATTACTAGAACAATACTACATTACTATAACAATACTACATTACTATAATAATAATACTACATTACTATAACACTACATTACTATAATAATAATACTAATACTACTACATTACTATAATGCTACATTACTAGAATAATACTACATTACTATAAAAATACCACATTACTATAATACTGCATCACTATAATGATACTACATTACTATAACAATAGCACATTACTATAATATTAGCGCTAGATTTAAACTTAACGGAAATTTGCGAGTTTGCTCCAGGTGCTTATTTTAACAATCCAGTTTTCCAGTTTAAGTTTCGCTAAATGCAGTCTGCCAGATACAAGAATATGAAGATTGGGCAGCCCCTTTTTAGATAGTGCCACAGTGCCCTCTGTAGATAATGCCACAGTGCCCTCTGTAGATAATGCCACAGTGCAGGCGCACACCCCTGTAGATCGCTCCATTGGGGCTTCCTATAGGAGTGGAATCCCCAGCCAGAGCGTTACCGACGCTCAGGTTGGGGATTCCTCTGCTGGAGGAGCCCCTGACGTCACTGTCAGAATGTGATGTCAGGGGCAACTCCAGAGCCGGAGTCCCAGAGCAGAGCACTAGTATAGGCTCTGCTCTGGAACTCTGGGGAAGCCCCTGACATCACTATCCAAATATGGACAGTGTTGTCAGGGGCAACCTCAGAGCCGGAGTCCCAGGCAGAACGCTAGTAGTGCTCTGCCTGGGACTCCAGCTGTGCTCCTGACATCACTGTCCATATAAGGACAGTGATGTCAGGGGCTTCCCCAGCCAGAGTCCCAGAACAGAGCTGCTTCTAGCACTCTGATTGGGACTCCAGCTCTGCTCCTGACATCATTGTTCATATACAGTGATGTCAGGGGCTTCCACAGGGGAGGAGTCCCGGAACAGAGCGCTAGTATGAGCTCTGCTCAGGGACTGCGGCTCTGGGGAAGCCCCTGACATCACTGTCCATATATGGACAGGGATGTCAGGGGATTTGTCATTCGCCGGCGCACTCCTCCTTCGGCCTGCTCTCTTCTCTCCCGAGGGAGCTACGGTGCCCCGCGGGCCGCAGATGACAGCCCCAGGGGCCGCCTGTTTGAGACCCCTGCTTTAGATAAAGTGTTTTTATACAGTTTTTGCTATACAATTGTACTTTACTGTAACACACATATGTACATAACTACTGTACTCTCAACTTAGCTAAATACAGTACAATTTAGCTTCTAAAAACGCTAGTGTTAATAAAATGTAACATGTATTTTTAAGCGTTTTTAGTGGCGTTTTTTTGTGTGGTGTCATTTCGTACATGCTTTTTTCTGCCGTTCTTGAAGTCCTATAGGGAAAAACGGCTAAAAAACCGCCATACACGGCGCATGCTGCATTTGGGAAAGAATGCGTCTGACCACAAAATTGCCCCAAAAAGACCACAACCCAAAATGCCGTTGTGTTGATATTTTACTATAGAATTTAATGTAACATCTGGCCGCGCTTAAAACTGCATGAAAAAAACGCTGCAAAAAAAAAAAAAACACCATGAAAAACAGCAGGAAAAGCACAGCAAAATGCGGTGAGTGAAACCACCTCTAGGAGAATACAGAAAAAACCCTAAGGGCAAAGCCACACGTGGCGGAATTGCTCTTGAATTCCGCTGCGGACACTCCGCAGCGTTAATCCGCAGCGGAGCCGTTTCTCCATTGACTTCCACTTCTATTTAGTAGGGTTCGTTTAGACGAGGCTGAAAATTCCGCTGCGGAGCATAGGCTGCGGTGCGGAATTTGGTGTCCGCAGCATGCAATGGATGTTGCGGAGTTGTGGCGGACTGGTTGCGGACTCATGGCGGAATTTCTCCATTGACTTCAATGGAGATTCTAATTTCCGCAATGAAGTCCGCAGCTGTCATGCACATGTTATGTGTGCTGCGGATGCGTCTTGCTTTTTTGACATGACATTTCTTCATTCTGGCTGGACCTATGTATTTCTAGGTCTACAGCCAGACTGAGGAAGTCAATGGGGCTCCCGTAATTACGGGAGCGTTGCTAGGAGACGTCAGTAAATAGTCACTGTCCAGGGTGCTGAAAGAGTTAAGCGATCGGCAGTAACTGTTTCTGCATCCTGGACAGTGACTACCGATCCCAATATACAGCAACCTGTAAAAAAAATAGAAGTTCATACTTACTGAGAACTCCCTGCTTCTGTCTCCAGTACGGCTTCCCAGGATGACGTTTCAGTCTAAGTGACGGCTGCAGCCAATCACAGGCTGCAGCGGTCACATGGACTGCCGCGTCATCCAGGGAGGTCGGGCTGGATGCCGAAAGAGGGACGCGTCACCAAGACAACGGCCGGTAAGTATGAAATTCGTTTACTTTCACTAGGGAAAGTGCTGGCCCTTCTCTCTATTCTGCACTGAAAGAGAGAAGGGAAGCACTTTTCCCGCAGTCCGCATCAATTTACTGCACATTTTGGGCAGATCCGCCGCAGAATCTGCAACGCAGATTCTGTGCGGCATTGATGCGGACAGTTGCGGAGGAAATCCGCCACGTGTGGGCATGCCCTAATAGGAGTAGAGAAGCCATATCAACTATCACTGTGTTTTTTTTTAATCAGATGAATTTCCCATTTGGTTATTTCTGCTCCATCTGCTATTTCCAGTCTTGTAAAATTCCCTAAATTAAAGGCTGAATTTAAGGAATTTTACCGTACGTACATTACATGACAGCAACAAACTTATTTGCATTATTTGGTCATTCTATCTGAGCTGTAAATTTGGACTGTAAGTGAATAAAAGTGAAAACAAATCAAAGCAATCGTTAACGCTTTGCAACCTTGCCAAGGCATTTGTTTTCAGTCAATAAATAGCTAAAGTTTACATTTTTTTAATTGTATACCTGCCTTACTGTCGCAGAGAGATAACGATCACCTTACCCATGATAAATCACTCGCCAACAAATTTAGTCAATTTAGAGGGGCTAACTGCAGCCGTAATGACCGAACGCATGGTTAAATCATGGCTTTATTCCTCTGCTCGAGTAAATAATTCTGTGACAAAGCCATTTATTGTGGTGCCTCTACCCGATAACAGATGCACAGCTGAAAACTGAAAACAGATAAAACTTGCAACTCAATGAACTGACAGTTAAATTAACATCAATTTTATATTGTTGACAAGCGAGAAAACACAGAAATATAAAGGTTGCTTGAAACAAGAAAGATGTTTCAATGAAAACTAAGCAATTTAATAATAAATAAGACAAAAAAAGATTAAAAACAATATTTATTTCCGCTAACTAGTCAAAGTCCCTTGAGGAATTTACCATTTGCCAGGCACTAAATAAAACCCACTAGTTTACGGTTCAAAATAGGCAATGAGTAATGACCTATATATTGAAATAACCATATAACGAATCTGATGCGTCCTACAAATATTGAATCACATTTTAGTTTATTTAGTGAGTGATTTGTTGATGAAATCTATTACAAAGAAAAACAAAAGAAAAAAGAAAATTGCCAGTGGATTTTTATAACAGCATATGCCAGAGCCTTCCCGCTAATGTAGGTCAATTTTGCCAGAAGTTACTGGGCTCTACAGTAGAAGGTGGCAGAATGACTCCCCCTTCTCGGACATTCCTTCCTGCTGTGCATCTATTTCCTGAAGTTCTTTTCTTTCTGGGTTCACACAGAGGAGTTTTTTGCAGGCATTAAATCTGCCTCAAAATTCTGTTTCCGCTCGTGGGAAAAAAACGCCTCCGCCTCCCATTGAAATCAATGGGAGCCATTTTCGGCCGTTTTTTGGCGCGGTTTCCGACGCAATTTCCGCGTCAAAAAATGTATTAAAAAACTGTGTGAACTGACCCTTTATTTGTTCTGATATTTGGCATTATATCCTATACGCTTTATTATATTTAAATGGACACTAACTTTTCAAACAACTTATGCTAATCTAATAGTATACTCGATCTATATCAACTTTGCAATTTACTTACCGCTAAAATTTTGTTGTTTTATCTATGCAAATTCTGTGTGAACTTGCTGCCACTAGAGGTCTCCCTTCCTGTAATCTGTTGTCTTCCCCCTAGTTACAGAACAGAGGAAGCAGTCTACTGGAAGTGTATCTCTTCACTGCTTAGGCATACAAGTCTATGTAGAGGGACAGGTGCAGAGTGAGAAAGACGTGCTGCAGTTTCCTGGTGAGTATTAGGGCACGTTCAGACGTGGCAGAGTTTTTCCGCTGCAAATGTTGGTGCAGATTTGGGGCAATTACGTAACGAATCTGCACCAACATTTGCATATTTGACAGGTAATTCAGACGTTGCAGAAAACACAGCGCACTTGCCACAGATTTCAGTTTTTGCATTGCAAAGGCTGAAATACGCAGTGAAATTCCGCTTCTTCTCCACAACAGAAAATTCCACACCGCAGCCTATGGTCCGCAGCGGAGTTGTCTGCAGCGGAGTTTTCCGCAACGTCTGAACTAAGTTTCCTTAAAATGTATAGAAACAAATGTAAAAACTGTCCGCTGGAGAATTCCACTGCAATTCCGCCACGTCTGGACCTGCCCTTACTGTCTCACCCCAGTGCCAGATTCTTAGCTACGCTGCTCATTACTGCCGTCTCCTCTTCTATGTGTGCTGTATATAGAAGACATAATGAAGAGGGGCAAATTACTAAAAAATACAAGTCATATAGTGGCCAGAAATAGTGTCAGGGTATGTTCACACGGGCTATTTTCGGCCGTTTTTCGAAAAATCGGATGCAGAACGGGACGTTTTTTTACACAGCCGTTTTGAAAAATGGCCGCGTAAAATAAACGGCCACGAAAAAGAAGCGCAGGTCACTTCTTCTGACGTTTTTGGAGCCTTTTTTCATAGACTCTATTGAAAAAGACGGGCGTAAAAAATGTTGTGATTTTTTTTTTTATTATTCTGTGTACACGGTTTACTTTGCTAACGAAAAAATATAGGCTTTGTAACTCAATGCTCCAAATTTCTGTCTTCCAGTTTCCAAAGCAAGAATGCAGACACTTAAAGGGTAACTAAACGTTTGACAAACTTCTGACATGTCATAGTGACAGGTCAGAAGTTTTGATTGTTGGGGGTCTGAGCACTGAGACCCCACCAATCGCTAAAACTAAGCGACAGAAACGCTCATGTAAGAGCTCAGTCGCTGCGTTTCTGTTCGGCTTTTTCCGGAAAGCCGATTTATCGGAGTATGGGGTCATAGACCGTACTCCGATGCATTGATTTCCGGAAAAAGCCTAACCGACACGAAGCGGCTGAGTGCGCACATGAGCACTTCTGCCACTTCGTTTTAGCGATTGGTGGGGGTCTCAGTGCTCGCACCCCCACCAATCAAAACATCTGACATGTCACTATAACATGTCAGAAGTTTGTCAAATGTTTAGTTACCCTTTAAGGGCCAGCAGCCTTCATGTTGATTAAAGAGGCTTTGTCACCAGATGATCAAATCCCTATCTCCTATTGCATGTGATCGGCGCTGCAATGTAGATAACAGTAACGTTTTTTTTTTTTTGAAAAATGATCATTTTTGGCCAAGTTATGAGCAATTTTAGATTTATGCAAATGAGCCTTTCTAATGGACAACTGGGCGTGTATTGTGTTTTTAGCAACTGGGCGTGTTTACTTCTTTTACTAGCTGGGCGTTGTGAATAGAAGTGTATGATGCTGACGTATCAGCATCATTCACTTCTCTTCGTTACCACCCAGCTTCTGGCAGTGCACAGACACACGGCGTGTCCTCGCGAGATCACGCTGTGACGTCACTTCCTCCCACAGGAACTTCATCGCGTCGGACGAGCGAGGACACGCTGTGTATCTGAACTGCCAGAAGCTGGGTGGTAACGATGAGAAGTGAATGATGCTGATTCGTCAGCATCATACACTTCTATTCACAACGCCCAGCTAGTAAAACAAGTAAACACGCCCAGATGTAACGAACACAATACACGCCCAGTTGGAAATAAGAGAAAACACGCCCAGTTGTCCATTAGAAAGGCTCATTTGCATAAATATAAAATTGCTCATAACTTGGCCAAAAATGACGTTACTGTTATCTACATTGCAGCGCCGATCACATGCAATAGGAGATAGGGATTTGATCATCAGGTGACAGAGCCTCTTTAAAGTCTCGTGGGGGAGCACTGATGTCCACTGAGAATTCTGTCTAATTACAGTTATCATTTTACAGCTGTTTCCTTCTTCTTTATCCCGCATCAATCTCTCTTTTACTTCTTATATTGATGCAGGAAGAGGAAGATGTCCATGTGCAATAGGCCCTGTGAACACAGAGTTTTTTGGCGCGGAAACCAAGTCAGAAACCACGCCAAAAAAACTGTCGAAATCGCCTTCCATTGATTTCAGCAAAATAAAACGCTCACAGGAAAAAGAAGCGTCATGCCCTTTCTTCAGACGTTTCCGTCTCTGACCTCCCATTGAGATGGGAGGCAGAGAAAGCGGTTTTTGCAGCGTTTTTTGCCCGCACTCAATGGCACTGAATGGCCGCGGCCGAAAAACGCCGCAAAAAATGCGGCAAAGAGAGTGCAAGCAGGTCAAAATTTTAAGGCTAAATTTTCTACCTGCAAAAATCTCTGTGTGAACAGGGCCTTACAGTCCCATTGATTTTGATGGGCGTTCCACGAACGTAACACGCAGATTCAGAAATCTCCAAGATATGACGAAGGGGCATTTGCACAATGCAGCCCTTTATTCTAGCAGCAAGTCACATGATGTTTTAAATCGATCTTTCACTTAGGCTTTATTCAGACCAACGGGAATCACGTCCGTGCAACGCGCGTGCTTTTCACACGCGTCGCACGGACCTATATTAGTCTATGGGGCCGTGCGGACATGTGCGTGATTTTTACTCAGCGTGAGTCCGCTGAAAAAAAGTCACGACATGTCCGTTCTTTCGGCGTTTTGCGCGAATCACGCACCCATTGAAGTCAATGGGTGCGTGAAAACCATGCATGCCGCACGGAAGCACTTCCGTGCGAACTGCGTGATTCGCGCAACAGCTGTCAAAAGGATGAATGTAAACAGAAAAGCACCACGTGCTTTTCTGTTTACAAACATCCAAATGGAGTGTCATAATGATGGTGGCTGCGCGAAAAGCACGCAGCCGCGCATCATATGCTGCTGCCCCACGGAGCTGTTAAGTGGTTTTAGCGCACGCAAAAACGCCACGCTCGTGTGAGGCCTTAAGGCCTTATTCACACGAACGTGTTATACGTCCGTGATACGCGCGTGATTTTCACGCGCGTCGCACGGACCTATGTAAGTGAATGGGGCCGTTCAGACCGTATGTGCACTGCGTAAAACTCACGACATGTCCTATACTTGCCCGTGTTTCGCGCAGCACGCACCCATTGAAGTCAATGGGTGCGTGCAAATCGCGCACAGCACACGGAAGCACTTCCAAGTGCCGCATGTGATTCGCGCAACAGTAGTAAAAAAATTTTATGAAAACAGAAAAGCACCCCCTGCTTTTATGTTTGTAAACATAAAACCAGAGTGTCATAATGATGCCGGCTGCGCGAAAATCACGCAGCTGCGCACCATATGCTGATGCCACACTGAGCTTTTGCGCGCGCAAAACGGACACGTTCGTGTGAATAAGGCCTAATAGTTACAGAAATACCCATTATAGTATATTGGCAATTACCAGTAAACGGCCACCGATACAACGTTTTACAGCAGTCATTATGGGGTCTAAATCCAAAAGGACTGCCTTTTTTATGGCCCTGGGGAATGATAGCTGTATGGACAATCGTGTAGCTATAGGAGAGAGAAAAAACCCGTTACTGCCTTCCCAAATGGAATACCTTGTGCCTTTTAGATGGGAGGACATTGGAGAGGGCATATGTATAACTTAGTCGGCAAAGTCCTTTTTAATAAGTCAGAGCCAAAGACATTTTATTGAGCTGATCCCGTTGAAAATGCGCCAGATACTGCAGAGTTTTTATGGGCTACATTTCAAGTTGTCATTTAAAGCATTTAAAACTGTAGATCAAGGTTAAAAGAAACACATTCCTAAGATAGTGTTAAATCCGATTAGTTCACGATTTATTTCTCTTCTTATAACAATTCAATTTGTTTCTTTATTATTATTTTTGAATATGGTTTACTGGATCAGCAGGTGCTGGAAATTTCATACGTAAACTGTTTTTGTCTATATTCACCTCTGGCGAAGGTGTTGTTGCGAAAGGTTACATCTAGATTAGCGGTACCCTAACCCGGTAACTTAGTTCCCTGGCAGCTCCCTGCTCTGAGCGCCAGACCAAAGATGTCAATCCCAGAACTATGGAAGATTAGGGGACAGTATGATTGCGGGATAGGACGTGCATGGCACACAGATCGCCCGCCGTCATAACGGAAGTGAAACAATTTCAAGGGCAGATGAAGACAACGAAACGTTCGTTTTATTTTGCAAAAAACAAGCCAAAACATGAAAATGAATGAAGCTGATATTATTGCAGTGACATGGCAAACTTAATATATGCAGTCAGATTAGTGGAACAAACCCTTTAAGGATCTAACGTCAACTCCAGGTGAGTGACACCTATGAGATATATATATATATATATATATATATATATATATATATATATATATATATATATATATATATATATATATATAATGTGGAAAACTGACCACATCTTTATTCAGAATGTATGAGTTTATATTTTTTAAACTTTTTCATGGTGACACCTGTCTGAAGGTGACTCGAAAGTGGAAAATTCTGGTATCAACTTGTCATAGTCGTAACATTTTCACAGGACAAAATGATCCCATTCACGGCATTCCAAAACACACAAGCTTGTAACAGACTCAACAAACCCAACTGCCAAGTGTTACATACATAGAAACCAAATAAATATAGGAAATATACTCCATAGGATATTAGTAGAATTTATCTAATTTTGGTAATACATCTTTTAAAGGGTTATCCAGGTTGTACTTTTTTTTTTTGTGAGGGCTGGAAATGAAATAAATAAGCAAAAACAGCAGTACTTACCTATCCTTGCCCCCAGCGCTCCAGTGCTGACGCTCCAGCGGCACTCCCGGTGGTTGTTTACATGCACGTAGCATATGACTTCTGCAGCCAATCAGAGGGCTCAGCGGTCATGTGTTGTATTTGTGTCATTATGCATCTGCACAGAAATGCTCCCATATAGTCTGATAATGCCTCTTATATACATATTTGCAGAAGCACCACCCGTGAAAAACAGGACTGTTGGTAGATATGATTAACCACATATAATCATCTAGGACACTTTATAGGGTTACAGGATTCCCTTCACTAGGCCACCAGAATTGTTAGGGTATGTTCACACGCCCTATTTATGGACGTAATTCGGGCGTTTTACGCCTCGAATTAGGTCCGAAAATACGGATCCAAAACATCTGCCCATTGAAATTAATGGGGTTACGATGTTCTGTGCACTTCACTTCTTGAGACGTAATTGGAGTCGTTTTTCATTGACTCCATTGAAAAACATCTCCAATTACGTCCGTAATTGACCCCGTGAAAAACGCGAGTACGAGCAATTACGTCTGAAATTCAGGAGCGGTTTTCGCCTGAAAACAGCTCCGTAATTTCAGGCGTATTGGACGCTGCCGTGTGAACATACCCTTACTATTAACCACTTAAATGTGTGGCACCTAGATAAAACATGTTACGGTGCATAAGAGGGGGTGCTTTTTTTTTTTATATACTCGACCTGTTTGCAAAATTCTGTATAAACAGCCCTGATCTGGTCAGACTGGGGATAACTTGTCCTATAAAGGGTAAGTTTTAGAGAATGTATGCAGTTTAAAAACCAATGGTTGGTCACATCAAGTACGGAGTTTACACATATAAACAGCACAAATACATATTCAAAAATATAACTATTTTTTAGCTAATCATTGTAAATTTGTATATCATAAGGCTGGGTTCACACGACCTATTTTCAGACGTAAACGAGGCGTATTATGCCTCGATTTACGCCTGAAAATAGGGCTACAAATCGTCGGCAAACATCTGCCCATTCATTTGAATGGGTTTGCCGACGTACTGTGCCGACGACCTGTAATTTACGCGTCGTCGTTTGACAGCTGTCAAACGACGACGCGTAAATTGACTGCCTCGGCAAAGAAGTGCAGGGCACTTCTTTGCAACGTAATTTGAGCCGTTCTTCATTGAAGTCAATGAAGAGCAGCTCAAGATTTACGAGCGTCACAGACGCCTCGCATAATGCGAGGAGGAGCTTTTACGTCTGAAACGACACAGCTGTTTTCTCCTGAAAACAGTCTGTCTTTTCAGACGTAAAAGCCTCTCATCGTGTGCACATACCCGAAGGCAAAAAACCAGAGCGGTTTACACTACCTCTTTAGAACCTAGCCGATATAAAACATAATCGCTGTAAATGCTAATGTCGGATTTTTTACCCTGCTGACATTATATTCTCTACTGAAAGGCTTCCAAGCAATAATTAGTTGACCAATCTTTGGTTACTTTAAAGGGAACCTGTCACCAGCGTTTCACCTATTGAACTTTATTATCCCTCACTGGCCGCTGCTATCAATAGTTCATTGTCATTATCCCCCCTCCTAAACTCCTCCTATAACTGTAAATAACGGTCTGCAAACATTTTGCGCCTTTTATCATAATAATCCGGTGTCCCTTTGTATGCACACCCCAGAAGAGGACATCAATGCACAAGTGTGGGATTTTGTGTGCTGGCGAAATGTAAGGAGCTGTCAATCAAAAGTACAGAGGCGGGGTAAACTTGGAAAGACTTGAGGATTGAATATATGACTCTTTTCAAAATGACGATACGACTCTTTTCTGCTCATTAGCATACGGTGTGGGAACGCTAAAGAACTGATTACTAAAGCTACAGAGCCGACTAAGAAGACAATTATAGGTTATATAGAAATGATTTTTCACCCACTACCACCTGGTATTGCTTGTTTAAGGGCATGACCACACATGGCGGAATTCCTCCGCAACTGTCCGCATCGATGCCGCACAGAATCTGCGTTGCAGATTCTGCAGCGGATCTGCACAAAATGTGCAGTACATTGATGCGGACTAGCTGCTGCAGACTGCGGGAAAAGTGCTTCCCTTCTCCCTATCAGTGCAGGATAGAGAGAAGGGACAGCACTTTCCCTAGTGAAAGTAAACGATTTTCATACTTACCGGCCGTTGTCTTGGTGACGCGTCCCTCTTTCGGCATCCAGCCCGACCTCCCTGGATGACGCGCCAGTCCATGTGACCGCTGCAGCCTGTGCTTGGCCTGTGATTGGCTGCAGCCGTCACTTACACTGAAACGTCATCCTGGGAGGCCGGACTGGAGACAGACGAAGGGAGTTCTCGGTAAGTATGAACTTATATGTTTTTTTACAGATACATGTATATTGGGATCGGTAGTCACTGTCCCGGGTGCAGAAACAGTTACTGCCGATCGCTTAACTCTTTCAGCACCCTGGACAGTGACTATTTACAGACGTCTCCTAGCAACGCTCCCGTCATTACGGGAGCCCCATTGACTTCCTCAGTCTGGCTGTAGACCTAGAAATACCTAGGTCCAGCCAGAATGAAGAAATGTCAAGTTAAAAAAGCAAGACGCATCCGCAGCACACATGACATGTGCATGACAGCTGCGGACTTCATTGCGGAACTTAGAATCTCCATTGAAGTCAATGGAGAAATTCCGCCATGAGTCCGCCACTGCTCCGCAACAGACAGAGCATGCTGCGGACACCAAATTCCGCTCCGCAGCCTATGCTCCGCAGCGGAATTGTACGCATCGTGTAAACGAACACTGCTAAATTAAAGTGAAAGTCAATGGAGAAACGGCTCCGCTGCGGATTAACGCTGCGGAGTGTCCGCAGCGGAATTTAAGTGGAATTCCGCCATGTGTGAACCCGCCCTAATAGGTGAAATGCTGGTGACAGGTTCCCTTTAATGCCGGGTTCACACGTAGCGTAAATACTGATTTTGTTCCGGAAAATCTGCAGCAAATACAGTAGCATGAAAGTGGATGAGATTTGAACAAATCTCATCCACACACTGCGTAAATGATAAGCGGAAAATCCGCTCAGAAATTGACCTGTGTTTTTATTTAAATCAGCAGCATGTCAATTGTATTTGAATAATCGCTGCATTTCTGTTGTGGGTTTTCCCCATTGAATTCAATGGGGAGGTAACACCCGCAACAAATAGCAGATGTTGCGTTTTTTTTTGCTGCAGAATCGCAGCTATTCCGCTGCAATATACGCAACTCAGAAAGAAGAAAAAAATCTTATACTTACCCAGAAGTTTGTGCTTCTTCGTCCAGGCCGGCCTCCTGGGATGACGTTTCTTCATCCCATGTGACCGCTGCAGCCAATCACAGTCATCCCAGGGCTGCAGAGCATCATGACGTCAGAGGTACACGTCACCATGGTAAGTATGCAATAATAATTTTTTTCTGTGCAGTTTTCCGCAGCGGACATTTCACAATTTGGTGCGGTTTTTCGTCCGGAATTTCCTGCGGCACACAGGGCGGATACGCGGTGTGCTTTTACGTATCGTATGCGCCCTGTGTTAACATACCCTTAAGGCCCTGTTCACACTGAGTTTGACGCGCCAAAAAACGTCCGGAATCGCAGGCCGAGGGTTTTTTTCCCATGAGCGGTAAAACCGGCTTGCAAGAAAAAGAAGTGACATGCCCTATCTTTGGGCATTTACGTCTCTGACCTCCCATTGACATCAAGCGTTCTTCAATGGCCGCGGGCGAAAAACGCAACAAATGGCGTGCAGGCAGATCAAAATCTGTCTGAAAATTCCAGATGGAAATTTGAGACAGAATTTTTAGCCTGCAACAAGCTCTGTGTGAACATACTCTAAGAAGGACACTATTTTTCTAGACTTATAAAGGCTTGTCCACATGTAACGGATTTGCTGCAGAAAATTTTTCCCCACACACATCAACTAGTAGACAATCCACTGCGGAAAATCTGTACCATTTCATGCGTTTTTTACTGCGGTAAATATTGCAGATTTTTGCGCGTTTTTTTTTTTTAAGAGCTGTGTGATGGTGATTTCTTCTTCCTGTGATGTCATTTCCACACCCTGTAAGAATTTCCCCAGCGTTTCCGCAGCAAATCACGCAGTACATCAGAAAAATGCAGGAAATCAGTCCACTTTTCGCAACAATAATTGACATGCTGCGGAACTAAAATTAGGCACTGCAGGCAATGGGCAGATGTTTGCCAACGTATTGGAGCCGTCTTTTCAGGAGTAATTCGAGGCGTAAAACGCCTCCATTACGTCTGAAAAGAGGTCGTGTGCACATACCCTTAGAGAGCGCTTTATGTCACTCGCACAGTATGCAATAAATATTTGATTGATAAAATATTGTAAATGCATGGCTTCAAGCTAAAAAAAACAAACAACATTCTTCTCGGCTTCAAAGCTCATAGCTGAAGTTTTCTCATTTTATATGTTTCAAAAAAAAAATAAAATAACGGGAATACAAGTTATCAAAATGTCACAATCACAGTAAATTCTCCCACAGATCCCATGTTCTATTATAGGGGCTCTGCTAGAAGAAAAGGGAGTGATTCCAGTCATAGAAAGCAATTGCAATAAACAGGCATATACACCGCGTTCCAAATTATTATGCAAATGTTATTTTTCGCTCATTTTCCTAATTAGTCGATGCAAATGACAGTCAGTATAATCTTCAAGCCATCAACCGTTGGAGTATAATGCAAATTTTATTGAACAAATCTCCTAATGATAACAGATTATTTTTTAGAAGTAAAAAAACTCAAAATGCACGGTTTCAAATTATTATGCACAACAGAGATCAAAACATTTTAAAGGTTGTAAAGAGAACTAAAATGGTAATTTGTTGAATTTGCAGCATCAGGAGATCATATTTACAGAAATCAAAAGCTCTTTCAATCAAAAAAAACTTAACAGGCCAAGTTACATGTTAACATAGGACCCCTTCTTTGATATCAGCTTCACAATTCTTGCATCCATTGAATTTGTGAGTATTTGGACATTTTCTGCTTGAATATCTTTGCAGGATGTCAGAATAACCTCCCAGAGCTTCTGTTTTGATGTGAACTGCCTCCCACCCTCATAGATATTTTGCTTGAGGATGCTCCAAAGGTTCTCAATAGGGTTGAGGTCAGGGGAACATGGGGGCCACACCATGAGTTTCTCTCCTTTTATGCCCATAGCAGCCAATTACACAGAGGTATTCTGTAAAGGATCTGCCAGACACAACTTCTGTGTCGACGCCCATAGGTAATCAGTCTGCACCTGCTTCTATGTCTGTGAGACTGACTCCATCTTCCACCACCCAGGATGGCAGGCTTAGGAGTGGGAGAGCCTATCACAGCCTGGCCAGACGGCGCTAGCTCCCGCCCTCTGTCTATTTATACCTGCCTTTCCTGGTCCTCCTTTGCTTGTGATTCTTCTCTGTTGGTTTCCTGGCCCTGCTGCAGCTTCTTGAACTACTGATCCTCTGCTTGTGATTGACCTTGGCTTTACTGACCATTCTTCTGCTCTGCGTTTTTGTACCTCGCTCATCTCCTGGTTTGACTCGGCTCGTTCACCTCGCTTGTTGCTCACGGTGTTCCCGTGGGCAACTTCCCCATTTCCCTGGCTTCTTTGTACCCTTGTCTGTTTGTCTGTCGTGCACCTATTGAGTGTAGGGACCGTCGCCCAGTTGTACCCCGTCGCCTAGGGCGGGTCGTTGCAAGTAGGCAGGGACTGAGTGGTGGGTAGATTAGGGCTCACTTGTCTGTTTCCCTACCCCGACATTACATATTCTTTGCAGCATAAGATGGTGCATTGTCATGCATGAAGATAATTTTGCTACGGAAAGCACGGTTCTTCTTTTTGTACCACGGAAGAAAGTGGTCAGTCATAAACTCTACGTAATTTGCAGAGGTCATTTTCACACCGTCAGGGACCCTAAAGGGGCCTACCAGCTCTCTCCCCATGATTCCAGCCCAAAACATGACTCCGCCACCTCCTTGCTGATGTCGCAGCCTTGTTGGGACATGGTGGCCATTCACAAACCATCTACTACTTCATCCATCTGGACCATCCAGAGTTGCACGGCACTCATCAGTAAACAACACGGTTTGAAAATTAGTCTTCATGTATTTCTGAGCCCACTGCAACCGTTTCTGCTTGTGAGCATTGTTTAGGGGTGGCCGAATAATAGCTTTATGCACACTTGTAAACCTCTGGAGGATCCTACACCGTGAGGTTCGTGGGACTCCAGAGGCACCAGCGGCTTCAAATACCTGTTTGCTGCTTTGCAATGGCATTTTAGCAGCTGCTCTCCTAATCCTATTAATTTGTCTGGCAGAAACCTTCCTCATTATGCCTTTATCTGAACGAACCCGTCTGTGTTCTGAATCAGCCCCAAATCTTTTCACAGTACGATGATCACGCTTAAGTTTTCTAGAAATATCCAATGTTTTCATACCTTGTCCAAGGTATTGCACTATTTCACGCTTTTCGGCAGCAGATAGATCCTTTTTCTTTCCCATATTGCTTGAAACCTGTGGCCTGCTTAATAATGTGGAACGTCCTTCTTAAGTAGTTTTCCTTTGATTGGGCACACCTGGCAAATTATCACAGGTGTCTGAGATTGATTACAATGATCCAAAGAGCCCTCAGACACAATACCCTCCATGAGTTTCATTGAAAAACTAATAATTAAATGTTTATGACACTTAAATCCAATGTGCATAATAATTTGGAACACTGTGTACTGAATGCATGTGTGCAGGACGGGTGGCCAGCAAGTTAATGCAACGACCCTTCTACCATCTACTACAACAAACAATCCAGGTCTCGCCCAAAAAAAAAAAACATCGGAATTTGAAAAATGATAGTAGATAATAAAAAGAGGAAACAGCTGAGGTTGTCCCTAAGGCCTTAGGGCAGATTCACACGAACGTTGCGTTTTTGCGCGCGCAAACAACGCAGCGTTTTGCGAGCGCAAAAACCATTTGACAGCTGCGTGTGTCATGCGTGTCTGATGCGCGGCTGCGTGATTTTCGCGCAGCCGGCATCATAGAGCTCATGCTTGTCAACGCCCGTCACTGTCCAAGGTGCTGAAAGAGCTAAATCTTTCAGCACCCTCGACAGTGAATGCCGAACACAACAGCGAAAAACCTGTAAAAAAAAAAGATAAAGTTCCTACTTACCGAGAACTTCCCGGCCGTTGCCTTGGTGACGCGTCCTTGGTGACGCGTCCTTGGTGACGCGCCTCTCTTGACATCGGGCCCCACCTCCCTGGATGACGCAGCAGTCCAAGTGACCGCTGCAGCCTGTGATTGGCTGCAGCCTGTGCTTGGCCTGTGATTGGCTGGAGCTGTCACTTGAACTGAAGTGTCATCCCGGGAGGTCGGACTGCAGGAAGGAGACATGAGTAATCGGTAAGTTAGAACTTCGGTTTTTTTTACAGGTTAATGTATTTTGGGATCGCAAGTCACTGTCCATGGTGCTGAAACAGTTTAACTCTTTCAGCACCATGGACAGTGACTATCTCCTGACGTCGCGTACCGATAATTTTTTTGCCGGGATCGGCCAAAACGAGTTTGGCCGAACCCGGTGAAGTTCGGTACGCTTGTCCGGCTTCGCTCATCGCAAAGACACTCCGTTTGGATGTTCGGAAACAGAAAAGCACGTGGTGCTTTTCAGTTTTCATTCATCCTTTTCACTGCTGTTGCGCGAATCACGCTCGTCCCATGGAAGTGCTTCCGTGTGGTGCGCGTGATTTTCACGCACCCATTGACTTCAATGGGTGCGTGATGCGCGAAATACGCAGAGTTATTGAACCTGTCGCGCTTTTTGCGCAGCAGACAAACGCTGCGCAAAAAGCACGGACTGTCTGTACTGCCCCATAGACTTGTATTGGTCCATGCGTGCCGCGTGAAAACCACGCGGCCCGCACGGACCGAATACACGCTCGTGTGAATCCCCCCTTATTCACACGAACGTGTATTATGTCCGTGATACGCTCGTGAAAATCACGCGCGTCGCACAGACCTATGTTAGGGAATGGGGCCGTTCAGACAGTCCGTGATTTTCACGCAGCGTATGTCCACCGCGTAAAACTCACGACATGTCCTATACTTGGCCATTTTTCGCACATCACGCACCCATTGAAGTCAATGGGTGCGTGAAAATCGCGCACGACACACGGAAGAACTTCCGTGTGTCGCACGTGATTCGCGCAACAGTAGATAAAGAAATGAAGGAAAAAATAAAAGCACGCACTTAATTTATCTTTCTAAACTTCAAAACCGCGTGTCATAAGCTTGGCATATGCGTGAAAATCACGCAGCCACGCAGCACATACTGATCACACGCAACTGCAACGTGCAAAAAACACTCGTGTGAATAAGGCCTAACTTACATAAAATGACATCCTTAGGCCCAGTTCACACAAAGTTTTTTTTACGCTGATTTTGACACGGAAATCGCGTCGTAATCAGTGCCAAAAAAAGGCTCATGGTCAAAAAAAGCGACATGATCTTTCTTGCCGCGGTTCCACCTCTGACCTCCCATTGAAATCAATGGGAGGCAGAGAAAGCGTTTTTCGCTGCGAATATTGTGCCCGCGGCGCTCAGTGGCTGCAGGTGAAAAACACTGCAAAACTCGCGGAAATAAATTGCATGCAGGCCAAAGTCTGACAAAAAGTTCCTGAAGGAATGTTGAGGCCGATTTTTTTCTGCCTGCACAAAAACTCTGTGTGAACAGGGTCTTCGATGTATAGTACATCCAAGTAAGGACTCACGCACACGGTCATATTATGGATCCACGTTGAACAGCTGGATAATAGGTCATCTATAGCCAGTATTGCTCCATAATGTACCTCCGCGTGCCTCCGATTTTATATGGAGGCACACAGAGGTTTTTTTCTCCATGATCCAAACATTAATAGGATTGTCCACCGATTAAATATTAGGGTATGTTCACACGTCTTAACAAAATACCCCTGAAATTACGGAGATGTTATCAGGTGAAAACAGCTCCTGAATTTCAAACGTTTTTACAAGTGCACGCGTTTTTCGCGGCGTCCATTACGGACGTAATTGGAGCGGTTTTTCAATGGAGTCAATGAAAAACGGCTCCAATTACATCCCAAGAAGTGACATGCACTTCTTTGAGGCGGGCGTCTTTTTACGCAGCGTCTTTTGACAGCGACGCGTAAAATTACACCTCGTCTGCACAGAACATCGTAAAACCCATTGAAATCAATGGGCAGATGTTTGCAGACGTATTGGAGCCGTTTTTTCAGGCGTAATTCGAGGCGTAAAACGCCAGAATTACATCTGAAAATAGGCCGTATGAACATACCCTTATATTTCTCAGTTAGATCACGTAAAACAGCCTTTTTTTATGGGAATAATAAATAAAAAAGTTGCTGTCTAGATACTGCTGTTACATAATTGTTATGGCGCCCCCTAGTGTTCTTTTAATTTTCTCTCAGAACGTCCACCTAATATGTCCAGTGCCAGTGAGATGAAGCCGCTTCAAGTGTGCGGATTCTTACTGGCTGGCCTGTGGCAGGAATCACTCTACCCCACGTGTATAATAGGATGAGTGTGGTAGGGCTGAGTTACTGGGCATGTGTGCAGGCCAGTCAATAAGAATCGGCGCACTCAAAGCCGCTTCTTCTCACCAGCACTGAACACATTAGGTGGACGTTCTGAGAGGGAATCAAAAGTACCCCAGGAGGCGCCTTTATTTTCAAATGATTCCAATTGAAAAATGTTTATGTTGTGCGTGATCTAAAAGGGAAATGCAATATTTAAAGCGTACCTAACTTTTCAGATGACTTTTCAGAATAAGCTGTCATGTGTGTACATGAGACATAACACTATTTCTGGCCATTATATGACTTGTATATGGCACACACATCTATAACATATATAGAAGCTGCAGCAGCATGGAGGAGACTACAAAGCAGTAATGAGCAGTGTAGCTGTGAATCAAGCACTGGGGTGAGATATAACACTACTATGAGATGCTGCAGCGTCTATGTGTCTCTAACTATCTCTCACTCTACTCCTTCCTGCCCCCTCCAAAGACTTCTATGGGCAGCTGTAAACTGATCCCTCAGTGAGCTGATGGTCCATTCCAGACGGAAACAGCAGTAAATTCAGAGTGAGTGAAAAGTTTAAGAGGAAAGGGGTGAAGGAAAGAAGATTGATAAGTGGAGAAGAATGCTTTAATTTTTCTCTAAGATATATTACAAAATTTCTTCTATTCGCTTGAACTATTGATTTATGCAAATTTGTTGAAAAGTTAGCAACCTGTAACGACGGGGGTAGGAAAACGGACAAGTGAGCCCTAATCTACCCGCCACTCTGTCCCTGCCTACTTGCAACGACCCGCCCTAGGCTACGGGGTACAACTGGGCGGCGGTCCCTACGCTCAGTAAGTGCACGAGACAAACATACAAGGGAATACAAAGCAAAGGGAAAGGGGCAGTTGCCCACGGCAACACCGTGAGCAACCAGAGTCGTGAACGAGCCAAGTCAAACCAGGAGTGCACGAGGTACCAAACGCAGAGCAGGAGAGTAGTCAGTAAGCCAGGGTCAGTATGGAGCAGGATCAAATAGTTAGGAGCTGTAGCTTGGCCAGGAAACCACACGAGAAGAATCACAAGCAAAGCAGGAACAGGAAAGGCAGGTATAAATAGACAGAGGGCGGGAGCTAGCTCCGTCTGGCCAGGCTGCGATAGGCTCTCCCACTCCTAAGCCTGCCATCCTGAGTGGTGGAAGATGGAGTCAGTCTCAGAGACGTAGATTCAGGTGCAGACTGATTAACTATGGGAGTTAATCCCGAAGCTGTGCCTGGCAGATCCTTTACAGTACCCCCCTTTTATGAGGGGCCACCGGACCCTTTCTAAGTGGACCTGGTTTACTGGGGAAACGAAGGCGGAACTTCCTGACCAATACCCCAGCGTGAACATCCCGGGCGGGTACCCAAGTCCTCTCCTCAGGCCCGTATCCTCTCCAATGGACCAGGTACTGGAGGGAGCCTTGGACCATCTTGCTGTCCACAATCTTGGCCACCTCGAATTCCACACCCTCAGGGGTGAGAACGGGAACAGGAGGTTTCCTCGAGGGAGCAAAGGACGGGGAGCAGCGTTTAAGGAGGGAGGCATGAAACACGTCGTGTATACGAAAAGATGGGGGTAACTCCAGCCGGAAGGAGACAGGATTGAGGACTTCAATGACCTTATACGGCCCAATAAACCGGGGAGCAAACTTCTTGGACGGGACCTTGAGACGCAAGTTCCTAGACGATAACCACACCAGATCCCCGACCATAAACAAGGGGTTAGCAGAACGTTTTCTATCAGCCTGAGTTTTTTGTACGCTCTGGGACGCCTCTAGGTTCTTCTGAACCTGGGCCCAGACTGTGCACAGTTCCCGATGCACGACCTCTACCTCGGGATTGTTGGAACTACCAGGTGAAACGGAGGAGAACCGTGGATTAAACCCAAAATTACAGAAAAAGGGGGAGACCCCTGACGAGTTACTGACCCGGTTATTAAGGGAAAATTCGGCGAGGGGAATGAATGAGACCCAATCATATTGACAGTCAGAGATAAAACACCTTAAATATTGTTCTAGAGATTGATTAGTCCTCTCAGTTTGGCCATTGGTTTCAGGATGGAAGGCAGAGGAGAAGGGCAGATCAATCTCCAACTTTTTACAGAAGGCTCTCCAAAACAATGAAACAAATTGTACCCCTCTGTCCGAAACAATATTGACAGGGACCCCATGGAGACGCAGGATGTGTTTGACAAACAAGGTAGCTAACGTCTTGGCGTTGGGTAGTTTCTTGAGGGGCACAAAGTGGCACATCTTACTGAAGCGGTCTACTACCACCCACACCACCGACCTCATCGTTCCCACCCAGCTTCTGTCACTGCAGACACACAGCGAGACGTCACCCACAGGTCCTTCAACCTTGGCGTCGGAAGAGAGAAGACACATCGGCTCCAGGCGTTAGAGGGTACAGTTGAATCTGCAGCAGCATCACCGTGTGCAGGTAAGCATAGTAAACTCCCTAGAGACGAGCATATTACCTTCTCGGACAGCTGGAGCCCATGTATCTTCTCTGTCCGACGCCAAGGTTGAAGGACCTGTGGGTGACGTCACGCTGTGTGTCTGCAGTGAAAGAAGCTGGGTGGGAACGATGAGAAATGCATGACGCTGATTTGTCAGCGTCATACACTTCTATTCACAACGCCCAGTTGGTAAAAACATAATACACGCCCAGTTGGTAAAAACACAATACACGCCCAGTTGGTAAAAACACAATACACGCCCAGTTGGTAAAACGAGAAAACACGCCCAGTTGTCCATTGAAAAGCTCATTTGCATAAATATAAAATTGCTCATAACTTGGGCTAAAATGATTGTTTTTAAAAAAAAAAAGACAACTTTGCTGTTATCTACATTGCAGCGCCAATCACATTCAATAGGAGATAGGGATTTGATAATCTGGTGACAGAGCCTCTTTAAAGTAAGTATTCTTCCTACACAAAGGCACCCCACAGGGCACATGGAGTTCAGGCTTTGCTGTACACTCGAGACCTTGCTCAATCTCCTGAGCTAGATAGAGGTTAGAGTACCTTTAAATAGGTCCCGCACTAATCTTAGAAATCATGTAGCTAATGTGCCTCAAAATTTGTTACTGCCACCTACTTTTTATGGTTGTTTTCTATGAATAGTCCCATTGCCTAACCACTAAAAGGAGTGATGTATCTAGTTCCTATAGTTGAGGGTAGATCACCGCTGACACTGTGCTGTAACGGCATGGACCGGACTATGGTCCTATCTCCGCCGATTAACCCCCTAAATGCTGCAGTCAATTGCGACTGAAGCATTTAGTTGGTTTGTACGCCATCGGCACCCCTGTGATGAGATCGCAGGGGTGCCGATTATTGCTGTGGAAACCGAAGGCCTAACAATGGCCTCCTGGCTGCCAAATACGGAAGCCTATACGGCCCCACCCAGATGACTGACAGGTCTAAAACATTGCACTACTTATGTAGTGCAGTGTACTAGAACAGCGATCAAGACTTCAAACCTTCAAGTCCCCTAGTGGGACAAAAAAAAAAAGTTTATAAAAATATTGAATAAAAATAAAAAATAAAAAAAGTTTCAAGTTACATAAACAAGAAACGCCTTTTTTGCCATAATAAATATTTTATTATCAAAAGAAAATGAAAACATTTTAAAAAGTACATATTTGGTATTGCTACGTCCATAACGACCCCAACTATAAAAAAAAAAGATAAAAACAACAATGCCAGAATCACAGTTTTTTTGATCACCTCGACTCAAAAACATTAAATAAAAAGTGATCAAAAAGTCCTAAATGGTACCAATAAAAACTACAGCTCGTCCCAGAAAAAACAAGCCTTAAGCCTAGTCGTCGAAAAAAGTTAAAACATTATGGCTCTTAAAATATAGCACTCCAATAAATAAATGATTTTTAAAAAAAAGTGGTTTTACGGTGTTAACGCTGTAAAACATAAAACAACTATATACAGATGGTATCGCTGTAATCGCATTGACCCGCAGAATAAAGTCAATATGTCATTTATAGCTCTTGGTGAACACCGTAAAAAAAAAAAGAATTAAAAAGAATACCAGAGTTGCTGGTTTTTGGTCACCTTGCGTCGCAAAAATGTTATAAAAAGATCAAAAATTCGCATTTACCCCAAAATGGTACCAATGAAAACGACAGAATGTCCCGCAACAAATAAGCCCGAACACAGCTCAGTTGACAAAAAAATAAAAAAGTTCTGGCTCTCAGAATATGGCGACACAAAATGTACAGAGCGTTCTAAAAGAGGGGTAAGATTGGGTACCACTTATCAGCGCGACACATCTGCGGATTATTATTTATTTACCCCATTATTATACCCTCTTATTATACACTGATGTACCCCGCACAGCTTACATATGCCCCCACATTATAAACGGAAATGCCAGCAAAACCCCAAACAGAACTACGACCAAGCAAAATCTGCGCTCCAAAAGACAAATGGCGTTCCCTCCCTTCTGAACCCTATAGTGTGCCCAAACAGCAGTTTACGTTCACATATATGTCATTACCATACTAGGCAGAACCCGCTTAACAGTTTATGAGGTGTTTGTCTTCAGTGGCACAAACTGGGCACAACATATTATGCACTAAAATGGCATATCAGTGGAGAATTCCAATTTTTACTTTGCACCATCCGCTGGGCATTAAATCCTTTTTGATAAATGCCTTGAGGTATGTAGTTTCCAAAATGGGGTCACTACTTGGGGGTTTGTTTTACTATTTGACCTCAAAGCCCAGCAATGGTCAGCCAATGCTGCATAAATCGCCAAAATTACCTCAATTGCGCATTGTGCTTTTTCACTCAGGAATCCTGTCGTATGTCCAGTCAAAATATTAGGGGTACATTTAGGGTGTATCCAAAGCCAAGAAACATGGAATAATAATTAGAGAGCTGTCTTTTCATAGTGGCACAAGCTGGGCATATATTAGGCATCGAAATTACATATCTGTGGAAAAACTTACATTTTCGCTTTGCACCGTCCGCATTAATTTCTAATAAAAAACACACCTGTGGAGTCAAATTGCTCACTACACCCCTTAAAAAATGCCTTGAGGGGTGTAGTTTCCTTAATGGCATCACTTCTGGGGGGTTTGTTTCACAATTTAACCTCAGAGCCCTGCAAATATGGGCCAATGCTGTGAGAATCACTGAAATGGGACTCAAATGTTCATGGTGCTCTTTCACTTTTGAGCCCTGTCACATGTCCAGTCAAATGATAAATGCCTTGAGGGGTGTCGTTTCCAAAATGTGGTCACTCAGGGGCTTTGCAAATGTGGCATGATGCTCGAACAACAATCCAGTAAAATCTGAGTTCCAAATGCCAAATGGCGCTCCATCGTTTCTGAGCCCTGCCATGTGCCCAAACAGCATTTTATGTCCACCTATAGGGTATTGCCATACTTGGGAGATATTGAGTAACAATTTTTGGGGTGTTTTTTCTCTTTTGACCCCTTGTAAAAAGTAAAAATTGGGAGCTAAATCTACATATTTTTGGAAATTAATTTGCCTAATTCTAATAAAAGCTATAAAACACCTGTGGGGTCAAAATGCTCACTACACCCTAGATCAGGGGTGTCAAAATCATTTTCACCGAGGGCCATATCAGTCTTATGGTTGCCTTCAAAGGGCCAATTGTAATTGTAAGACTGTATAAGTGTAACAGCTCGCTTAACTGATTTTCTGCACGGCCAAGACACAATCTTGATGTGGGAGTAAACCAGGGTTGTGAACCTCCACTTCAGTTATTTCTGGGCGACTGAGCTAAAAATCACGGACAGACAAAAAATTATACGGACACATTACAAAATCATTGCCTGTGCAGTGTGCAGTGTGCTAGGAGTGACTCACCAATCACAGCTTCGCTTGTAGCTTTCCCACGCTAACTTAGGTGATGTTTTCTCTAATTAGAGTCATTCACTTTCCCTCTTTTCACCATCCGGCCCAGACCACTGTGACGATTTATTCCAGCCACAACTCATCTCTACCTATAACCCAACCCAGTCTAAACAAACTCGTAATCCACAGTGCCCCAGATGGTAATAATCATTCCTCACACAATAAAAGTGCCCCCTCAGTAACCGCGCCCCAACACAGTAATAATGCTGCAGTTGAGTCCCCTGTAGAATGCACCACACACACAACCCCCTGTAGATAGCCCAACACACACACAGCCCTCTCTAGATAGCGCCACACACACCCTCTTGTAGATAGTGCCACACAGCCCCTCCTTGTACAGAGTGCCACACAGCTCCCCTTGTACAGAGTGCCACACACAGCTCCCCTTGTACAGAGTGCCACACACAGCTCCCCTTGTACAGAGTGCCACACACAGCTCCCCTTGTACAGAGTGCCACACACGGCTCCCCTTGTACAGAGTGCCACACACAGCTCCCCTTGTACAGAGTGCCACACAGCCTCCCCTTGTACAGAGTGCCACACAGCCTCCCCTTGTACAGAGTGCCACACAATCCCCCCTTGTACAGAGTGCCACACAATCCCCCCTTGTACAGAGTGCCACACAATCCCCCCTTGTACAGAGTGCCACACAATCCCCCCTTGTACAGAGTGCCACACAATCCCCCCTTGTACATAGTGCCACACAGCCTCCCCTTGTACAGCGTGCCACACAGTCCGCCCCTTGTAGATAGTGCCACATATAGAGCCCAGAGCGCCCCAGGCCACATAGGCCCCAGAGTGAAGAGTGGTAGCTTACCGCTCTCCGCTTTGCCTGACATGACTCACATTTAACAACAGGTGACGCGGCGGCGGTCTGAGTGAGGTCGGTGCCGGCCCGGGAATGGACCAGTCCAGTCAACTGACCTGAGTCACTCACCTGACCCCATGGCACGGACGTGAGGTCAGGTGACTGGAGTGGCCCACTCCTGGCACCAACTTCACTCAGACTTAGAAGTCAAACTTAGAAGTCCTGCTGTTGTAGCGCTGCATGTAAAAACCTGAACCTCCCGGGCCATATAAAATGAGGTGGAGGGCCCTAGATGAATGCCCTGAGTGGTGTAGTTTCCAAATTGAGTCACTTCTCAGTGGTTTCTACTGTACTCAGGGGCTGTGCAAATGCGACATGGCGCCTAAAAACCAATCCTGGAAAATCTGCATGTCAAATAGCGCTCCTGCCTTTCTGAACTCTGCCATGTGTCCAAACAGCAGTTTATTACGGGGTATAGCCGTACTCGGGAGAGATTGCTTTGCAAATGTTAGGATTTTTTTTCTCCTTTATCCCTTGTAAAAATGAAAAAAAAATCTACAATTTAGTAGAAAAACATGTATATTTTAATTTTCACTGGCTAATTCCAATAAATTTTGCAAAAGATCTGTGGGGTTTAAATGCTCACTATACCCCTAGACAGATTCCTTGAGGGGTGTAGGTTCCCAAATGGCATCACTTTTTTTTTTTTTTTTACTATTTTGATCCCTTAGAGGCTCTGCAAATGCAGCATGACACCCGAATTCCAGCACAATTTGAGCTCCAAAAGCCAAATTGTACTCCTTGGCTTCTGAGCCCTGCCATGTGTCTAAACAGCAGTTTACGACCACGTATGGGGTATTGCCATACTCTGGAGAAATTGCTTTACAAATTTTAGGCAGCTTTTTCTCGTTTTTTTTCCTTGTGGAAGTAAAAAAATTCTGCATTTTATTTTCACGGCCTAATTCAAATGAATTCAGCACAAAACACCCGTGGGTGAAAATGCTCCTTATACCCATAGATGAATTCCTTAAGTAGTTTTCCAAATGGAGTCACTTTTTGGGTGTTTCCACTTTTTGGGTACCTCAGGGGCTTTGCATATGCGACATGGCACCCAAAAACCATTACAGCAACATTTGAGCTCCAAAAGACAAACGGTGCTCCTTTCATTCTGAGCTCTGTTGTGTGTCCAAGGAGCAGTTAATGAGAACAATTGGGGTATTGCCATACTCGGTAGAAATTTCTTTACAAATGTTGGGGTGCTTTTTC
This sequence comes from Rhinoderma darwinii, assembly GCF_050947455.1. NCBI lineage: Eukaryota > Metazoa > Chordata > Amphibia > Anura > Rhinodermatidae > Rhinoderma > Rhinoderma darwinii. The sequence goes on along the minus strand of NC_134687.1, from coordinate 215,687,209 downwards.
TCCTTTATGATTTATTGAAATTAGAAAATCTGAGCTAAAACTACATTTTCTGAGAAAAATGTTAAATTTAGACTTTTTTTTTTTACAGCCTAATTCCAACACATTTAGAAAAACACCTGTGAGGTTAAATTGCTCACTATACCCCTAGATAAATTCCTTGGGGTGTAGTTTCCAAAATGGCCTTTTTTGGGGGTGATTCCTATGTTTTGTCACCACAAGACCTCTTCAAACCTGACATGGTGTCTAAAATATAATCGAATAAAAAGAAGTCCCCAAATTCCACTAGGTGCTTCTTTGCTTCTGAGGCCTGTGTTTCAGTCCATTAGCACATTAGGGCCACATGTGGGATATTTCTAAAAACGGCAGAACCTGGGCATTAAATATTGAGTTTAGTTTGTGTGGTAAAACCTTCTGTGTTACAGAAAAAAAATGTATTAAAATGAAATTTGTAAATTTCACCTCCACTGCTATAATTCCTGTGAAACACCTAAAGGGTTAAAAAACTTTCTAAATGCTTTTTCAAATACTTTAAGGGGTGCAGTTTTTAAAATGGGGTGACTTATGGGGGGTTTCTAATATATAAGGCCCTCAAAACCATTTGAGAACTGAACTGGTCCGTAAAAAAATACATTTTGGAAATTGTCATCACTGGGACCCTCCACGAACGCGAGATTAGGGATCCCATATCCACAGATCCTCCTAAGTGCACCCCCTTGGTGGAAACAGCCAAACGCTGTACTTGGCTGTTTCCATCATTCCCATAGACTCTGAATGGAGCGGCAGCGTGCATGATTATCTGCCGCTCCATTCAATGTCCCAGTGCAGTGAGGAGGAAGAAAGGGTTTGGGATCTGTGAATAGGTGATAATTTTCGATTCTGGGAATACCCTATTAAATCATCATGGAATATGTGTTCCAGTATTAGATAGAGGATTTAACGGGTTAGTATTGGTTATTTTTTTCATTTTATCACATTTCCTACTGTCAGGGTAATTTTTTTACAACCCTGGAGAACCCTTTATTTCCTCATCAGGGAAAATATTATTGGCCTGAACCAAAGTCTGTTATGCAAATTAAATTGACATGCCATTCCAATAACTCACGCATGTTTGTTAAGTGTTCAAAGGCCATGATAAGGAGGAAACAACTATTTTGATACACAAGTTGTGATTTTCTCCTGGCATTGGTATCTGGAATATGGTTGCACGTCAGCAGCTCAGTTTATGATTGGATCTGCAAAGTGCAGGCCAAAGTGCACCCGATACAGATCAGATGTTAGTAAGAGCATTCCTTACAACTTGTGCTGAAACTCTAGTCAGCTTTTAACACAGTTACTGAGGCTCTGTCACCAGAATATAAGTGCCCTATCTCCTACATATTCAGATTGGCGCTGTATTGTAGAAAACAGCAGTGGTTTTTATTTTGAAAAACGATCATTTTTGAGCAAGTTATGAGCTAGTTTAGATTTATGCTAACTAGTTTCTTATAGACCAAATGGGCGTGTTTTTACTTTTGACCAAGTGGGCGTTGTACAGAGGAGTGTATGAGGCTGACCAATCAGTGACCAATCAGTTTCATACAGTTCTCATTGTTCCATCCCAGCTTCTTTCACTGCACAATCACACTGTGCTGTGGATCATGCTGGACTGGAACAATGAGAAGTGTATGACGCTGATTGGTCTCTGATTGGTCAGCGTCATACACTCCTCTGTACAATGCCCACTTGGTCAAAAGTAAAAACACGCCCAGTTGGTCTTTAAGAAACTAATTAGCATAAATCTAAAATTGCTCATAACTTTCTAAAAAATGATCGTTTTTCAAAATAAAAAACCACTGCCGTTATCTACATTACAACGCCGATCAGACTATGTAGGAGATAGGGCACTTATAATGTGGTGACAGAGCCTCTTTAAGGTTCTTTTACACGGCAAACGAGCGCCGATTAATGAGACATCCCGTTCATCGGCGCTTGTTTTCTCCTTTCACAAGGATCTATTATCAGTAATGTATGGTGACACACGCTTGTTACACCGATCGCTCGTCCCCATACATTATAATCATGTCGGCAGCACATCTCCCTTTTTACACAGGGAGATGTTCTGCCGACAACTATAATATTTTCAGTATTTAAAACAATATGATCAGCTGATGAACGAGTGTCTGCTCGTTCAACTGCTGATCGTTGCCCTGTTTACACAGGGCAATAGTCGGGAACGAGCGTTCTGTGAATGCTAGTTTGTCGGGAATGAGCGTTCTGTGAATGCTAGTTTGCCCAATAATTGGCCAGTGTAAAAGGGCCATTACATATGGCCTAATTACACTATTTTATAAAATGATTTATTAAAAAAGTGGTAGACATGTTTTTTTTATCAGTTTACTTGTATATGATATCATGGATTTTCTACAGTCTTATTCACGATACTTAAAAATAACTGAGAGCCTTTTTTTTTTTTTTTTCTAAGAGGGTACAGCTGAAAATAAGTATTGGCACCCACTGCCAATACTTTGCGGTAGATGTTTTTTTTTTGTTTTTTTGTTTTTTTTTTAAGTATACCGGTCCGACGGAGGCCAAAAAATCTAGTAGTGCAGGAATTAAATAGAAATGTAGGTTTTACTAGTTTTGTGCAGTTAGTGCAATCGTTCACATGAAACATGTTTTATGGTATGCTGAGCCGCACATGGTCCAATAAGTGATATCTCATTCTAGGAAACCCTATGCATATAGCACCATTGCCTCTCAATAAATTGATGTTGAATTATAATACTTGATTAGTCTTGTTGCTGTGTTTCTAATAAAGCGTATTTGTTTCTATTTCTTTGTCTATTTATTGTAATGTTTCGTTTGCGCTGTGATACGGGGGGTGTTTTTGCACTTCAATACATCTGATGCCAATATTCTTTTTTCTTTTCAATTCTCCAGTTCATTCCTATATAGTCCAATAATACCACTAATGCTTCTTGCAACCGACCAATTACTGACTGATATTTTTTACTTTTGCTTCCATGATCAGATTGGTAGGTAAATTCCTGCTATTTCAGCTATAGGATTATTTTATTGGATGTTGAAAGCGCCTATTTAGTGTCCAACACAACCCAAGGATGAACTTCCTGCTGTGTCTAATAAAGCAGGTCACAACATTCGACATTGTGCCAATATCCCACCAGTATTTCTTGGATTTTTCTGTAACCTAGAGAAACAAAATAGGCTGATTCGGAGTGGCTGGGACACAAAGTACTGCAATCTGTATTTGCTATTCATAAGAATAAAGTGTGAAAGACAATATCTTGAGCATTGCCCAAGAGACTGAGTGAGTTTATTTGTACATTTACTAAAATCTAATGGGTTAATGTGGTGCATTATGATACATTACAGGTTTAATGTACAGTACAAATCTATTAGCAAGTAATTACTGTACATCTCAAGTAAGGTCTGCAGGCAAGGGTGCCGTCAATGGATTTATGAACTGACACAATTAGATGAAGAATACACACACTTACACACACTTCCTCTAGATTTACACGTGGCGTAAGAATATGCTACAAAAACTGCAACAGTAATTCCATAAAAAGTTCAGCCGTGGAATTACTATTGTGGATTTTGTGGCGTATTTGCTGTAGATTTGTGATGCGGATATTGCGGAGAAATTTCCTATAGCATTTAAGTCTATAATGAAAATCTGCATTTAAAACCCGCAACGCATATAGAAGCACAATTTCGTGCATGTGTTGTTTTGTTTTTTTACACCTACATGGTGTAAATTTCTACAGCGGATTTTCTGCGGTATGAAAATTACGTTACGTGTGAATCCACCCTAATAGACCATACACAGGTCAATATGACCCTGGTCCAACTGGTGTTCCAAGATTAATTGGGAAGCTGGTTGTAAAGGCTGGGTTCACACGACCATGTTACGTCCGTAATGTACGGAACGTATTTCGGCTGGAAGACCCGGACCGAACACAGTGCAGGGAGCCGGGCTCCTAGCATCATAGTGATGTACGACGCTAGGAGTCCCTGCCTCTGCGTGGAACTACTGTCCCGTACTGTAATCATGATTACAGTACGGGACAGTTGTCCTGCAGCGAGGCAGGGACTCCTAGCGTCGTACATCACTATGATGCTAGGAGCCCGGCCCCCTGCAGTGTGTTCGGTCCGGGTCTTCCGGCCGAAATACGTTCCGTACATTACGGACGTAACATGGTCGTGTGAACCCAGCCTAAAGGGCCATACATCACAAGACATCTACAGCAACCCTAATAGATTTTCATGCTCCCACTCCCCAATATATATGTTTTGTGCATTGCTGAAAAAATTTATTTTCAATCCTAAAGTTGGTTAAAGTAATAATGACAAAAAAGATTTCATGGTAGCATTCAATACAACCAATGAAGAAAATTACCAATAGACAGAACCAATAGTCTTAGTTACATACACATAATGGTAATTGTTAACATTGGTCTTTTCACGTTGTATATGGACACAATTTCACATATAGAAAAGGCAGGATATAGGCAAAACAAAGCGGCCAATAAACATTTCCACATACAAGTCTTTGCCCACTATAAAGCTGGTGGTACAAATTAGCGGAGTGCGCCGTTGTCTACCGAAAAGGTGGTGTTCTGTGATAAGGAATTTTTTAGATTACGGCAAATTATTCGAGACTTCGCACAAGCACTTATTTTTTTAATATGTCCCTGATCTGCCAATTTAGTCTGGCTTGTAGTGTCATATTGTTTCTTTCTACAATCATGTTGGCGTATGGATGATAAGCCGCATAGTGGCTAACCTTAATCTCAAGTGTATGGCCACATTTAGGGTATGTTCACACGACAACGCAAAATACGTCTGAAATTACGGAGCTGCATGTACTCGCGTTTTTCGCGGCGTCTTTTACGGACGTAATTAGAGCTGTTCTTCATTGGAGTCAATGAAAAGCGGCTCCAAAAAACGTCCCAAGAAGTGTCCTGCACTTCTTTGACGCGGGCGTAATTTTACGCGCCGTCTTTTGACAGCCATAAGGTGCCATAACCGACATAAGGTGTGATTGGTCAGACTAAATTTAGAACACTTGAAAATATGACTATAGTGGACATTGACAGGGAATATATATTCATTTTCCATTAACATAAATTTCAGTACTTGCTATTTTAATATTTCCAGATGCATTTTAAAAATGTGTGTTTAGACTAAAATCGTCTGGTGTGCCTGCTAGCCGCTCAAGTTGATCTGAACTTGATATATAATTTTGCTGCCTGTCAATCTATAGAGGCAAAGACATATTGCAGTTCATTCCACTTTCCAAGTGATTTAAAGTTATCGACCCCGTTTTGTTTTCAAACTAGATCTACAAGTGGTACTGAAACTGCAATCTCTACACAAGGAAAGGAGATTGGTATGATACTTTTTAAATAGTTGCAAATATCATATGACAAATTGAACAATTTATATAAAATATAGCAAAATATGTTGCAGTTTGTTGTCATTGGCAGTCAAGGTTTTTGATAAAGGGTTTAGACATTGGTGACATATCGATAGGATATACCACCAATGTCTGATCGATGGGGGTCCGACTGCATGGTTGGCTCATTATAGTGATCGGCCGACCTAGCGAATTTCTGCAATGGGACTACACCTTTCAAATGGTACATCTTATTTTATAAAAAAAAATACCCCGACTGCAGTAAAATGTTTTTACATCGATTTTTTTCTTACTGTTTTTTATATTGAAGTCAATGGGGACTTCAACACACACGGCACGGACCTAGTATGGAAGTACACAGAGTCCCTACAATTCCATAGACAATGCTTGAAAATGATGATTTTACAAATGACATTCACATTTCTATAATATCTGCCTGAGGCAAAAATGAAGTGTGAACATCAGAAAAAAAAAAAAAGCTGGTCTTAGTGAATTATTAAATATTAGAGAAAAGTATGTGGTTAGTATGGCACCTGAAGATGACAAGTTGCCCACTCTACAGACTGGTCTTCCTTGGCTTGCGGGAGAAAACAGTTATCTTTTGTCGACACTGACTTAATTATTTAATAACACTCATATGTAAGCAACTGCTAATTTCTCAAGAGACATGACTTCTTTTATTTTTAGACTGTAGATACCCCTCTGGCACTTATTTAATGTCAGTGTTATAAAGCCACAAGCATTGCAGGCATCCAAGTACAACTTCAAAGTGTGATCATGTTCTTCCCGACCAGCAAATCAAAGATATGATCAGCTTTGAAGCTATACTACAGGGAACTCCGTTCCAGTGTCGCAGGAAGCATGCACTCTCATATCACTCATTGCAGACAGGCGGACATGTATTCTATATTATATGAACACAGTTTGTGTTCCTTTTATTTGAAACCATACTTTATACAGTACAGAAAAACTTTGGCAAGAATATATTCAACCACGTCTTGAAGGAATCTAGGTTAGGTCAACAATGTATCTCCATCAGTGTGGTGTGAGAACTGGCGGCAAACTGACAACACCAGTAAATTCTTCTATCTGGATATATTGGGGTCATGTAAAAAAATACATACATTGGGGGTTGTATATAAAGAGTGTTGCCTCAACACTAAATTTAGAAGCAATAATTGGCAAAAATATCTCACACTATATGACGTGTGTGGTCAACAAAGCACTTCAAGGAATATGGTGCAATGAGGTTGACACTATTTTAGAAAATGTCATTGCCCATGTTAGAACTCCACTAAAACTGTCCGGATTGAATCCAATGCTCATAACAGTGACAATATTACTTATTTACTGAAAGGCTATGTACACCTTTGAAATATTATTATTATTTTTTTAACCCCTTCAGGACTGAGCCTGTTTTGGCCTTCAGGACGAAGCAGATTTTTCAAATCTGACATGTGTCACTTTATGTGGTAATAACTCCGGAATGCTTTTACCTATCCAAGCGATTCTGAGATTGTTTTCTCGTGACATATTGTACTTTATGTTAGTGAAAAAATGTGGTTGATAAATTCAATATTTATTCGTGAAAAACACCAAGATTTGGAGAAAATTTGCAAAAATTAGCATTTTTCTTAATTTAAATGTATCTGCTTGTAAAACAGATAGTAATACCACACAAAATAGCTACTAGTTAACATCACCCATATGTCTACTTTATGTTGGCATCGTTTTTTGAACATTCTTTTATTTTTCTAGGACGTTACAAGACTTAGAACTTTAGCAGCGATTTCTCATATTTTCAAGAAAATTTCAAAAGGCGATTTTTACAAGGACTAATTCAGTTCTGAAGTGGCTTTGAGGGCCTTATATATTAGAAAGTCCCCATAAATCACCCCATTTTGAAAACTGCACCCCTCAAAGTATTCAAAACAGCATTCAGAAAGTGTATTAACCCTTTAGGTGTTTCACAGGAATTAAAGCAAAGTAGAGGTGAAAGTTACAAGTTTCATTTTTTTTTTACAAAATTTATTTGTAATACATTTTTTTCTATACCACAGAAGGTTTTACCCAAGAAATGTAACTTATTATTTATTGCCCAGATTCTGCAGTTTTTAGAAATACCCCACACGTGGCCCTAGTGCGGTCATGGACTGAAACACCGGCCTCAGAAGCAAAGGAGCACCTAGTGGATTTTGGGGCCTCCTTTTTTTTAGCATATATTTTAGGTACCATGTCAGGTTTGAAGAGGTCTTGTGGGGCCAAAACAATAAAGACGCCCAAAAGTGACCTCATTTTGGAAACTACACCCCTCAGGGAATTTATCTAGGGGTATAATTAGCATTTTGAACCCACAGTTTTTTTGCTAAATTTATTTGAATTAGTTTGTGAAGATGAAAATCTACTTTTTTTCTGAAAAAACGTAGAAATTTTTAATTTTTTCAAGGAATAAAAGAGAAAAAACACCCCAACATATGTAAAGCAATTTCTCCTGATTATAGCAATACCCCATATGTGGTAATAAACTGCTGTTTGGACCCACAGCAGGACTCAGAAGGGAAGGAGCACCATTTGGATTTTGAAATTCTGATTTTGCTGGAACAGTTTTCAGTGCCGTGTCGCATTTGAATTGCACTGGAGGGAACAAAATAGTGGAAACCCATGGAAAGTGACCCCATTTTGGAAACTACACTCATCAAGGAATTTTTCTAGGGGTAAAGTTAGCATTTTGACCCCACGGTTGTTTTGCTGAATTCATTGGAATTATTCTGTGAAGGTAAAAATCAAAATTTTTCTGAAAAAAGGTAGCCATTTTTAATTTTTACAAGGAATAAAGGATAAAAAGCACCCCAACATTTGTAAAACAATTTCTCCCGATTACGGAAATATGCCATATGTGGTAATAAACTGCTGTTTGGACCCACAGCAAGGCTTAGAAGGGAAGGAGCGCTATTTGGCTTTTGGAGCTCAAATTTTGCTGAAATGGTTTTTGGTGCCATGTCGAATTTGCAAAGCCCCTGAGAGGCCAAAACAGTGGAAACCCCCCAAAAGTGGAAATTACACCACTTAAAGAATCTATCTAGGGATATAGTGGGCATTTAGACCCCACAAGTCTATTGCAGGATTTATTAGAATTAGGCAGTGAAAATAAATATCGACATTTCTTCCACTAAAATGTTGCATTTTTTTAAATTTCACTAAGGATAAAGGGGAAAAATCTGCCCAACATTTGTAAAGCAATTTCTCCCGAGTACGGCAATACCCCACGTGTGGTCATAAATGGTTTTTCATTAGAAAGTAATTAACCCTTTCTGGACTGATCCATTTTTTTTCTTTTCCTTTTTAGTTTTTTCCTCCCCGCGTTCCAAGAGCCATAACTTTTTTATTTTTCAGTCAATAGAGCGGTATGAGGGCTTATTTATTGAGGGACGAGTGGTCGTTTTTATTGGTACCATTTTTTGGTACATACAACTTTTTGAGCACTTTTTATTACATTTTTAGGTAGAGCGAAGGTGACCAAAAAAACAGCGATTTTGCCGTTTTAAATTCTTTATTTTTCACGTGAGACGCTCCATAAATCACCCCCCACACTAAGGCATGCTATGTTGTGGTGCGCGAAGGGGTTAATGCGCAGCGCATGGTGCGGAGTGAAAATTACAATTTTCCACTCATATGCCATTTTAGTGCACTATATGTTATGCCCAGTTTGTGCCACTGAAGACAAATACCTCATAAAATATTAACCGGGTTCTCCCGGGTATGGCGATGCCATATCTGTGGACGTAAACTGGTGTTTGGGCACGCTGCAGGGCTCAGAAGGGAGGGAGCGTCATTTGGCTTTTGGGGCGCAGATGTAGCTTGGCAGTTGTTCTGTTTGGGGTTTTACTGGTGTTTCAGTTTATAATGTGGGGGCATATGTTATCTGTGCGGGGTACATGAGGGTACTTGTTATCTGTGCGGGGTACATCAGGGCATAATAAGAGGGTATAATAATGCAGTAAATAAATAATAATCCGCAGATATGTGGCCGGTGTCGCACTGATAAATGGCGCCCGATCTTATCCGCTTTTGGACACTGCACATTTTGCATCGCCATATTCTGGGAGCCAGAATTTTTTTATTTTTTCTCCACCGGAGCTGTGTGAGGGTTTATTCATTGCGGGACAATCTGTAGTTTTCATTGGTACCATTTTAGGTACCAGAAATTTTTTTGATCACGTTTTATTCCATTTTTTGGCAAGCAAGGTGACCAAAAACCATCAATTCTGACAATGTTTTTTATTCGTTTTTTTATGGTCTTCACCCTGGGCTATAAATTACCATTATACTTTCTTCTGCGGGTCGATACGATTACAGCGATACCAGATGTATATAATTTTTTTATGTTTTGCAGCGTTTGTGCAATAAAATCACTTATTTATAAAATAAATTATTTTTTGTGTCACCATATTCTGAGAGCCATAACGTTTTTATTTTTCAGTCAAAAAAGCGGTGTAAGGGCTTGTTTTTTGCGGGACGGGGTGTAGTTTGTATTGGTACCATTTTGGCGTACATGCGACTTTTTGATCACTTTTTATTGTATATTTTGGGAGGGTTGGTAACCAAAAAATTGTGATTCGGGCACTGTTTTTCGTTTATTTTTTTCGCGGTGTTCACCGTGCAGGAAAAATAATATTACAGTTTTATAGTTGGGGTCGTTACGAACGCGGCGATACCAAATATGTGTACTTTTTTTAACATGTTAATTTTTTTCCTATAATAAAAGACTTATTTTAGGAAAAAAAGCATTCTTTGTTTATGTCACTTCTAACTTTTATTTTTACACTTTTTAAAAACATTTTTATTATCTTTTTTTAACTTTTTTCACTTGTCCCACTAGGGGACACTTAGACTTACAGCTCTGATCGCTGCTGGAGTACATTACACTACACACGTAGTGTAATGCATTCCAACTGTCATTGTGACGTGACAGTCACACTGACAGGAAGCATCGGAGGACCGGCCGGAGGCTGATCCTCCGAGGCTTCCATACATGGCAACCCGGAGGTCATTGTCTGGCCTCTGGTTGCCATGATAAGGATCGCCAGCCCCCGCAAATACATGTGGGGGGCTGCCGATCCACTGTAAAGCTCTTAGATGTGGTGATCGCAATCGACCACCGCATCGAAGGGGTTAATTGCCGATTTCAGCGGCGACAGGCCACTGATCGGCAACAGGGAGAGCAGGGCTGACACCCTGCACAGTTAACCGCCGCTGCGGTGTAGCGCCGCGCGGCGGTTAACTGTTAAAGCGCGGGCGTAACTGTACGCCCAGGTGCGCGAAGTTACTGCTCACCTGGACGTACAGTTACGCCAAGGTGCGGGAAGGGGTTAAATATATATATCAGTGTGATTGGTGCAACTTTTAAAATACTTTTTATAAAAAATTAGTTTCACTTTTTGAGATACAGCTGCTTTGTATACTGTATTTGGAGCAGCTTTATCTTGCAAGTAAAAATAATTTAAGAAAAAGTAATTTGAAAATTGCACCAGTCACACATTATTATATATATATATATATATATATATATATATATATATATATATATATATATATATATAATAAGACAATCTACTCACCGGACAAATGATATACATGAACAACACTATCTCTTCAAAACACTGAGTAATTCTGGAAGTTCACATGCAACGGTTAGGATCCATTAGCCTCTGAAATGTTAAATCGGATCGGTCAGTTTATATACTGACCTATGTAAGGACAGCATATCCCAGCTACACCTCTACTTCTATTAGCCAAAATAGCAAAGAATAATTTGTGCGGTTTGGCTACTAGGAGCACTGAGAGAATACACCGGACTTATAGTTATGGTCCCAGCGTATTCATAAAGGGAGCTCCCCCGCCCCTCTCTGCGGTGACTGACAGGCTGCTGTGTATATATGTCCCTCATCATTCAGAAAAGAACATTGGCGGGCCTTGATTCACTTTTTTTACACTATACTACAGAAATCAGCTAGGCTACATGTTGTTTTTTTAACATTTGTCTGTGTAATGATTTTGTTCATAAGCGTCACTTTCAGAACAATAACATTTTTCTAGACGTATAGACGTGCAGTCTTGTGTTCGTTCTTGGTTACAATATGTTTCCATAACGGTGTCCATTGATTTTTATGGATATGGCCGTTTGTTCACTTCTTCATTCTTATGAGGGAAAAGTGCTACAAACTGACGTAGATTTGTGCTGTAATCTGGTGTAGAAAAGTTGATAGATTCCACTATTACTAGTATGCTGGCAGTAGCTTAAACTAGCACTCAGAACCTGTACAGTATCATTTTGCCAACAGTTTTTTTATTTTTTAAATGGAGATAAATTTACTGCATATGTGGCAAATTTAGTACTTACGTCCTACAGAAATCTTCCTTCCCTGTGTTAACAATAAACAGTACAATATGACTCCGCGTGGTCTTCAGCTCCGCTTCGTTTTTCTTCATGGACCATCTAAAAAAGAGTATTACGCTAACTAAAACCCCATCACTAATGTGGGAAAACTCCGAAAAACTTGCATTGTTATGGACCCCTTTACTGGCATTGGAAACCAGAGAGTTTTAGTTTTTTAATAACTTGTATGTCATTTGATGCTGAGCAACTGTACAATGTATATAGTGAATATGCTGCTCTGTTTAATGAACAGGGTATCTATATACAGAAGTATTTATACTATTGCAGCCTACACATGAGGAGTTTATCACTGTCTATCAGTATACAATGGAGAATGCTCACCAAAACGACGTCCCCAAAGTGAACTTGTAAGACATGAGGAAAACATACAAAAATATGAAAGTCAGTTTCAAAAAATGTGGCTTCCATGCTGGCACCGCTTTCTTCCCTCCTAGATATTACACGATCAACTGTGAGTGGTATTATTGCAAAGTGGAAGCGTTTAGGAACCACAGCAACTCAGCCACGTGGTAGACCAGAGTGTTAGAGCGGGATCAGAGTGCTGAGGCGCATAGTGCATAAAAGTCGCCAGTGCTCTTCTCAATAACTGCAGAGTTCCAAACCTCCTCTGGCATTATCAGCACAAAAACTGCGCACCGGGAACTTCATGCCATGGCCAAGCAGCTGCATGCAAATCTTACATCACCAAGCACCATGCCAAGCGTCGGATGGAGTGGTGTGAAGCACGCCGCCACTGGACTCCGGAGCAGTGGAAAACGTGTTCTGTGGAGTGAAAAATCATAGTTCTCGATCTGGCAATCTGATGGATGAGTCTAGGTTCCAGCATGACTGTGATCCAGTGCATAAAACAAGGTCCATAAAGTCATGGTTGGGTGAGCTTAGCGTGGAAGAACTTGACTGGACTGCAGAGTCCTGACCTCAACCCCATCGAACACCTTTGGGATGAACTAGAACAGAGATTACAGAGCCAAGCTTTCTCATCCAACATCAGTGACTGACCTCACAAACGCTCTTCTGGAAGAGTGGGCAAAAATTCCCACAGACACACTCCAAAATCTTATAGAAAGCCTTCCCAGAAGAGTGGAAGATGTTTTAGCTGCAAAGGTGGGGGTGGGGGGTGGGTCAACTCCATATTAATGCCTATGGATTTAGAATGGAATGTTAGGCTCCCGTAGGTGTAACGTGTAGGTGTCCCAATATATATTTTATTTTTCAATATCACCCTCTTTTCTCTGGCTTTGTAACAAATTAGATGCCTCAATTTAAATATGACATTAAAAAACAGTTCAGGCTACAACTCTATCAATGAACTATGGAAGAGGAGCGATGAAACCAAATATAGTATGTAAATGTTCAAGCCGAATAATGCAGATGAATTGTATTTTTCACATATTAATTGCGGGGGGGGGGGGCAATAGTTAAATAGTTAACCTATTTTTCCATTTATAATAATATTTCTACTAGATAAAATAGCAATGTTGCCATTAGGATCAATACATATGTTCACAGTTCAAAGAAATCCTACACGCGGCGCCGGCTATATTTAATTAAATAGAAAGGATCACCAAGGCTTCCCTAGTAAAGGTCAAGGCGTTAACGCTAGGATGTCAAGCTGCATTCTTGTATGCCCGGAACAGTAGAAGAATTATGGATATTTCAAGTGTCACAACCAGTAAACTGTTCTCCGTGCCGACAGTGCATTAGAACGCACATCCGTAATATCTGCATTGTTTTAGGAATGCAGATTGACATGTATGCACTGGAGAGGTTATATTTGTTTTTGTTACTTACTATAGCATTTCCAGTTCCCCTCCAGCTGCAAGGAAATTGAATGAAGTCACAAGATTGTATACACCTCATCGACTGGCTAGAACTGTCAACATTATACAGATGTGAACATCTTACTGGTCTTTTGCATGGTGCTACCATTTAGGTTTTAAGTGTTCTCCCAATAACCTTTGACTGAATCTTTGTGGTTAATATATAACTACGTTTCATCACAGCATACATTATTAATATTACTTTCACTAAATAGGAAGAAGGATCTTCTATAAATATCCAGTGGGACAAGTTCTTTATAAATAATACACAGAAACCTGCATACAATGATGGATGTCTGGATAGAACTGTTGATAATGTACTGTTCTGTTAAAAGTGAATGAACAATGTACTGAATACAGTCAAATAATAAATAAAAAACAAAAACCAGTCAAATTCTGGTCACGTCATAGTGGCGTGTTAAAAGTTTTGATAGTATGTGAACTGTAATCTCCACAATTACTAAAATGAGGGGAGCACAACTCGAGTGCATTTCCCCTTTAACTCTTATCTTGGATATCTCCGTATCTCCCAGCTAAGGCTTCATGCACACGACTGTGCCCGTAATTACGGGCACGGCCGGCCACGGACAGCCGGCCGTTTCTACGGGCCGTGCTCCCATTATAAAGTATAGTAGCACGGTCCGGAAAATAAAAAAATAGGACATGTCCTATTTTTTTCGCCAGGTTTCTCCGGCACGGACACCCTCCCGTAGACATACGGGTAGGTGTCCGTCGGCCATAGAAACGAATGGGCCCCGTAATTACGGGCGATTTTACGGTCGTGTGCATGGGGGATCTGGGTACATCAACACACAGGGTACACCTGCGGAAATTCCTCAGTGTATTACAGTAGAAGCAAAGTGGATAAGATTTGAACAAGTCTCATTCACATACTGCAGAAAGAAACTGCAGAAAACACATGCTGAAATTGACCTGCAGCGCGGATTCTCAATCTGCAGCATGTCAATATCTCTTGCACAAATGCAGCAGAATTTCCGCAAGGAAAATCCAGATGGAAATTTGCCAAAATTTTCACTAATGTGTGTAACGTCCGCAGTCGCGGACCGTCGTCCTCATTCACCCGTCGACCTCTGTGTCCTGGCCAGAGCCTCCCTCCTAGGAGACGCTAGCACTCGTGGCCACTCTGCCATGCACCGTCCTCTAGGGTGTGCGCACGCGCTTGGTCCCGGCCTTGAAGGGCCAGCGCTTGCATATAAAACGGACTATAAAAAGGGGCTTGCCCTTTCACCCCTTGCCTGAGCGTTGTTGTGTATTCCCATGTTAGTCTTAGCAAATGGTCCCTTAGTCATATCCTGTTCCCAGTGTTCCCGTGCTCTGCTACCTCTATCTTGTATCCCGTGCTGTGTTTGTTCCTGTGCCCTTTCTAGTATTGGAGTCGTGTTGTGCCATCAGCCACACCTACTGTCACACACCACGTCTGGTGTCATCTTCCACGCATGGTATCATCCGCGTTTGGCGTTATCTACCATCAAGTTCCATCTATGCCTAAGCCTCTGCTACTGTCTGGACTATTGCAGGTACTCTTGTGCTACTCCGCTATGGCGGTGCGGCTGAGTGGGTGCACATAGCCATGGATCGTGACCATTTGTAGACGTTCCCTAAATGTGGAGAACGTTCGCAAAGACTGTAACGTATAAAACTGGAGTCATGCGGAGGTACAGTTTGGGTACATAGCAGGCTACTGATGCTGTATTACGGATATGTGTTGTACAGCAGTGTGCATGAGGTCTTATACACCAGAAAAAAATAAACTATACTTATGTATCTTAAAGAAAACATGCCCGCCCTCCTGACATTCCTAATGAAATAACAATTCTGGAAAATCTTTTCTTAGAACGTTGTGTTGTACCATTTCTTTGTTATTCTTCCTGGAAATATATGAATAAAGTATTTTGCATCAGTATCTGTAAACCAAAACCAGTAGAGGGTCTAAAACACAGAAGAGGTACAAATCTTTCCATTATAGGTTTTCTCTGTAGGTTCCACTCCTGTTTTTGGCTTCCAAACACTGAAGCAAAATACTGACCAAGATACGCTGGTTTAAAAACAAGCTTACCACTGCCCTTTCAATAGGCTGTGTTTCAACACAGTCTGGGACTGTCCGCACTGATTGGACGGTGTCAGGGTGCCCATACTCATAGTCAGGATCGATTCTAGCTTTTCTGCTGCTGGAGGCAAAAATTGAATTGGCGCCCCCAGATCTTGATTGACATCGCCTTGGCTGTTCTACATCACGAGCAGCCCCCTCCAACTCTTGCAGATGCGCTGTTGCCTTGTAATCCCCTGGCATGCGCAGTACAGCGATGAAGCCGGGCAGAGTACACCTCGATGCACGGTGCTTGCCCAAATAGTACAAGGCAATGGCGCATCCGAAAGTTGGAGGAGACTCGTAGTGATGTATAACAGCCAGGGTTAATGTCAATCAAGCATGGAAAGGTGGGATTGGCGTCAGGACTGTGTGACTATTCAGTATAGCGGCACCACCCCATGACCCTTTAACACCTTAACGCACCTTGATATGCACTTACATCAAGGTGCAGGGGGAGAAGTATAGATCGCGCTCTACACCCGGGACTAACGGCCAGGATTAGCGATCGTGCTGTTCCTGGCTGTTTAACCTCTCAAATGCTGCGGTCTATCGTGACCGCATCATCTGAGGCGTTAGAGAGGAGACAGCTCATCGGCGGCCCCATCGAGGGTCGCTAATGGTTGTCATGGCAGCCCAGGGGCCTAATGAAGGCCCCCAGGTCTGCCTTCACTCTGCCTGTGGCAGGGGTGAACAGATGCATGTAAAAATGACAATATGTATTGCAGTTTATTGTACCAGCATCCGAAAGTTGGAGGAGACTCGTAGTGATGTATAACAGCCAGGGTTAATGTAAATCAAGCATGGAAAGGTGGGATTGGCGTCAGGACTGTGTGACTATTCAGGATAGCGGCACCACCCCATGACCCTTTAACACCTTAACGCACCTTGATATGCACTTACATCAAGGTGCAGGGGGAGAAGTATGGATCGCGCTCTATACCCTGCGGGTGTCGGCTGTGTTTTACAGCCGACACCCGGGACTAACGGCCAGGATTAGGGATCGTGCTGTTCCTGGCTGTTTAACCTCTCAAATGCTGCGGTCTATTCTTTTACCTCTGCCTGTGGCAGGGGTGAACAGATGCCTGTAAAAATGACAATATACTGCAATACGTTAGTATTGCAGTTTATTGTACCAGCGATCGCTGGTTCAAGTCCCCTAGGGGGACTAATAGAATGTGTTTTTTAAAAAAAAAGTTCAATAAAGTTTTTAGTAGTGAAATTTAAATTAAAAGTTCAAAACACACCCCTTTTCCCATTTTTCCATTAAAGCCATGTAAAAATTAAAAAAAATAAACAAAATTGGTATAGCTGCGTCAGTAAAAGTCCAAACTATTAACCATTATTTAATGCGCACAGTAAACGCAGTGAAAAGAAAAAATAAAATAAAAATAAATAAATAAAAAGTGATCAAAAAGGTCGTACGTACCAAAAAATTATACCCATAAAAACTACAGCTTGTGCGACAGTTATGGCTCATAAGAGGTGGGGAGTGTAAAACGAAAATGGAAAAAAAATGGCGTGGACACTAAGGGGTTAATGAGTAATTAGCATATAATGTGCGCCGTTTTAAAAGTTGATTTTTATAGATTTTGCTGCATCTGAGAAAAACCATACAGGGGAAGGTTTGGAAATATTGTCAGGTCATGTATTAATGCATGGTGGCGGTTCAAGGGGTTTAAACTACCTGACAGGTTTCCCTTAAATATACAATGAACTGAAAAAAATTCCATCTGCCCTGCAATTTTGTTATTATAAATATATCATATATAATTACAGCTCCAGAACCAAGATCAATACATAAATTCATCTCGCCTCATGGATGGTGCGGCCCTGCTCGTAGTGATAATGTTGTCAAAAACTGCACTGCAAAACCGCATGCGGCTTTACTTAGAATTACCACAGTTGTACAATTGCGCATCAGTTCTTGGCCGCGTGTGTACACCTTCAGAGTGTCTAGGTAGCTGCCTATCTGACGAGGGGAATCGTAACACTCTCTTGTCAATTTCTTAATAAATTTCCAGAAGGAATAACAGAGGAGCCACACAATACAGATAGAAGTCATGCACTGCCACCTTAGATTCTGCCCTAGGCATAACACAATGTATGAGTGTGGAGTGTTCCTTTAACTCCTTCCTGACACAGGAGAAGTATGGAATGGGCTTAGAAGCTGAGCCAGCTCTATATGCAGCAGGTGTCAATTGTAAGTCATAGCTGACACCCTGAGAACTCCAATCCCAGCCGTTTAACCACTTAGATGCCATGGTCAATAGCGAAAGCAGTATCGAAGATGTTAGGCACCCCATCGGCCCCCACGACGCGATCGCATGCTCAAGTCCCCTATTGTGAGTAAAAAAGTTTAGGAAAATGTTCAAGAATTGCTGTTTTTTGGCCCCCTTGCCTCCCCCAAAAATTTTAATAAAAAGTGATCAAAAAAGTTGTATGTACCCAAAAATTGTACCAATACAGCTCGCCCTGCATAAAACAAGCTCCATCAACAGAAAAATAAAAAAGAAGTTATGGGTCTCATAATAGGGCGACACAAAACAAATTTTTTTAACAAATTGTTTTTATTCTTTAAAAGTAGTAAACCATTCAAAAACTATATAAATTTGGTATCTCTGGAATCGTACTGACCCGCAGAATAAAAGCTGACATGTCACGGTGAATGCTGTGAAATTGAAACCTAAAAAACAATGGCAGAATTTCTGCTTTGTTCCATTCCACCTCGCAAAGAAGTTTTAACGTTTTTTAGCACATTGTATGGTACATTAAATGGTGCCATTAAAAATATCACTCTTCCTGCAAAAAAAAAAAAAAAGTTCTTATATGGCTATGTCGATGGAAAAAAAAGTTTTGGCTCTTGAAAAACAAAAATGAAAAAAAACAAAACTGGATGCAGAGGGAAGGGATAACTAGATTTGAAACCGGCTCAGCTGTTTAATAGACATGAAGTCCCCTGTGACCGTTTTGAAGACTCTTGTACACCAGTAGATGCTACTCAGTGATCTGTATAGAATTATATTTAACTAATTCAATCTAAAGAAGAATTTGACAACATTGTAGTTACATATGTCCTTTTCAGAACGGAACAGCAGTGTGTACATCTGTCGTATTATTTCATAATTTTGTCCCATCATAATTAAAATCCTCATTACGTTGTATAATCTGCTTCAGGGCCTGTTAAAATGATCCTCACAGGAGTTTAGTCTCAGCTGGAACTCTTGAGCTAGTTAAAGTCACCTCCAACCATGTATTCAACATAATCCACAGTCTTAATAACAGGTTCTGCTTCTGTCAGGATTAGCATTCACATCGGAGAAACATTTTCTTGGTTTATTAGCGTAAGAAGCACTGGATCATTTCCATTTCCTGCCAATGTAATCAATGTTTTTGCGGTTTGCTGATTAAAATATACATTACCTGATTACGAAGGAGACGCTGAGGAGTTGATGATGCATAAGGAAGCTCTAAGTAGTCTATCAGACGCACAACTACCGTAACCACACACAAAAACAGTCAGGAACATCATCACATGGCTGAGCATTTGAAAGTTTCCAGCAGCAATATGTTTTATTGTTAAAGAGGCTCTGTCACCAGTTTATAACTTCCATATCTCCTATCTAGTCTAATAGTCGCTTTGATGCTGATAACTACTGTGGTTATTTTGTTGTTTTTTTTACGTTTATTATTTACAAAGTTATGATAATTTTTAGATTTGTGCTAATTTTTTCTTTATGACCAACTGGGCGTTTTTTAAAAAAAATAAATTTTACCATGTGGGCGTTGTATAGAAAAGTGTATGACGCTGACCAATCAGTAAGTGACATCACAGCGTGATCTCGCGATTCTAGCGGAGATCACGCTGTGCTGTGAATGAAACTGGGCTGAAGAGAAAAGTGTATGATGCGGATTGGTCAGCGTCATAAACTTTTCTATACAACACCCAGATGGTAAAACAAAAAGAAAAATGCCCCTTTGGTCATTAAGAAACAATTAGCATAAATTTAAAAATTATCATAAACTTTGTAAATAATAATTGTTAAAAAACCACAGTAGTTATCAGCATGAAAGCTCCTATTAGGTAGGAGATAGGGACGTTAGAAACTGGTGTCAGAGCCTCTTTAAAAGTCCTGACTTTCCAGCTAAACTATGTAGTTCCGTTCTTAAAAACCATGATCCACTTCGGGTTTGGATAAATGTCTCAAACACTAGTACTTGTTATAAAAGTTATTTTCCAGGTCTGACTATAACTAGGTTTCTTTTAACTAATTTACATTTGGCGGTAGATGGTGCGCTTGTTAAGCATACCTAACTTTTCTGGTGACCTTCAGAATAAGCGGTCATATGTGTGTACATGAGGAATAACACCATTTCTGGTCATTATTTGACTTGTATTCTGCATTATTTAGCCGTTTTTCCCTCTGCAGGCTCCCTCTCTCTAATTCTCAATCGTCTCTGAGCTAGTAGGTGAAGACTGACTGCTATCATGTCTTCTATACACTGCACACATAGAATACTGCTATCTCTTATCTCTATCACATATATAGAAGCTACAGAATGCCTCCCAAATGTATCTGCTTCCTCAGGACGCAGATACAGTTGAACCAAATGCAGGAGCAGGGAACAGTCAGCTCCCTGCTTCAGCATTAGTTCAGAGTAGAGGAGCAGAGGGAGCTCCTCCGCTCGCTGAGAACTAACCGGGCACAGCGCAACTTTAAGCGCTGTACCCGGGGAAGCCCTTGACGTCACGGTCCATATATGGACAGTGACATCAGGGGCTCCTCCTGGAGCGGAGTCCACTGCCAGAACGTTGGCAGGGGATCCCCTCCGCTCACGAGGACTCCCAGGGCACAGCACTACTTTAAGCGCTGTAGCCAGGGAAGCCCTTGACATCACAGTGACATCAGGAGCTCATCCTGGAGCGGAAACCCAGGCCAGAGCATCGGCAACGCTCTGGCAGGGGATTCCGCTCCAGAAGTAGCCCCTGACGACACTGTCCATATATGGACAGTGACGTCAGGGGTTCCCTCTTGGATTGGAATCTCTGGCCTAAGCTCTGGCTGGGGATTCCACTCCTAGAGGGAGTCCCAGTGGTGGTGCTTTCTACAGGGGGGGGCGTGGTAGTGCTATTTTCAAGGTGGTGTGGCACTATCTACCTGGGCACTGTGGCACTATATAGGAGCATTATCTACAGGGGACACTGTGGCAGTATCTATATGGGCACTGTGTGGCACTTTCTACATGGGCACTATGTGGGCACTGGCACTAAGGGCAGCTAAGGGGGCATTATACTGTATGGTGGCAGCTAAGGGGCATTATACTGTATGGTGGCAGCTGAGGAGGCATTATACTGTATGGGGCAGCTATGGGGCATTATACTGTATAGGGGAAGCTTTAGGGGCATTATACTATATGGGGCCCCTGTGGGGGCATTATACTTTATGGTGGCAGCTAAGGGTGCATTATACTCTATGGGGGCATTATACAATAAGGGGAAGCTGTGGGGGCATTATACTGTATGGTGGCAGCTAAGGGGGCATTATACTGTATGGGGAAGCTGTGGGGGAATTTTACTGTATGTGGGCAGCTATGGGGCTTTATATTGTATGGGGGCATTATGCTCTATAGGGGCAGCTTTAGGGAAATTATACTGTATGGGTGTTAGGGATCTGCCAGGTACTTCATCTAGGTATACTCCTGGGATTAATCAATCCACATCTGAGGCCAGACCTGTTCGACTGACACCATCTCCCACCAAGCAGGGTGGCAGGCTCAGGAGTGGGAGAGCCTATCGCGGCCTGGTCGGTCGGAGTTAGCTCCGCCCCCTGTCCTTTATTACCTGCCCTGTTCTCTCCCTCAGTGCTTGTAATTCTTTTGGATTCCTGGCCCCACTGCTGCTTGCTCCAGCCTGCTTCTGCCGTGCTTCTGCCTTGCTGCAGTTCTGCTTGACCTGCTTTGCTTTGCCCCTGGCTAGCTTCTGTCTCCTTGCCCGCTTGGGTGTACTCACTTCGTCCTGGTCCTGACTGTCCGTTCGCCGCTCCGTTTCCTCGTGGCGTTCCGTGGCTACTGCCCCTTCCCTTGCATGTTCCCTGTTTGTTTTCCTGTGCACTTAGACAGCGTAGGGACCGCCGCCCAGTTGTACCTCGTCGCCTAGGGCGAGTCGTTGCAAGTAGGCAGGGACAGGGCGGTGGGTAGATTAGGGCTCACTTTTCCTTCACCTCCTTCCGGCCATTACATAATTACAAGCCCTTACCTAGTCTACCATTTCTCCTACGCTGACGCTATCATGGACCCCCTTGAGACCCTGGCCCAGCAGATGCAGGGCCTCTCCCTACAGGTCCAGGCCCTGGCCCAAAGGGTCAATCAGGGTGACGCTGCTTTAGTAGTACCCCTCACCTCACCTCTAGAACCCGACCTCAAGTTACCTGACCGGTTCTCAGGGGACCGTAAGACGTTTCTCTCCTTCCGGGAGAGTTGCAGACTGTATTTCCGCCTAAAGCCCCACTCCTCAGGTTCCGAGAACCAGCGGGTGGGTATCATCATATCCCGACTCCAGGAAGGGCCCCAAGAGTGGGCCTTCTCCTTGGCTCCTGACGCCCCTGAACTTTCCTCTGTTGATCGTTTTTTCTCTGCCCTCGGACTCATTTACGACGAGACTGACAGGACTGCCTTAGCCGAGAGTCAGCTGGTGACCTTACGTCAGGGTAGGAGACCGGTTGAGGAATACTGTTCTGATTTTAGGAAGTGGTGCGTAGCTTCTCAGTGGAACGATCCGGCCCTAAGGTGCCAGTTTAGGTTAGGATTATCTGACGCCCTGAAGGATCTGCTGGTTAGCTACCCCTCGTCTGACTCCCTTGACCAGGTTATGGCCCTAGCAGTACGACTTGACCGACGTCTCAGGGAACGTCAGCTAGAACGCTTCAGTGTGCTCCCCTCTGACTTTTCTGCAATCCCCCCCGAGGTCCCGTCTCCTCGCCCCTCCACGGAGGACTCGGAGGTACCTATGCAACTCGGGGCCTCCATGTCCCCTCGACAACGTAGGGAGTTTCGCAGAATGAATGGTCTCTGCTTCTACTGTGGGGACGACAAGCATCTACTGAACACCTGTCCCAGGCGCAAGAATAAGAAGCCGGAAAACTTCCGCGCCTAAGTGATCATCGGGGAGGTCACTTGGGCGCACAGGTATTTCCCATTAATGTGAAACGCAATAAAATTTTGCTTCCCTTTCAGGTCTCGTTTGCTGGCCGGGCTGCCACGGGCAGTGCTTTCGTGGATTCAGGGTCATCTGCTAATATCATGTCTGCGGAATTTGCTATGTCTCTAAAGATGCCTTGTATTGATTTACCTTATCCTATCCCTGTAGTAGGAATCGACTCAACTCCCCTTGCTAATGGTTATTTTACTCAGCATACTCCTGTTTTTGAACTCCTTGTTGGCTCCATGCATTTGGAGCAGTGCTCTGTACTGGTGATGCAGGGATTATCGTCTGATCTGGTTTTAGGCCTTCCCTGGTTGCAGTTGCATAATCCCACGTTTGATTGGAATACTGGGGATCTCACCAAATGGGGTAATGAATGTCTTATGTCATGTCTTTCTGTTAACTCTATTTCTCTCCGGGAGGAGGTAAACACGCTTCCTGAGTTTGTTCAGGACTTCGCCGATGTGTTTTCTAAGGAGGCCTCCGAGGTGTTGCCCCCCCATAGAGATTACGATTGCGCTATCGATTTGGTGCCTGGTGCCAAGCTTCCTAAGGGGAGGATATTTAATCTTTCATGTCCTGAACGTAAAGCAATGAGGGAATATATCCAAGAATGCCTGGCCAAGGGTTTCATTCGCCCCTCGACTTCTCCTGTAGGTGCTGGCTTCTTCTTCGTGGGGAAGAAGGATGGTGGTCTTAGGCCGTACATTGATTATCGTAACCTGAATAAGGTCACCGTAAGGAACCAGTACCCACTTCCTTTGATTCCGGATCTTTTTAATCAGGTTCAGGGAGCCCAATGGTTTTCTAAGTTCGATCTACGGGGGGCATATAACCTTATCCGCATCAAAGAGGGGGATGAGTGGAAAACTGCGTTCAACACACCCGAGGGTCATTTCGAATACCTGGTCATGCCCTTTGGGTTGTGTAATGCCCCTGCTGTCTTCCAGAATTTTATTAATGAAATCCTGAGAGAGTACCTGGGTAATTTTCTTGTTGTGTACCTTGATGACATACTGGTGTTTTCCAAGGACTGGTCCTCCCACGTGGAGCATGTCAGGAAGGTGCTCCAGGTCCTTCGGGAGAATAATCTGTTTGCTAAGACTGAAAAATGTGTCTTTGGGGTACAGGAGATACCATTTTTAGGGCAAATCCTCACTCCTCATGAATTCCGCATGGACCCTGCCAAGGTTCAGGCTGTGGCGGAATGGGTCCAACCTGCCTCCCTTAAGGCGTTACAGTGTTTTTTAGGGTTCGCCAACTATTACAGGAGATTTATTGCCAACTTCTCGGTCGTCGCTAAGCCTCTTACGGACCTTACCCGCAAGGGTGCTGATGTCCTCCATTGGCCCCCTGAGGCCGTCCAGGCCTTTGAGACCCTCAAGAAGTGCCTTATCTCGGCCCCCGTGCTGATTCAGCCCAACCAAGAGGAGCCATTTATTGTGGAGGTTGACGCTTCCGAGGTGGGAGTGGGGGCCGTCTTGTCCCAGGGTACCAGCTCCCTCACCCATCTCCGCCCCTGTGCTTACTTCTCTAGGAAGTTTTCGCCCACGGAGAGTAACTATGATATTGGCAACCGCGAACTTCTAGCCATTAAATGGGCTTTTGAGGAGTGGCGGCACTTCCTGGAGGGGGCCAGACACCAGGTAACGGTCCTTACGGATCACAAGAATCTGGTTTTCCTAGAATCGGCCCGGAGGCTTAATCCTAGACAAGCTCGGTGGGCACTATTCTTTACCAGATTTAATTTCTTGGTTACCTATAGGGCTGGGTCCAAGAATATTAAGGCTGATGCTCTGTCACGTAGTTTCATGGCCAATCCTCCTTCTGAGAAGGATCCTGCTTGTATTTTACCCCCTGGTATAATCGTCTCTGCCACGGATTCTGATTTAGCTTCTGATATCGCGGCTGATCAGGGTGCAGCTCCCGGGAACGTCCCTGGGGACAAACTGTTTGTTCCCCTGCAATACCGGCTGAGGGTACTCAGGGAAAACCATGACTCCGCTCTATCTGGTCATCCTGGCATCTTGGGCACCAAACACCTCATTACCAGAAACTATTGGTGGCCTGGATTGCCTAAAGACGTTAGGGCTTACGTCGCCGCTTGTGAGGTTTGCGCTAGGTCCAAAACCCCTAGGTCCCGACCTGCGGGCCTACTACGTTCCTTGCCCATTCCCCAGAGACCTTGGACCCATATCTCCATGGATTTTATCACCGATTTGCCTCCATCTCAGGGCAAGTCGGTGGTGTGGGTGGTAGTCGACCGCTTCAGCAAGATGTGCCACTTTGTGCCCCTTAAGAAGCTACCTAACGCCAAGACGTTAGCTTCTTTGTTTGTGAAACACATCCTGCGTCTCCATGGGGCCCCAGTCAATATAGTTTCTGACAGAGGGGTACAATTCGTTTCCTTATTTTGGAGAGCTTTTTGTAAAAAGTTGGAGATTGATCTGTCCTTCTCCTCCGCCTTCCATCCCGAAACTAATGGCCAAACGGAAAGGACCAACCAATCCCTGGAACAATATTTAAGGTGTTTCATCTCTGACTGTCAATTCGATTGGGTCTCATTCCTTCCCCTTGCTGAATTTTCCTTGAATAACCGGGTCAGTAACTCGTCAGGGGTCTCCCCGTTTTTCTGTAATTTCGGGTTTAACCCAAGATTCTCCTCCGTCTCCCCTGGTTGTTCCAATAATCCTGAGGTAGAGGATGTTCATCGGGAACTGTGCACCGTCTGGGCCCAGGTTCAGAAGAACCTAGAGGCGTCCCAGAGCGCACAAAAGATTCAGGCGGATAGTAGACGTTCTGCTAACCCCCGGTTTGTCGTCGGGGATTTGGTCTGGTTGTCGTCCAGGAACTTGCGCCTTAAGGTCCCGTCCAGGAAGTTTGCTCCCCGATTTATTGGACCTTATAAGATCATTGAAGTCCTCAACCCTGTATCCTTCCGTCTGGAGCTCCCCCCATCATTTCGCATACATGACGTCTTCCATGCCTCCCTCCTTAAACGCTGCTCCCCGTCCTGGTCCCCCTCGAGGATACCTCCTGTTCCCGTTCTCACCCCTGAGGGGGTGGAATTCGAGGTGGCCAAGATTATGGACAGTAGGATGGTCCAGGGCTCCCTCCAGTACCTGGTCCATTGGAGAGGATACGGGCCGGAGGAGAGGACTTGGGTACCTGCCCGTGATGTTCACGCTGGGGTATTGATCAGGAGGTTCCACCTTCTCTTCCCCACTAAACCGGGTCCCCTTAGTAAGGGTCCGGTGGCCCCTCATAAAAGGGGGAGTACTGTTAGGGATCTGCCAGGTACTTCATCTAGGTATACTCCTGGGATTAATCAATCCACATCTGAGGCCAGACCTGTTCGACTGACACCATCTCCCACCAACCAGGGTGGCAGGCTCAGGAGTGGGAGAGCCTATCGCGGCCTGGTCGGTCGGAGTTAGCTCCGCCCCCTGTCCTTTATTACCTGCCCTGTTCTCTCCCTCAGTGCTTGTAATTCTTTTGGATTCCTGGCCCCACTGCTGCTTGCTCCAGCCTGCTTCTGCCGTGCTTCTGCCTTGCTGCAGTTCTGCTTGACCTGCTTTGCTTTGCCCCTGGCTAGCTTCTGTCTCCTTGCCCGCTTGGGTGTACTCACTTCGTCCTGGTCCTGACTGTCCGTTCGCCGCTCCGTTTCCTCGTGGCGTTCCGTGGCTACTGCCCCTTCCCTTGCATGTTCCCTGTTTGTTTTCCTGTGCACTTAGACAGCGTAGGGACCGCCGCCCAGTTGTACCTCGTCGCCTAGGGCGAGTCGTTGCAAGTAGGCAGGGACAGGGCGGTGGGTAGATTAGGGCTCACTTTTCCTTCACCTCCTTCCGGCCATTACAATGGGGCATCTGTGTGGGCATTATACTGTATGCGGGCATTATACTGTATGGGGGCTGATATGGGGCCATTATGCTGTATGAGGGCAGCTATGGGGCATTATTGTGTATGGAGGAATTTGTTTGTGAATTGTACTGCATGGGGGTATCTGTGTGGGCATGATACTGTATGGGGGCATCTGTGTGGGCATTATACGGTGTGGTGGCATCTAGAGGGCATTATACTGTGTGGGGGCAGCTAGAGGGCATTATACTGTGTGGGGACAGCTACTTGGAATTATACTGTGTAGGAGGCACTATGGGAGCATTATATTTTGTATGCTGAAATGGGTGTGCATGGGGGGGGATTGGGCGACATTAGAGGCGTAGCTTAAAAGTGAAAAAAAAATGCTGTAACGCGCTACACATCGGTTCTCCATCTTTGTGATACTTGAAAGTTGGGAGGTATAGCTACAGCAGCATGGAGGACATTATACATTAGTAATGAGAAGTGTAGCTTTAAATCCAGGAATTGGGTGACATAGAACACTTACTAAAAGCTGATGCATCAGCTGTGTCTCTCTGTCTTTCCCTCACTCTGCTCCTGCTCCCTTCTCTCCCTCCCCTCTCCATAGACTTCTTTGGACAGCTATCTGATTTGTGTTGCCAAAAACGGACCGTATTTCCTGCATTCCATGTCCGTGTGCCATCAGTGTGCTTTCCATGTGGTATCAGTGTGCTTTGCGTGGGGCATTGGTTTTCACGTCCGTGATTATCCTCAGCAAGCACTTCCTTTTTCTTTTTTTCTTTCTTTGCATTTCTTTAGCAACTGATGCGTGAAACACGGACAGCACACGGATGTAGTTCGTGTGCTATAAGTATTTTTCACAAACCCATAGATTTCAATGGGTGACAAGGTCCGCAAAAACAGACCAATATAGGACATGCAGTGAGTTTCACACAACGGTCACAGGCTTCATGAAAAATCACGCAATGTCAGAATAGCCCCATTGATTTGCATGGGTCCATGTGCGGTCAGTTATTTCAAAGGACAGCAAACGGTTGAGGAACACGATCATCTGAATGAGCCCTTAGTGACCGGATAGACTGTCTTGTCTGGAGGAAAGAGATTTAGCAGTAAATTCAAAGTGAGTGCTCATGCGTACGACCGTTGTTTTCTTCAGTGTTATATCCTTATTTTTTGTGGATCGCAAACTGAACCATTAATTTCTGAGGCCATGCACACATCAGTTTCTTTTTGGGTTGATCCGTGTGTCCATTCCGCAAAATTATAGAACATGTCACATTGTTGTCCATGTTTGGGGTCCGTCTCACCCATTTTAGTGTATGGGTTCGCCAAAAAAAGCGGACAGCACATGAAAGCCACTAGAATTCGTGTTTTGCAAAATTGCAATGATGCCTGCATGAAGAGAAAAAGGAGAAGTGGAGAAAGAGGCATTTTTCTCTACTAAAATATATTACAAAGTTTCTTATATTCGCTTGAACTATTGATTTATGCCAAGTCTGTTGAAAGGTTACTGACCATTTAATACTCAGGACTTTTCTGCAGTGGGCAGCACCGTTTCTTGTAAAGGTGCGTTCACATATATAATTTGTGTCTGGCCAGTTTAATGTTGTTGCAGGCAACGTTTCTCAATCTAGTTCGGAGAGAAGTCTGGTGTCAAAACTGATGTCAACAGATACAAAATTGACCCCATAGGAAACTATAGAATCTGTTTTGTCATCAATTTCCATCTGGCGTAGTACAAAAACGAGACAGAAGAGACTTTAGGGCCGGACATATGTGAAGGCCCTAAAGAAGCAGTTCTAGAAAATATTCCTTTAAAAACTTAATGGGAAATCTTTTCCATGCAGTTTTCTCAGTCCTGTTCATCTGTATTGCAGTCCGTGGCGTGAAAACTCAATGGAAAGGGCTGGGGTTTGACAAAATAGCAATAGACTGAAATAAAAGCCAGCTATATGCTATTTTTCTTAATTGAGATTTTGTATAGGGGATACCTCCCATCAGAGCGGGAAAGTCTCCCCAAAACAGGGAGTCTGTTCGACAAATGTACTGTTCAGCCTAGACCTATGCTAATATATCAGCGCTGGAGATTATGTAAGGCTTCGTTCACATCTGCGTCAGGGTTCCGTTCTGACGTTCCGTCGGAGCTTCCCGTCAGAACGGAACCCTGACTGAAACAAACGGAAACTGTAGGTTTCCGTTTGCATCACCATTGATCTCAATGGTGACGGATCCGGTGCAAATGGTTTCCATTTGTCTCAGTTGTGCAAGGGTTCCGTCGTTTTGACGGAATCAATACCGTAGACAGTGTCCATTCCGTCAAAATGACGGAACCCTTGCACAACTGAGATAAACGAAAACCATTTGCACCGGATCCGACACCATTGAAATCAACGGTGATGCAAAAGGAAACCTATGGTTTCCGTTTGTTTCAGTCAGGGTTCCGTTCTGATGGGAACCTCTGACGGAACGTCAGAACGGAACCGACGCAGATGTGAACGAAGCCTAACAGTGGCTGCTGAAAGAGGTTTAAACATGTTGGCTGTCACTCTTCATACCAACTGGTGCTATTCATGGGTGCATTCTAAATGGCACCAAATATGATAGCATTCTGGCTGGTACTGCACTCTAACTGGCAATATTCGTGAGGGCACTCCAGCTGGCACCATTTGTAAGATATTGTGCATGCCACATGGAGAATTTTCGTTAAAAGCTTGACAAACTAGAAATGACAAATTGAATGACAGTTGATTTTCTGCTGGACAGGTAGTGTTGTTGAACAGGAACATTATTATTTATTCTTCTCTCTTGCAGAAGGCTGTTCTCTTTTCGCTTCAACATATATTATATCATTACCTTGCCAACTTTAGAAATCGCCTTTAGTGAGATTTCTCAGATGTTTCTGTAACTCCCACAGGAACCAATAGAGAGAGCCACACACATGCGCAGCTAGCTCTCATTTGACTCTTCGTCTAGATGCGGCAGCCAGTGGCCCCCTCACCAGGTGCTCAGGCGTCGAGTGACCCCGCTCCGGTGATAGGTGCAGGTCCCAGAGCTGGGACCTGTGTCTATCACACATTTATTGATTATCCCATGGATATTCAATAAATCTCTTAAATGGGAATACCCCTTTAAGTAGCGGTTCACAAAAACAAGGGCTGCCAATGGTTAAAGATAGAGACTGAGATGGGAGGCTACACGTTTGATGTCTGCTCTTCCCCTTTGGGGTCAGCACAGTGCCAATCCAAACTGCTGAGTCATGTCTGATAGTCTGGTTGCAATGAATGTACTGCCTAAGTCCCGTTTCACACCACCTTTTTTTTCCTATAATGAAGAAAAGGTTTTTTTTTTTATGTATAGGAAGGTATCCCTGAAGTATCCCATTGTTTTCCACTGGCCAAAAGGTATGAAATAATGTAGGGCTTTACACTATTTTGTACTCCAAGGCCCCTTCATCCTAAAGATTGCCATGCAGTTTAACCCCATTGATCAGTAAAATATGGCATATCCTAGAAATCTGAATATAAATATTCTGCCTGTGTAAACGTTTAAAATAAGTTTTAATTAGCAAAATTTATCATTAAAAATTGTAGGGCATAGAATGCCAAAGAATCCAGATACAGGCGTTGGCAAACAGATCCAGATTGCACACGGAGGCTTGCAATATGCAAACATACACCTAGCACCTATACAGAGGTGCCTGACATGTCGGATGAACTTTATTGCATTATCTTGCCGCGTGTGCTGACAAATATTCAAATGAATCTGATTGTCGCAAGTATAACAGACGCACTTCCCAACGCGTTTCTGCACCACATAGGGAAGCGTCCTCAGGGGTATAATTTGTCTAGTTATTTCTATTAGTAAAATGCCGGTCAGCATGTATTACGCTGTTCATTCAAATTATGGCGCGCACAGGACAACTGATATCGGTCCCAGTACGCGCCGGGGAAATACTGAAATCTTATACATTCCAGACCCCACCTCCCAGGCCACAAGCAAACCGAGACATGTGAGGCACCTCTGTATAGGTGCTAGGTGTATGTTTGCATATTGCAAGCCTCCGTGTGCAATCTGGATCTGTTTGCCAACGCCTGTATGTGGATTCTTTGGCATTCTATGCCCTACAATTTTTAATGATAAATTTAGCTAATTAAAACTTATTTTAAACGTTTACACAGGCAGAATATTTATATTTGAATAAAAGGAAACGTATACCTATTACATTGCTACCTTTGAATTTATCCTAGAAATCTGCCGTCATTTGCTTTAGTGGGAAATCCCTCGGATATTTTTTTACTTGAAGGAGCACCTCCTCGGAATTATCCCTTTTGCGATCACATAATCAGCTTTGCCTTATAAGAACAGATACAATCTATTCTCCAAGGGAAACCATGTGCTAGAAACGGGATGTACCTGTTCATGGATTATTAGTCATTCCCCCCATTGTGATGTATGTAGTTTGGTAGGGATTGTTTAGTATGAAGCCTAAGGCTGGGTTCACACGACCTATTTTCAGTCGTAATGGAGGCGTTTCACGCCTCGAATTACGCCTGAAAACACGGATCCAATACGTCGGCAAACATCTGCCCATTCATTTCAATGGGTTTGCCGATGTACTGTGCCGACGACCTGTAATTTTACGCGTCGCTGTCAAAAGACGGCGCGTAAAATAACTGCCTCGTCAAAGAAGTGCAGGACACTACTTGGGATATAATTGGAGCCGTTTTTCATTGAATCCAATGAAGAACAGCTCCAAATTACGTCCGTAATGGACGCCTCGCAAAACGCGAGTACGAGCAATTACGTCTGAAATGCATGAGCTGTTTTCTCCTGGAAACAGCTCCGTAATTTCAGCCGTAATTGACGTTATCGTGTGCACATACCCTTATTCACAGAAACTTATTTCTCATAAGTGTGCCATTCATTTTAACAATGGACAGCACACTGACCCATACAAGTCAATAGATATATTCACACACAAGGCCAGACTGAGACTGAAATTCAGCCCTGGAATTTGAAAGCACACAGGCTCACTTGCTGTGTGGTGAATGTATGAGAAGATATGGTGAGTGTGGCATGACTATATATATATCATATTGTAATGGCTGCGCCTGGTATTACATCTCAGTCCCATTCACTGTAAAAGTACAGTATTGTGCATGGTAAACAATGAAGAGGACGCAGCGCTGATTTAAGCCTCTGCCCCCTGAAGTGTTTTTCAATGCTCCGCGGCGCCTCGGCCACCCCTGCTGTGTGGGTAGCTGCTGCACTGCCCTATACCAAATTCTCAACATAAATACTGAAATGGTGAAGTTAACTTAACAGTTCACACATAATACCACCTTACACATACCCATCGAATACTGCTACACTAATAATAATAATCTTTATTTATATAGTGCCAACATATTCCGCAGCACTTTACAATTCAGAGGGTACGTTGTACAGACAGGGGCGTAACTAGGAAAGACTGGGCCCCATAGCAAACTTTTGACTGGCGGCCCCCCAAACCCTGGGTGTCACACAGCCCCCCCCCTTGTAGATAGTGCCTTTTTTACAGCCCCCCCTGCAGATAACGCCATACAGCCCCCCTGTAGATAACGCCATACAGCCCCCTGTAGATAGCGCCATACAGCCCCCCTGTAGGTAGCGCCATACAGCCCCCTCTGTAGATAGCGCCATACAGCCCCCTCTGTAGATAGCGCCATACAGCCCCCTCTGTAGATAGCGCCATACAGCCCCCTCTGTAGATAGCGCCATACAGCCCCCTCTGTAGATCGCGCCATACAGCCCCCCTGTAGGTAGTGCCATACAGCCCCCTCTGTAGATAGCGCCATACAGCCCCCTCTGTAGATCGCGCCATACAGCCCCCTCTGTAGATCGCGCCATACAGCCCCCTCTGTAGATCGCGCCATACAGCCCCCTCTGTAGATCGCGCCATACAGCCCCCTCTGTAGACAGCGCCATACAGCCCCCTCTGTAGATAGCGCCATACAGCCCCCTCTGTAGATAGCGCCATACAGCCCCCTCTGTAGATAGCGCCATACAGCCCCCTCTGTAGATAGCGCCATACAGCCCCCTCTGTAGATAGCGCCATACAGCCCCCTCTGTAGATAGCGCCATACAGCCCCCTCTGTAGATAGCGCCATACAGCCCCCTCTGTAGATAGCTCCATACAGCCCCCTCTGTAGATAGCGCCATACAGACCCCTCTGTAGATAGCGCCATACAGCCCCCTGTAGATAGCGCCATACAGCCCCCTCTGTAGATAGCGCCATACAGCCCCCTCTGTAGAAAGCGCCATACAGCCCCCTCTGTAGACAGCGCCATACAGCCCCCTCTGTAGATAGCGCCATACAGCCCCCTCTGTAGATAGCGCAATACAGCCCCCCTGTAGATACCGCCATACAGCCCCCTTTGTAGAGATCTACAGGGGGGACTGTATGGCGTTATCTACAAGGGGGACTGTATGGCGTTATCTACAGAGGGGGCTGTATGGCGCGAACGCCATACAGCCCCCACTGTAGAGAACGTCATACAGCCCCCACTGTAGAGAACGCCATACAGCCCCCACTGTAGAGAACGCCATACAGCCCCCACTGTAGAGAACGCCATACAGCCCCCACTGTAGAGAACGCCATACAGCCCCCACTGTAGAGAACGCCATACAGCCCCCACTGTAGAGAACGCCATACAGCCCCCACTGTAGAGAACGCTATACAGTCCCCACTGTAGAGAACGCCATACAGCCCCCACTGTAGAGAACGCCATACAGCCCCCACTGTAGAGAACGCCATACAGCCCCCACTGTAGAGAACGCCATACAGCCCCCCCTGTAGGGAACGCCATACAGCCCCCCCTTGTAGGGAACGCCATACAAGCCGCCCCTGTAGTGAACGCCATACAACCCCCCCTGTAGGGAACGCCAAACAGCCCCCCCCCTGTAGGGAACGCCATACAGCCCCCCCTGTAGGGAACGCCATACAGCCCCCCCTGTAGGGAACGTCATACAGCCCCCCCTGTAGGGAACACCATACAGCCCCCCCTGTAGGGAACACCATACAGCCCCCCCTGTAGTGAACGCCATACAGCCCCCCCTGTAGTGAACGCCATACAGCCCCCCCTGTAGGGAATGCCATACAGCCCCCCCCTGTAGGGAATGCCATACAGCCCCCCCCCTGTAGAGAACACCATACAGCGTCCCCAACCCCCCAAAAAAATGCGACCTACAGTGTGTCCTACAAAAGACATGTATCCCCTATCCACAGGATAGGGCATACATGTGTGATCGCTGGCAGCGATAGGGAGAACGGGGGAGTGAAAGTCCCCTGAAGTTCTCCATGACTAACCTCTGACTTCCGGCGTCTGCGCAGCTCAATAAAAATTAAAGGAGCGCTGGTCACGCATGTGCACAAGCGCGACCGGCGCTCCATTCATTTCTACGGAGCTGCCGACACAGACCCCGGAAGTCCGAGGTTTGTGATGGAGAAGTTCAGGGGACTTTCGGTCCCCCGTTCTCCCTATCAATGCCAGCGATTACACATGTATCCTCTATCCTGTGGATAGGGGATACATGTCTTTTGTTTAATGGCAGAGCAGGGAGATACCTCCCTGCTCTGCCGTAGTGTTCAGTGGCGTCCCGCTGTAGCAGCCATAGCGGCTGCTAGCGGAGCCTCCGGCCATGGTGGGGGCCCGTGCCGGCGGGCGACACGGGCCCCCTCATGCCGCGGTCCCCGTAGCAGCCGCTACGGCGGTAGTTACGCCACTGTGAACAGACAATATCAGACATTACATAGTGACAAAACTAATTTACAATTCAAACAAGAGGAGTGAGGACCCTGCTCGCAAGAGCTTACGATCTATGAGGAAATAAGGGAGAGACAAAGTGTGAAAAATGCTTAAGTACAATGCTCCTCCATCGTTTATACATATGGAGTAGTACACCTAAAGCTGCATGCACCGGTCACCAGCCACTGTCAGTGTATGACAGACATGAAGTGCATTAGTGTGGGGGATACTGCTGAATGAAGGGGTCAAGTTCTCCTGACTAATGTAAAAGGGGGGCCAGGGAAAGTAGTCAGATTAGGGAATGTTATAGGCCTGTTTTCAGGGCACGTTTAAAACTGTGGATGTTGGGAATTAATCTGATTGTCTGGGGTAGCGCATTCCAGAGGACTGGTGCAGCACGAGAGAAATCTTGGAGACGGGAGTGGGAGGTTCGGATTATGGTGGATGTTAATCTAAGGTCGTTGGCAGAACGTAGAGCACTAGGAGGGTGGAAGACCGAGATGAGGGAAAGGATGTAAGGTGGTGCAGCACTGTGGAGAGCTTTGTGGGTGAGAGTAATATGTTTGAATTTAATTCGGAACGGTATGGGCAACCAGTGAAGTGACTGGTAGAGGCGTTGGTATAGCGGTTGGTCAGATAGATGAGCCTGGCTGCTGAGTTAAGGATAGATTGGAGAGGGGAGAGTTTAGTTAGTGGAATAGCGATTAGTGATGAGTTACGGTAATCATGATGAGAGAGAATCCGAGCGACAATGAGAGTTTTGGCTGTTTCCACAGTAAATTCGAAATAGTCTCAGGATTTTGATGAGGTATTTTTTTAGAGCCCCTTTGTATGATGTATTAATAGAGTTATGTTTGGCCCCCTAATGGTGAGAAAATTGCTGTTTTTATTTTCCATTGGGAACTCTGTTTTTGATAGCGGCTTTCCGCGCATGCGCAGACGATGTGTCATCTTTTGCGCATGCGCCTCTGTGACTCCAGCACTACCGTATGTTTCTTCCTGCCTGTGCGGTCTTTTGATTAGCTGCATTTTTCGCGCATGCGTGGACATGACGTATATTTTGCGCATGCACGGCCGAAATTACGGTCTGTGCGTTCCTGTGACGCACTTCCGACTTCGGCGCCATCTTGTGCAGGTGCAAATATCGCTGCAGGACGCCGGTGTATACATCTCTAGATACGACGTTGTACGTTTTTAATATATTCACTTATATATGTTTGATTAATTTATTATATAGGACTGGCCTCTGCCCTCCCACTTATTAGTATATTTAAAGAGGCTCTGTCACCAGATTTTGCAACCCCTATCTGCTATTGCAGCAGATAGGCGCTGCAATGTAGATTACAGTAACGTTTTTATTTTTAAAACACGAGCATTTTTGGCCAAGTTATGACCATTTTCGTATTTATGCAAATGAGGCTTGCAAAAGTACAACTGGGCGTGTTGAAAAGTAAAAGTACAACTGGGCGTGTATTATGTGCATACATCGGGGCGTGTTTACTACTTTTACTAGCTGGGCGTTGTGTATAGAAGTATCATCCACTTCTCTTCACAACGCCCAGCTTCTGGCAATGCAGACACAGCGTGTTCTCGAGAGATCACGCTGTGTCGTCACTCACAGGTCCTGCATCGTGTCAGACGAGCGAGGACACATCGGCACCAGAGGCTACAGATGATTCTGCAGCAGCATCGGCGTTTGCAGGTAAGTCGATGTAGCTACTTACCTGCAAATGCTGATGCTGCTGCAGAATCAACTGTAGCCTCTGGTGCCGACACGATGCAGGACCTGTGAGTGTCGTCACAGATCTGCACTGCCAGAAGCTGGGCGTTCTGAAGAGAAGTGGATGATACTTCTCTTCTCAACGCCCAGCTAGTAAAAGTAGTAAACACGCCCCGATGTACGCACATAATACACGCCCACTTGGACTTTTACTTTTCAACACGCCCAGTTGTACTTTTGCAAGCCTCATTTGCATAAATACGAAAATGGTCATAACTTGGCCAAAAATGCTCGTTTTTTAAAAATAAAAACGTTACTGTAATCTACATTGCAGCGCCGATCTGCTGCAATAGCAGATAGGGGCTGCAAAATCTGGTGACAGAGCCTCTTTAACCCCTTAAGAACTGAGCCATTTTTTTATTTTTCATATTTGTTTTTCACTCCTCGCCGCCCAAGAGCCATAACTTTTTTATTTTTCCGTCAAGAGAGTGGTGTAAGGGCTTATTTTTTGCGGGAGGAGTTGCAGTTTGTAATGGCTCCATGTAAAATACCATATAATGTACCGGAAAACTGAAAAAAAATTATTTGCGGCTGAAAATGGAAATAAACTGCGATTCCCAAATAGTTTTTTGTTACAGCTTTCATCGTGCGGTAAAAACAACAACTTAACTTTATTCTGCGGCTCA
Organism: Rhinoderma darwinii; assembly: GCF_050947455.1. Lineage (NCBI taxonomy): Eukaryota > Metazoa > Chordata > Amphibia > Anura > Rhinodermatidae > Rhinoderma > Rhinoderma darwinii. The sequence goes on along the minus strand of NC_134687.1, from coordinate 215,650,151 downwards.
ATAAGATTACGGTGATACCAAATTTATATTGTTTTTTTTATATTTTACTACTTTTAAAAAAATAATAATTTTGTTATCCGGAGTTCACCGTGCGATTTAAATAATGGCATATTATAATAGTTCAGACTTTTAACCCCTTCCCTCTGTGGCCATTTTTCGGATTTTCACTTTTGGTTTTTCCTCCCAACCTTCCAAAAGCCATAACTCTTTTATTTTTCCAGCAATATTGCCGTATGAGGGCTTGTTTTTGCAGGACTAGTTGTAGATTGCCACAGCACCATTTTTGTACCATATAATGTAGTGGGAAACGAGAAAAAAAATATATATATCTGGGGTGGAATAGGAAAAAAACAGCAATTCCTCAACCTTTTGGGTGGTTTTGATTTCACGGCATTCACCGTATGGTAAAAACGGCAAAACTTTATGGAGGACCTGGGGGAATTCGTCAGGCCCCCAGGCTGTCATGCCAACCAACGGCACCCCCCCGATCTCGCCTCGGGGGGGGGGGCGTTGGGACGTTACGTTACAGCCGACACACTCGCTCTATGGAGCGGGCTCAGCCCGTGAGCCCGCTCCATATACCCCCACCCGGCGTTCGCCGTATATACACAGTGGATGTCGAGAAGGGGTTAAGGATGCAGTGATACAAATTTTGTTTATTTAAATATTTTTTGTTACATCACTTTAGAGGAAGAATGGGAAAAGGTTGTTTTTTTTTTTGAACTTTTAATAATTTTTTTTCACTACTAATAACTTTATTTTACATATTTTATTAGCGCCCCTAGGGGACTTGAATCAGCGATCGATGACAGATCCGGTGCAAATAGTTTCCATTTGTCATCGTTGTTTAAGTGTTCCGTCGTTTTGACGGAATTAATACAGTAGTCGACTTCCCTATGGTTTCCGTTTGTTTAAGTTTGGATTCCGTTCATGGGTTTCCCTAACGGAAAGCTCAGGCGGAACCAATGAACGGAGTCACATGAACGAAACCCAAGTCTGGCACTTTGCACTTTTTAATTGCTTGAGAATGGTTAAAGTGTGAACCGAAACTTCGCTCACTTTGTCTGGTGATTAAAACAAATTCTCTCCATTCAAGAAAGGGGTTGTCGGTGAAACAACGTGCATTGAACCTTCTTAATGAATTGATCTGTCCTACTGAGTAAGACCACTGGACTACTTCAGTATACGTCAGCCAGGCACACCAATTGATCCACTGCTTTCTGGCCTGTTGTGCACGGGCGGCACTGTAGAAGAATTAAAATAAGTACATAAGGAGGGGTTCTGGCTTTTGTACTGAGCCACCAATGCCCCTGTCCGAAAAGAAACCATTCTCACGTATACGTAAGATTGAATTCTGAGGGTATGTTCACATGGAGTGTTTTCAGCCATTTTTCGGGACGTAATAGTTTTTCAAAACGGCCGCGTAAAAAAAAAAAGGCAGCGAAAAAGAAGTGCATGTCACTTCTTCAGTCGTTTTTGGAGCCGTTTTTCATAGACTATAGAAAAAACGCTCTAAAAACAGCCATTAAAAACGCTGCGAAAAATGCGAGTTTGATTAAAAAACGCCTGAAAATCAGGAGCTATTTTCCCTTGAAAACAGCTCCGTATTTTCAGACGTTTTTTTAATGAGTTGTGTGAACATACCCTAAGGGTATGTTCACACTACAGCGTCCGTAACGGCCGAAATTACGGGGCTGTTTTCAGGAGAAAACAGCCCCGTCATTTCAGCCGTAACGGCATGTGCAGGCGCTTGAACGCCGCGTCCAATACGGACGTAACTGGAGCTGGTTTTCCATGGAGTCCATGGAAAACGGCTCCATTTACGTCTGAAGAAGTGACATGACACTTCTTTGACGCGGGCGTCTTTTTTACGCCCCGCCTTTTGACAGCGGGGCGTAAAAAAAATGACCGTCTGAACAGAACATCGTAAGACCCATTCAAATGAATGGGCAGATGTTTGCCGACGCTATTGAGGCGCATTTTCGGACGTAATTCGGGGCTAAAACGCCCGAATTACGTCCGTAAATAGTGTGTGTGAACATACCCTAAGTGTACCTATGCCTATACTGGTGTCAATGATGTCTGTAAAGTCATTAGTCATGCCTCTGAAAGTATACATACCATCCAATATTTTCCCAATTAAACATAAATTAAAACAACCCTTCGATTTTAGTGCAGTGTTTACCCGCTGCAAAAACACTGTGCTTTTGTATCCAATTGGCTAGTGCTGCTCACAGATCGGCGACCCCTAAGCCAGCTTCTGGGAAAAAGAAAGAGAGCAGCCCACTGGAGGCACCAGCCCATCTGGCATTTGCCAGATTGTCAGTCCGGCACTGTTCACACATCCGTTGAGAGAAACTCACAGCATGCCCTAGTCTGACCTGCTTTTGCGGACTAGACCCGCCCACTAAAGTCTATGGGTGCATGAAAAAAAAAAAAACAGCACACGAGCAATAACCGCGTGCTATCTTTTTACCGCTAATTAGTTGCTAAAGAAATGGAGAAAAAGTATAACCAGGAAGTACTTGCAGAAGAGAAAAACGTACGAGAAAAATTGATGACACCGTACCCACACTGACACAACACGGACATTCGCATGGATGAAGAACGGTCAGTTTTTGCGTACGGAATTCAGACACGCTCCTGTCAATAAGCATGAGTATGATAATAAACATTTAACTTTACAATTTACTTGTCTTCTGAAATCTTCTTCTGCGTCTTCTTCGTCACTCTCAGGGTACAAACACACACACAGCGTAAACACTGCGAATTTTCCACAACGGATTAATTGCGGAAAATCCACAGCGTATTACAGTAGCAGCAGTGTGGGTGAGATTTTAACAAATCTCGTCCCACACTGTGGAAAAATGCCACTGAAAAAAACCGCACATAAATTGACCTGCGGTCCGGTTGCTTCAACCGCTGCATGTCAATTAATGCTGCGGAATCGCAACTCTTCTGTTATGGGGTTTTCCCATTGAATTCAATGGGGTGCGTAAACCCGCAACAGGCTGCAGCGGTCAGAGGAGGGAGGGGGTAAGTATGTGCGATAATTTAAGCAGCGGAATTTACGCCCGAAAAAACGCACCACAGTGTGGTGCAGGATTTCAGAAGGCATTCCCTGCGGTATTGAGGGCGAAAACGCTGCGCATGCACCGCTTGACGCAGCGTATCTGCCCTGAACACACCGTGTGTGTTCGTACCCTCAAACTCTTCTGCAGCTTATGTGAAATTTAGTCTATACAAAGTCACTTCATATGGCCACATTCTCCAATAGACAGCTACGGATGTCAAGTCTCTACGGATGAAAACATAAAAATTGCCTTCTGCTACTAGAGAACTTCACATGACCAAAGCATAAAAGAGGCCTTGGCAGTGCCTCAGAGCAATGGAGACCAGCATGGAGGGGAGAGGGAGATCTCTGAAGGTAAGTACAGGGTGGGCCATTTATATGGATACACCTAAATAAAATGGGAATGGTTCAAGCTGGGTGTTGACCATGGCGGCCATTTTTAAGTTGGCCATTTTGTATCCAACTCTAATGACAGGGATAGGGAAACAGACAAGTGAGCCCTAATCTACCCGCCACTCAGTCCCTGCCTACTTGCAACGACCCGCCCTAGGCGACGGGGTACAACTGGGCGACGGTCGCTACACTCAGTAAGTGCACGACAGACAACCAGACAAGGAAACACAGAACAAAGGGAAACGGGGCAGTTGCCCACGGAAACACAGAGAGCAACAAGAGTAGTAAACGAGCCGAGTCAAACCAGGAGTGTACGAGGTACCAAACGCAGAGCAGAAGAGTAGTCAGTAGGCCAGGGTCAATACGAAGAAGGGACAAGTAGTTCAAGAAGCTGCAGCAGGGCCAAGAAACCAACAGAGAAGAATCACAAGCAAGGAGGAACAGGAAAGGCAGGTATAAATAGACAGAGGGCGGGTGCTAGCTCCGTCTGGCCAGGCTGTGATAGGCTCTCCCACTCCTAAGCCTGCCATCCTGTGTGGTGGAAGATGGAGTCAGTCTCACAGACATAGAAGCAGGTGCAGACTGATTACCTATGGGCGTGGATACAGAAGCTGTGCCTGGCAGATCCTTAACACCAACTTTAGTTTTTTCAATGGGAAGAGGGTCATGTGACACATCAAACTTATCGAGAATTTCACAAGAAAAACAATGGTGTGCTTGGTTTTAACGTTACTTTATTCTTTCATGAGTTATTTACAAGTTTCTGACCACTTATAAAATGTGTTCAAAGTGCTGCCCATTGTGTTGGATTGTCAATGCAACCCTCTTCTCCCACTCTTCACACACTGATAGCAACACCGCAGAAGAAATGCCTCCCGATCTGACCCCCTTAGATTTTTATCTTTGGGGTCATCTGAAGGCAATTGTCTATGCTGTGAAGATACGAGATGTGCAGCAACTGAAACTACGGATACTGGAAGCCTGTGCTAGCATTTCTTCTGCGGTGTTGCTATCAGTGTGTGAAGAGTGGGAGAAGAGGGTTGCATTGACAATCCAACACAATGGGCAGCACTTTGAACACATTTTATAAGTCGTCAGAAACTTGTAAATAACTCATGAAAGAATAAAGTAACGTTAAAACCAAGCACACCATTGTTTTTCTTGTGAAATTCTCGATAAGTTTGATGTGTCACATGACCCTCTTCCCATTGAAAAAACTAAAGTTGGATACAAAATGACCAACTTCAAAATGGCCGCCATGGTCAACACCCAGCTTGAAAAGTTTCCCCCCTCCCATATACTAATGTGCCACAAACAGGAAGTTAATATCACCAACCATTCCCATTTTATTTAGGTGTATCCATATAAATGGCCCACCCTGTAGATTGCAAAGTTTATTGTTTTCTCAATCATAGCAGTTCAGACAACCTCTTTCATATTCGTTTTTTTAAATTAGGCATAAGATAACTTCATGCATTGATGGACTTGATGCTACAGTCTCACTCAGCTCGGTTAAGAGAAGCCCATATTCTTAGAACAGGTTCACACAGTTGTATTCTCAGCCCACATTTTATCCTCTGGGATCTGTTCCATTATTTCCCAAACATGGACAAAACGTGGACCAAAAATGCGGCTGTATAAACAAGCCCTTACTGTGAGCTGTTGTAAGGAAGGTGTCCTAATGTCCGGGAACAGGAGGGACCCATTTATAAAGCCGTATTTTAGCAACACTTTCCCCTCAATTTTCGTTTTTGGCAAAAATGAGAATGGATACCAACAAATTTTTCTGAAAGAAAAGACACCATGCAGCTCAGTAGTACAGAACCATATGCCACCATACAGGCTCCGCGCACACATCTTTGCCGTGTGCATGAACACTTAGCCCCTATTCACACTTGCGTTATTTTGGTTCCTTCAGGTTTCTGTTTCTCTGGACTGCCTGAATAGTGTAGCAAACTGTGGTAAAATGTAGACCAAAGTCTATTGGAAAAACTGCTCTTATCGGACCATGATGGAGTTGCTAGCGTTATTGCATCTGTAAATCACATCATAATCCGTTACAATTAGGCCGAGGTCGCACGGGTCGGAAGCGCTGCGTAAAGTCTGTGCAGCGTATCCGTCCTGGAACCCGCAGTTGAGGTTTTTCTGGTGGAATTTCCGGAAAGCAGCACTTAAAAAAATAAATAAAAATAAGTCCATACTTACCCCCTCCATCTTCTCTGAGCGTAGTCCGGCCTCCTACGATGACGTTGCAAGCCATGAGAAACGTGATCCCAGGAGTCCGGACTGCAGGAAGAAGGAGGCCGTTCTGGGTAAGTATGATTTTTTTTCCGGAGCTGCGATTGCTGCGGGTAATCGCTGAGATTACGCCGCAAAAGTCAAAACACTGGGCTTTCTGTTGCGGGTTTTGGATCCCCATTGAATTCAATGAGGAAAACCTGCAACAGAAAATCAACAAAAACGCAGCATAAGTTGACATGCTGCGGAATTAAATTCTGCACCACAGGTCAATTTATTAAGGGAATACAGCTCCTGATTTTCAGACGTTTTTAAGCCACTTGCGTTTTTCACGGACGTTTTTGGAGCCGTTTTTCTATAGAGTCAATGAAAAACGGCTCAAGAAGTGACATGCACTTATTTTTCGCAGGCGTCTTTTTACGCACCATTTTTTTTATGAGGTGTAAAAATACGCCCCGTCAGAACAGAACGCCGTATTTCCCATTGAAATCAATGGGCAGATGTTTGTAGGCGTTCTGCTTCCGTTTCTTCAGGCGTTTTTCGAGGTGTCAACGCCCCGAAATACACCTGAAAACACTACGTGTGCACATACCCTCATACTGCATTCTTTTTCTGCAGCGTGGGCATGAGATTTACTAAATCTCATCCACTTTACTGCTACCATAAACGCTGCGCAATTTCTGCACAGAATTCTGTAGCGTTATGTTTTTCTTGATCTTTGCATTTAATAAGCCATAACTTTTTTCCTTTTCCTGTAAATATAGTTGTGTGAGGGCTTGTTTTTTGCAGGACAAGTCATATTTTTTATGGCACCATTTTGGGGTACATACTGTATAATTTATTGATTGTTTTATTAACTTTTTTTTGGGGGGGGGGTACAGGGAAAAAAACGTAGAAATTTCACCATACTTTTTAGCGTCCTAAATTTACGCCGTTTATTGCGTGGTATAAATAACACAACTTTTTTTTTTTAAAGTATGAGTTGACATATTCTAAGAGCCATAACTTTTGATTATTCTGCCAACGTAGGCATATGAGGAATAATTTGGGTTTCGGTACAACTTGTAGTTTTTATTGGTACCATTTTGGGGTACAAAAAACTTTTTGATCGCTTTTTAATGCATTGTTTGGAAGGCAGAATGAAAAGAAAACAGCAATTCTGGCATTGCTTTTTATTAAAATTTTTGCAGCGTTCACCGTGTGGGTTAAATTAATAGTTTTATAGTTCCGGTCGTTACGGACGCAGCGATACGAATTATGTGTCGTTTTTTAATTATTTTAGTTTTTTTTCATAATAGAGCATTTTGTAACGGTAAAAAATTGGCTTTGCATTTTCTCAGGATTTTTCATTTATTTTAACTTTATTAACCCCTTAGTGACCACTAATACGCCTTTTTACGTCGGTCACTAATGGGCTTTAGGCTAGGCTGACGCCTTTTCACGTCAGCCTAGTCTAAGTCCTGCACGGGTCCCCCGTGCAGGCTGGAGCCGGGGCTCTGCTGTCTGATGACAGCTGAGCTCCTGCTCCAACGCCCGCGATCGAAGTTTACTTCGATCGCGGCCGTTTAACCCGTTAAATGGCGCCGTCAATAGCGACCGCGGCATTTAACTTTGTTTACAGAGGGAGTGCGCTCCCTCTGTCACCCATCGGCGGCCCGCGAATGAAATCGCGGGTCTCCGATGGGGTGTCATGGCAGCCGGGGGCTTGATAAAAGCCCCCAGGTCTGCCCTGGACATATTCCTGTTAGGACGCGCCGGAGGCACGTCCTAACAGATTGCCTGTCAGATTTACACTGACAGGCAAGAATGCTCTGGTATACGAAGTATACCAGAGCATTATAGCAGCGATCGGAACATCGCACAGTAAAGTCCCCTAGTGGGACTAATAAAATCAGTCATCAAAGTGAAATAAAGATTATTAATAAAAAGTACAGTAAAAAAATAAATAAAACCATTTTTTTCCATAAAAAGTGGTTTTATTTAGTAAAAGTGTAAAAAAAAAAAAAAAAAGTACACATATGTGGTATCGCCGCGACCGTAATGACTCCATTAATAAAGTTAATATGTAATTTAAACCGCAAAGTGAACACCGTAAAAAAAAAAACGCAAAAAACCATGGCGAAATTGCATTTTTTTTCCATTGCCCCACAAAAAAGTCATAATAAAAATGAATCAATAAGTCCCATGCACCCCAAAACAGTACCAATCAAAACTACGTCTTGTCCCGCAGAAAACAAGCCCAAAAAATCACTACATTGATGGAAAAATAAAAAAATTACGGCTCTTGGAAAGCGACGATGCAAAAACAAATAATTTTAGTTCAAAAGTGTTTTTATTGTGCAAAAGTCGTAAAACATAAAAAAACCTCCACATATGTGGTATCGCCGTAATCGTACCGACCCATAGAATAAAGGTAACATGTTATTTACATCGCATAGTGAACGGCGCCAATTTAAAAACGCATAGAACAATGGCGGAATTTCAGGTTTTTTTTATAATCCCCCCCAAAAGAGTTAATAAAAGTTAATATAAAAATTATATGTACCCAAAAATGGTGCTATTAAAAAGCTCAACTAATCCCGCAAAAAACAAGTCCTCATACAGCTATGTAGACGAAAAAATAAAAAAGTTATAGCTCTTTGAATGCGACTATAGAAAAACGAATAAAATAGCTTGGTCATTAGGGCCTAAAATGGGCTGGTCACTAAGGGGTTAAAGCATTTTTAACTTTTTTTTTTTTGTCCCACTATGGGGCTTCACTATGTGATCGTTCGATCGCTTTTAGGGTACGTGCACAAGTAGTGTTTTCAGCCGTTTCAGGCCGTAAACGTCCCAAAAACCGGAAGCAGAACACCTACAAACATCTACCCATTGATTTCAATGGGAAATACGGCGTTCTGTTCCAATGGGGCGTTTTTACGGAGCTGTTTTTCAAAACGGCCGCGTAAAAAAACGCCCGCGAAAAAGAAGTGCATGTCTATAGAAAAACAGCTTCAAAAATGGCTGTGAAAAACGCGAGTTGCTAAAAAAAAGGCTGAAAATCAGGACCTGTTTTCACTTGAAAACAGCTCTGTATGTTCTGACGTTTTCAATCTTGTGTGTGCACATACCCTAAGGGTATGTTCACACACTTAGCAAAATATGTCTGAAAATACGTAGCTGTTTTCAAGCGAAAACAGGTCCTGATTTTCAGACGTTTTTTAAGACACTCGCGATTTTCGCTGCGTATTTTACGGACGTTTTTGGAGCTCTTTTCTATAGAGTCTATGAAAAACGGCTCCAAAAACGGCTCAGGAAGTGACCTGCACTTCTTTTTCGCGGCCGTTTTTCAAAACGGGCCCCGTAAAAAAACGGCCGGTCGGAACTGAACGCCGTTTTTCCCATTGAAATCAATGGGCAGATGTTTGTATGCGTTCTGCTTCCGAGTTTTCGGCCGTATACGGCCCGAAAAACGGGCGAAGATAGGCCGTGTGAACATACCCTGAGGGTATGTGCACACGCTAGCTGGCTTTTACGGCTGAAATGACAGACTGTTTTCAGGAGAAAACAGCTGCCTCGTTTCAGCCGTAAAAGCTCCTCCTCGTATTATGCGAGGCGTCTGTGACGCTCGTAATCTTGAGCTGCTCTTCATTGAGTTCAATGAAGAATGGCTCAAATTACGTTGCAAAGAAGTGCCCTGCACTTCTTTGCCGAGGCAGTCAATTTATGCGTCGTCGTTTGACAGCTGTCAAACGACGACGCGTAAATTACAGGTCGTCGGCACAGTACGTCGGCAAACCCATTCAAATGAATGGGCAGATGTTTGCCGACGTATTGTAGCCCTATTTTCAGGCGTAAATCGAGGCATAATACGCCTCGTTTACGCGTGAAATTAGGTTGTGTGAACCCATCCTAAGGGTTTAAATGGCCGGGGATCGGAGGTGACTCTGATACCGTCCTTTCAAGCAGACGCCCGGTTGTCTCTAGACAGCCTGACACATATAGCACATTGCCGTGAAAAGGCAGCGCTGCGCCATAAGTACCTTTAATGACAGCCGTGAAAAGGCGTATGGGTGGTCATTAAGGGGTTAATTATACATTCATTATTATAGGTCAGAAATGTGAAATATGAATTGAGAAAAGTGCATTATACCTGCAGAATACTGATCCTGAATTCAGGAAAAATATTGTAGCAAAGTCAAGAAAACAAAAACAAATCAATCCAAACTGAACACAAACTGTAACTTCTCCTGATGACTGATACATGTGGCAGTATTTAGGATTGTTGTTCCCCCTCAGGCATTCTGTATCTCTGATTGGATTCTATTAATATGATAAATACATTGAAATTATTTAGTCAGGATAAAAGGCCTTCCGTTGCCCGTCGTACGGAATGACGGATCCGTGAAACATGGACCGCACACGGATGGCTTCTGTGTGCAGTCCGTTGTTTCAACAGACCAAATGAATGAGACTGTTCCGTCAAAAACGGACAGGAGTAGGACCTGTCCTATTTTTGTCGGAACTGCCACACAGTACCGTTAAAACAACAGAAGTGTGCATGGCCCAATACAAATGAATGTGTCAGTGTGCTATCTGTTAAAAAAAACGGACAGCACACTGAAAAAAATAACTGAAGGGGGCATGAGACCAGACCCATATGCGCTGAGTAAAATGTACAGAATTAAAAACAATAAGGTGTGACATTTTTAGAGGTGCAACATAAGGGTATGTTCACACGATAACTGCAATTACGTCTGAAATTACGGAGCTGTTTTCATGAGAAAACAGCTCCTGAATTTCAGACGTAATTGCTCGTACTCGCGTTTTGCGGGGCGTCTTTTACGGCCGTAATTTGGAGCTGTTCTTCATTGGAGTCAATGAAAAACGGCTCCAATTACGTCCCAAGAAGTGTCCTGCACTTCTTTTGACGAGGCTGTAATTTTACGCGCTGTCTTTTGACGACGCGTAAAATGACAGCTCGTCTGCACAGTACATCGTAAAGCCCATTGAAAGTAATAGGCAGATGTTTGCCGACGTATTGGAGCCATTTTTTCGGACGTAATTCGATGCGTAAAACGCCTCCTTTACGTCTGAAAATAGGTCGTGTGAACCAGAATGCACCACTACTGAATCATAAAAACTGTTGCACAAAAATTGCATCTTAATTCCGCAGTTTCATTATGGTACTCAATGTATGCTGTTTTTTTGGGCTAAAACCGCCATTCACCCCAAAAACGCTACAAAAACTCCAAAAACCAAAACGCTATGTTTGCAGGCATTCTCATATTTCACTGTAAACTTTAAACTAGTCACAGCGTTTTTCACCCCAAAAAATGCAATGAAAAACGCCATCAGAACACTGTGCAAAACCGGCCTAAACGTGGAAAGGAAACTGGCAAAATGATATTGCATTGTCTGAAGGGAGTCTCAGATAGTCTGAAATACATCAGCAGAGTCCTTCTTGTGAGATTACTATTGTGGGAACTGGATGGAAATCTACAGAGTACTAGTATAGCCTATACTGTGCTGTGCTGTAATGTACACCCACAGGTGCCATGAACCTGCTCCGCTCTCAGCAGGTGCCTGGCTATTATTCTACAGGTTTGTGAATGCCGTTCTCATAGGATTATTGCCTCTGCTAGTTGTACGTATAAATGTTACAATTTGGGCATTGCAAATATATTAGTGTATAATACAGACCTAAGTGAACAAGCACGTCAACTACAACTGCATTACATCACCTTTTCTGGTGTATTTCAGGCTCCCTAATTTTGCTTGCCAGGAAGTGCCCATATAATTTCAGTTACATGTGCCATTGTCAGCAGACACTGGCCCCTGAATTTCACATGCGGAACATTGCCATCAGTGACCAGTGTTGTACAGTGTATTGTTGGTGGAGCACATTTTGGTGTATTAGATGGGAGGTAGGGGACCGGCAGGATAAATTAAGTAAAAACTATATTTACCTAGACAACTTCCTACTAATGTTTCTTTAAAAAGAACGCCATGTTTTAAAACCACTTTAAAGAGGCTCTGTCACCACATTATAAGTGCCCTGTCTCCTACATAAGGAGATCGGCGCTGTAATGTAGGTGACCGTAATGCTTTTTATTTAGAAAAACAATCTATTTTAAACCACAATATGACCGATTTTTAGCTTTATGCTAATGAGTTTCTTAATGCCCAAGGGGGTGTATTTTTACTTTAGACCAAGTGGGCGTTGTACAGAGGAGTGCATGACGCTGACCAATCAGCGTCTTGCACTCCTCTCCCTTCATTTACACTGCACTAGCGATATAGATATATCACTATGTGCAGCCACATACACAAACACTAACATTACTGTAGTGTCCTGATAATGAATATACATCACTACCAGCCTGGACGTGATGTTTATTCAGAATCCTGACACTTCTGAATCTTTTCTGTGAGATTCCAGCAAGGCAAGTGTAATCTCGCGAGATTACGATGTAACCTGTCATTTCAAACGAGATTACGCCTGCCTTGCTGGAATCTCACAAAAAAGAGTCAGAAGTGTCAGGATTCTGAGTACACATGACGTCCAGGCTGGAGTTCATGTGTATTCATTATCAGGACACTGTAGTAATGTTAGTGTGTGTGTGTATGAGGCTGCACATAGCGATATATCTATATCGCTAGTGCAGTGTAAATGAATGGAGAGGAGTGCATGATGCCGATTGGTCAGAGTCATGCACTCCTCTGTACAACGCCCACTTGGTCTAAAGTAAAAACACGCCCACTTGGGCATTAAGAAATTCATTAGCATAAAGCTAAAAATCGCTCATAAAGTGGTATAAAATAGATTGTTTTTCTAAATAAAAAGCGTTACTGTCACCTACATTACAGCGCCCATCTCCTTATGTAGGAGATAGGCCACTTATAATGTGGTGACAGAGCCTCTTTAAAGCGATCCTGCGGTCCTAGGACAAAATTATACATGTGATTGGGTATATGAAGTTATATTACCTGGTGCCCTCTAGTTGTGCTTCTCTGTCGTGGATCAGACACTTTGGCGTCCCTTATGTGTTATCTCAAATTGGCTACAGCGGGATATATGTCCATATACCCGTCATATTTAAAATGTTGTCGCGGGAGCGGAGGGTCGCTTTGAGGCCAGGATCACACACAGACTTTTGATGCAGTTTTTGGCTCAGCTTTTTTTTAGCCAAACACACAGGAGTGAACACAATAGATAGGAGATACATCAGTCTTTCTTTTATACGTTTCCTTCCTTATCAATCCACTTCTGGCTTTGGCTCAAAAAACTGCCGCAAAACTGTGTGTGTGATTGTGGCCTAAGGACGGATTCTACACAATGTTTTGCTGCATTTGTGCGTTTTTCGTAGCGTTTTTTTGTGACATTAAAGTCTATAGTAATCTATAGTATCGTGGCGTTTTTGAAGCAATTTTATAGTCAGTGGCCTTTTTTCTAAACGCAGCATGCTCTGGGTATGACTTTTGTTCAGGCGTCTTTTCCAATAGGCTTTTCCATAGGACTTCAAAAACGCCGGAGAAAAAGCATGTACAAAATTACATCAACTAAAAAACGCCACCAAAAACACCACCAGAAACGCCTTATAAACATGTTACATTTTAATAACGCTGCCATTTTTAGAAGCTTTTTCAGATGAAGTTTGAATTGCCCAAAAAAATTGTGTGTGTGAAGGAGGCCTTATTAACATTTGATTCTTGTGGCGCAGCATTGGTGCAACTTTGTGCCACATTACTACTGCCAACTGATAGAGGTTTTCCTTGAGATCGCTACAGACATTATCTATTTGCACTTGATCATTTTAAAAAAATTCCCAATGGGTTCACTCAATCGCAGTGAATTATTATCGCGATTCATCAGATTACGAAATAAATGTCCCAACTCCGATTACCGATCTTTGTAGGTTCCGGTTGATCGCATCTAAACAGTTTGGTAACATTGATGTAATAAATATTATCAGCCATGGTCATTTTCATTCATTGCCAGGAGCTAAGGTACTAACTAAACAGTTAACCAGTATTGAATTAGCAGGGTGGTTTGATAAGAAGCTGAATTCTCAGGAATAACGCAGTCATTTGCCATGTAATGATATCAGAACTCCATTCATTGACGTCTTAATCAATAGAATGATGGCATTTCTTTCCTGGTATCAGCTAGACTGGCACACGGACCAGTGGCAAAGCATGGAAGAGAAGCATCCATTCATGACAGAATATTAGAAAATGAGAAAGCAGTTTACCTCTAGTCTGAAGTTAGGTGCCAGTTCCTGTAAAGTTCATCATCGTAACAAGTTGTCGTCAGTACATCCGTGCGATCTTGTCGCAGGTAGATCGGTTACTAATCCAATGCACAAGACAGATCGGCGTTATATCAGAGCTTTATATAATCCACACTGTGATCGCCTGCCTATTAAACACGATGACTGGCAACCTCGTCGGTAAACTTTCCTCTTCTGTCCTACTAACTCGATGAACAAGCTCAGCAAGTGAGAGGAGTAATGAAAACACTCCCTGAGCCACTAGACTAAACAGCAATTACTGCACAACCTGCCCTCCCGCCTTGTCAAAGGACAATAAGCAAAGGTGGGAGTCACATGCCACCCCCGGCTGCATGGGCACAATGTCGAGCAGCGCTCTGTGTATGGTGCGTCTTCTGCCAGCCGCAACAATGCCACCAGGAAGAGCCGTCTACCGCAGCTAGTCAGTGTGAAGTGGCAGCAGCGACACCTACTGGCCGAATGTATATTTATGACTACACGCCACAGCTTGGTAATTATCATTAGCTATAGGGAAAATCCTGCATAATAAATAAACCATTAGAATTTACTGTAGGATAAATAGCAGTTAAGGAAAATAGGTTAAAAAGCATGTTCAAAAAAATAAATCACTAATAAATGTAAGTCCTTGAGTTATCATCCCATGTTATAATATAATCTATTATCACATTTTATTCAGACCAAAGATGGGTGACAACCAATATGGCTGCCTTTACTGGTCTTACAGGAGATGTCACCCAGCTTTCCCAGAATCCTGAAAGGCAAATCTGAATAGTTAGGCAGTGACGCATTCTCCTGCTCATGTATTGTAGTTTATTCTACATGACACCGAGGTAAATGCATAAATGAATAGAATTATATCAATATTCTATCCATCTAATATTGCGAAAAAAGCTGCATGTTTAATGTGTTTTTGTTTGGTGACGTTGGAGACATTTTTTTAAAGAAGCCGTGAACCCCACTTTACTAGCAGAGCGCTAAAACGGGTGGTTAGAATTGTGTACCCTTCATGGGGAGTCCAATGGTTTAATAAATAAGATTCCTGGAAATCCAGTGGTTTCTCCTGAGATGGCTGTTTTAGCAAATAATTGAATTCCCCATAACAATAAACAATTCTGGAGCACTTTTTGATAGAACTCTGCGTTGTCGTTCCTCTGTTATTACTATGGGAAATGTATAAATAAATTGACAACTGGGTGTTACCATTCCCCCTGTCAAAGAGGCGTATTCCTACACTAGTCTTGCACTGATTGGACAGTGTCAGGCTGAGTTCACATGGGGCGGATACGCCGCGTAACAGGACGCAGCATATCCGGCCTGTGTGTCGCAGGGAATTCTGGGCGAAAAACGTTTCATCCCAGGTGACAGCTGCAGCCTGTGATTGACTGCAGCGGTGGTCACATGGGATGACACGTCATCCAGGCCGGCCTCCCGGGATGACGTTTCATCCCATGTGACCGCCGATACAACCTGTGATTGGCTGCAGCGGTCACATAGGATGAAACATCATCCCTGAAGGCCAGCCTGGAGGAAGAAATACAGACTTCTGGGTAAGTATGAGAATATTATTTTTTACGGCGAAATCACTGTGACCCTGCCGCAAAAAAAAAAATGCAACAACTTGAATTCAATGGGGAAAACCGCAACAAATAAGCAGCATTTACGCAAATTCATTTGACATACTGTGGAATAAAATTTCGCACCACATGTCAATTTCTGAGCGTTTTTTCCGCTCAGCATTTACGCAGCGTGTGGATGAGATTTTTTGTATCTCATCCATTTTGCTGCTACTGTATTATGCTGCGGATATTCCGCAACAAATTCAGTTGCGGAAAATCCAGTAGTATTTACGCAACCTGTGAACTGACCCTCAGGCCTCATTTACACGAGCGTAATATACGCACGTGCGACGCGCGTGCTTTTCACATGTCGTACGCACCTATATTACTCTATGGGGCAGTGCAGACGATGCGTGAATTTTGCGCAGCGCGAGTGCATTGCGTAAAACTCACGACATGTTCTATAATCGTGCGTTTTTCGCGCATCACGCACCCATTGAAGTCAATTGGTGCGTGAAAACCACGAAGGTCGCACGGAAGCACTTCCGTGCGAACTGCGTGATTCGCGCAAGAGCTGTCAAACTGAATGTAAACAGAAAAGCACCACGTGCTTTTCTGTTTACAAACATCCGAACGGAGTGTCTTAGACATGAGCGAACCGAACTCGTTTTGACCGAACCCGGCAGGAGACAGTCACTGTGCAGGGTGCTGAAAGAGTTAAACTGGTTCAGCACCCTGGACAGTGACTTCCGATTCCGATATACGTGAACGTGTAAAAAAAAAAAAAAGTTCTGACTTACCGATAACTCCCGGCTCCTTCCTCCAGTCTGACCTCCCGGGATGACAATTCAGTCCAAGTGACAGCTGCAGCCAATCACAAGCCAAGCACAGGCTGCAGCGGTCACATGGACTGCCGCGTCATCCAGGGAGGTGGGGCCAGATGTCAAGAGAGGCGCGTCACCAAGGACACGCCACCAAGGTAACGGCCGGGAAGTTCTCGGTAAGTACGAACCTCTTTTTTTTTAAACAGGTTACTCGATATGGTGATCGGAATGCACTGTCGAGGGTGCTGAAAGAGTTACTGCCGATCAGTTAACTCTTTCAGCACGATGGACAGTGACTGACGTCGACTAGCCTCATCTCTATGATGGCGGCTGCGCGAAAATCACGCAGCCGCGCATCATACACGGATGACACACGGAGCTGTCAAGTGCCTTTTGCGCACGCAAAACGCTGCGTTTTTGCGCGCGCAAAACGCACACGCTCGTGTAAATGAGGCCTCAGAGTGTGTAGGGACACGCCCCAACTGGTAACACCCAGTTGTCAAATTATTCATATATTTCTAGGAGGAATAACAGAGGAAGGGAACTAGTTTTCTAAGAAAAAATGCTCAGTTGAATGTATTTCATGGGAAATACATGTATTTACTAAAACAGACATGTCAGGAGAACTGATAGGTCCTCTAACTAATAATATATCTGGAAAACCAATGTTTTAATATATAATGTTTATGGTTATTCCTGGTAGTCTAAGGGTTAGGGCTGATTCAGACGAACGTTGCGTTTTTGCGCGCGCAAAAAACGCGCCGTTTTGCGCGCGCAAAAACCACTTGACAGCTGCGTGTGTCATCCGTGTATGATGCGCGGCTGCGTGATTTTCGCGCAGCCGCCATCATAGAGATGAGTCTATTCGACGTCAGTCACTGTCCAGGGTGCTGAAAGAGTTAACTGATCGGCAGTAACTCTTTCAGCACCCTCGACAGTGAATGCCGATCACAATATCGAGAAACCTGTTAAAAGTTCGTACTTACCGAGAACTTCCCTCCCGGCCGTTGCCTTGGTGACGTGTTCTTGGTGACGCGCCTCTCTTGACATCGGGCCCCACCTCCCTGGATGACGCCGCAGTCCATGTGACCGCTGCAGCCTGTGCTTGGCCTGTGATTGGCTGGAGCTGTCACTTGGACTGAATTGTCATCCCGGGAGGTCAGACTGGATGAAGAAGCCGGGAGTTATCGGTAAGTCAGAACTTCTTTTTTTTTTTACACGTTCATGTATATTGGGATCGGAAGTCACTGTCCATGGTGCTGAAACAGTTTAACTCTTTCAGCACCCTGGACAGTGACTATCTCCTGACGTCGCGTACCGGAAATTTTTTTGCCGGGTTCGGCCAAAACGAGTTCGGCCGAACCCGGTGAAGTTCGGTTCGGTTGTCCGGGTTCGCTCATCTCAAAGACACTCCGTTTGGATGTTTGGAAACAGAAAAGCACATGGTGCTTTTCTGTTTACATTCATCCTTTTGACAGCTGGTGCGCTGTTTCAGTCGGTTTGCACGGAAGTGCTTCCGTGCAACCTGCGTGGTTTTCACGCACCGATTGACTTCAATGGGTGCGTGATGCGCGAGATACGCGGAGATATTGAGCATGTCGCGCTTTTTGCGCAGCGGACAAACGCTGCGCAAAAAGCACGGACTGTCTGTACTGCCCCATAGACTTGTATTGGTCTGTGCGTGGCGCGTGAAAACCATGCGGCCCGCACGGACCCAATACACGTTCGTGTGAATCCCCCCTTAAATGCATTATTCCTGCTGGTCTAGGCATGTATTACATTATCCCTGGGGTTCGAGGGGTCGTCGTCATTTCTTCAGTGGATAAATGGATTGTGCGGTTTCTGCAAATTAATGTTATTTTTGTCAAATTAAAAGTCATATAAATTTACAATATACTTTCTGTATTAATTCCTCACGTTTTTCAAGATCTCTGCTTGTTGTTATTCAGTAGGAACATTCATTATTTACTTCTAGTGGATAAAATTCTGTCCATGGTCATGTGATGGTCACACAGGTGCTCGGCTCGTTACAGTTACAGTACGTGTATCAGAGCTGTGTCTCGTAACGATCCCAGCACCTGCGTGTCCATCACATGACCATGGACAGAATATCATACACTGAAAGGAAAACTGTGAGGATTTAAAAATGAAAGTATATTGAAAAATTGTATAACTTTTAAATATACAATAAAAATAACATTAATTTGCTGACACCGGACAAACCCTTTAAGTTTATAGTCTGCTTTATCCCTGCTGGTCTATAGGTTTACTTTATTATCCCTAAGGTCTATTGGTTATTCACTTCTCAAGGTTCAAGCATTGTTTGAAACTTGAAATGGATCATCTTGTAATCGGTGTTTAGTTTCCTCTTGCACTCTCTTTGTACTGACAGTAATATGGGGGGAAAAAAGAAAACAGACAAAGAGCGCTCCTCTGGGGTGATACCGTGGTCTTGAAGGCCTTAGTCCTAGGTCGAAACGCGTAGCTTCCTGTACCACTATAGAGACATATGCTGTTTGTCACACACGTCTTTTTTATACAATAAGGCTATTTAAATTTCCTGCCCACCGAGAGACTCTTCCATAACTGCGGATTCGGCTAAATCTTCCACGCAAGTGCAGGAGCGCCTTCAAGAAAGAGTGATCGTTTTTTCAAACCATTTGGAACCTACTCTCTTTGTACAGACAGATCAATTGACAGTTCCTTAGTTCTTGAGCTGCCCGATCACAGTTTTTCTCACACTTTTAGGCCGGGCCCGGGTTCCCACGTAAACGCTGCGTCATTTCCAGAACGGAATTGTGTTTGGAAATTCCGCAGCATTTACAGCAACAAAGTGGATGAGATTTAGAAAATCTCATGCCCACTGCAGGAAAAAAACGTTAATAAATAGACCTGCGGTGTGGAATTTAAATACACAGCATGCCAATTTATGCTGCGTTTTCGTTGATATTTTGTTGTGTGTTTTCCCCATTGAATTGAATGGTGATGCAAAACCCGCAATAGAAAGTCAAGTGCTGCGACTTTTGCGGCGGAATCGCAATGATTTCGCCGCAAATATCACAACTCAGGAAAAAAGAAATAAATCATACTTACCCAGAACGCTCTGCTTCTTCCTGCAGTCTGGCCTCCTCGGATGACGTTTCATTCCATGTGGCTGCTGCAGCCAATCACAGGTTGCAGTGTCACATGGCCTGCAACGTCATCTTAGGAGGCCGGACTACACACAGAATGGATGCAAGAATTGTGACGGTGATATCAAAGAAGGGATCCTATGTTAACATGTAACTTGGCCTGTTACGTTTTTTTTGATTGAAAGAGGTTTTGATTTCTGTAAATATGACCTCCTGATGCTGCAAATTCAACAAATTACCATTTTAGTTCTCTTTACAACCTTTAAAATGTTTTGATCTCTGTTTTGCATAATAATGTGAAACAGTGCATTTTGAGTTTTTTACTTCTAAAAAAAAACCTGTTATCATTAGGAGATTTGTTCAATAAAATTCGCATTATACTCCAACGGTTGATGGCTTGAAGATTATACTCACTGTCATTTGCATCGACTATTTAGGAAAATCAGCGAAAAATAACATTTGCATAATAATTTGGAATGCGGTGTACAATATATTGGAGACAACATCAGGGCAGATTTATTAATACAATTATGACAATTTTCTGGAGTAATTGGAGGGGATATAATTGGCTGAATGAATATATTATATATAAAGACACTTTTTCTGACATTTGCAACAATTTGCATTAGTGTTAAGGACCATGGACAACACGTATAGTCAGCTCAACAGTCCAGGCAGGAAAGTCAGCTTGTGCCCAGATGGATTGCAGACAAAATGCCAGTAAACAAAGGTAAAAGTAAAGGAAATTCCAGCAACAAAGGAGTACCCCGATAAAATCGAATGATTTATTATCTCAAATATAAAGTCGATTGAAAGTAACCTGGTCAACTGGGCTTATGTGTAAACCCAGCTAACAGGGTTGCTTGCTATGGACTTTTTATATTTGTGATAATAAATAGTTGGATTTTATCTGTACAACTTTGGTGCTGGAATTTAGTTTAATGTTCAGGGACATGACTTACAAATGATCAGGGGCAAGGCTATATGGCGTTAATAAGTAGCAATAACACCCAGGCTCTGGTGCTTAAAGAGGCTCTGTCACCACATTATAAGTGCCCTATCTCCTACATAAGGAGATGGGCGCTGTAATGTAGGTGACAGTAATGCTTTTAATTAAAAAAAAACAATCTATTTTCACAATGTTAGGAGCGATTTTGGTTTATGCTAATGAGCTTTCTTAATGCCCAAGGGGGCGTATTTTTACTTTCTACCAAGTGGGCGTTGTACAGAGGAGTGCATGACGCTGACCAATCGGCATCATGCACTCCTCTCCATTCATTTACACTGCACTAGCGATATAGATATATCGCTATGTGCAGCCTCATACACAAGCCCTAACATTACTACAGTGTCCTGATAATGAATACACATGAAATCCAGCCTGGACGTCATGTGTACTCAGAATCCTGACACTTCTGACTCTTTTTTTGTGAGATTCCGGCAAGTGAAACCAAATCTCGTTTAGCTCCGTAATCTCGCGAGATTTGGTTTCACTTGCCGGAATCTCACAAAAAAAAGAGTCAGAAGTGTCAGGATTCTGAGTACACATGACGTCCAGGCTGGATGGTCATGTGTATTCATTATCAGGACACTGTAGTAATGTTAGGGTTTGTGTATGAGGCTGCACATAGTGATATAACTATATCGCTAGTGCAGTGTAAATGAATGGAGAGGAGTGCATGATGCCGATTGGTCAGCATCATGCACTCCTCTGTACAATGCCCACTTGGTCGAAAGTAAAAATACACCCCCTTGGGCATTAAGAAAGCTCATTAGCAGAAACCAAAATCGCTCCTAACGTTGTGAAAGAAGTTTGTTTTTTTAAATAAAAAGCATTACTGTCACCTACATTACAGCGCCCATCTCCTTATGTAGGAGACAGGGCACTTATAATGTGGTGACAGAGCCTCTTTAAGAGGCCCCTCTGCAACATAAGAAGACACAAGTATTATTAACAGTACATGGTCATAGTCGCCAACAATTGAAAATATTTTCCAGGGACACATTGGTGTTCCAGCCAAATTTGAGCGTGCCCTACCGTGGGGGCATACCTACCAAGGGTGTGTGCCTTATCAAGGGGGCGAGGATTTCCCCGCTAATTTTTGCATACAAAGAAACAATATTGGAAAAGTGGAAACTAAAAAGAGATCGGAGGTGTTTCTTGAAACTAATGGGCAATTGTAAAGTCCACGGCCGCGGACCATCGTTCTGACTTACCCCTCGATGGCTGCGGCCATCGACTTGTGAGTGCTTGCCGGCATCTCCTTCCTAGGAGACGCCAGCGCTCACTGTCACTTTGCTCTGCTGTGTCCCGTAGGGTGCGTGCGCGCTCTCGCGCCCGGCCTTACAGGACCAGCGTGCGCACATGTAAAACATCACCAATTAGCCCATGGTCACCCTGGACTATAAAAAGGGACCTGCCCATTCACTTCTTGCCTGAGCGTTATTTGTATTCCTATGTTAGTCTTGCAAATGGTTCCTTAGTCATATCTTGTTCCCGTGCCCTGCTACCTGCATCCTGTATCCCGTGCTGTATTTGTTCCTGTGCCCTCTCTAGTGTTGGAGTCGTATTGTGTCATCTGCCACGCCTGGTACCTCCTGCCACGTTTTGCATCACCTGCCATCTAATACCATCTGTGCCTAGCCGCTTCTACAGTCTGGAATATTACAGGTACCCTTGTGCTTGGACTTTGTATAGACTTGGTACACTGTTGTTTGGCCAGCTGCTACCCAACTACGGCGGTGCAGCCTAGTGGGTCCACCTACCCACAGATCGTGACAGTACACTCAGGGCCATGTTGGCTGTAGAATCTGGAGAGGGGTTTCATATGAAAATCCTCCTTTCCGGCCATTGCCGGGTTCTTCTTTGTAAAGAAAAAAGACGGATCTCTTGGACCCTGCATTGACTACCGTGGTCTCCATCAGATCACGGTCAAAAACAAATACCCTTTGCCACTGATCTCATAATTATTTGATCGTATACGAGGAGCCAAGATTTTCTCTAAGCTAGATTTGCGTGGGGCCTACAACTTAATCAGAATCCGTCAAGGTGACGAGTGGAAGACGGCATTTAATACCCGAGACGGGCACTATGAATACCTGGTGATGCCCTTTGGCCTATGTGTAACGCCCCCGCGGTCTTACAGGAATTAGTCAATGATATCTTCCGAGATCTCCTCTATGTCTGTGTTGTGGTATATCGCAATGACATTTTGATCTTCTCCCCAGATCCGACGAAACATCGAAGGCATGTCCGTCAAGTCCTGCTGCGATTAAGGGAGAATCGTCTGTATGCCAATCTGGGGAAGTGCACTTTTGAAAAAAATTCTCTGCCCTTCATGGGCTACATCATCTCGGATCAGGGTCTCAAGATTTATCCTGAAAAAGTAAAGTCCATCCTGGAGTGGCCACGGCCACAGGGCCTGCGGTCCATACAGTGTTTTTTGGGATTCGCTGACTTTTATCCCAAACGTCTCTTCACTGACAGCCCCTGTCTCTAACCTTACCAAGAAAGGTATCAACACCAAGGTGTGGGTCCAGAGTCAGAATCAGCATTTATTAGCCTCAAGAATGCCTTCACTTCAGCCTCGATCCTCCATCATCCTGACGTGTCTCGGCAATTCTTGTTGGAGGTGGACGCTTCTTCTGTTGGTGCAGGTGCACTTCTGTTCCAGAGAAGCCTCAAAGGAAAGACAGTAGTATGTGGATATTACTCGTGACTTTTTTCCTCCGCAGAGCGCAATTACTCTATTGGAGATCGGGAGATACTGGCCATCAAATTGGCTCTGGAGGAATGGAGACATCTGCTTGAGGGCGTAGCTCACCCCATCCTGATATACACCGACAACAAGAACCTTACCAATCTCCAGTGCTCAACTGCTAAACCACCGTCAAGCCAGGAGGTCACTGTTCTTCACCCGTTTCCAATTTGTGCTCCACTACCGTCCCGCTGACAAAAAAGTGAGGGCCGAAGCCCAGGTCATTTGAAATAGAGGACACTGTGGCGACCCCTCAGTATATCAGTATATCATGGACCCATCCAGCATTGTCAAATTAGAGACATCCCTTCGGGGAAGACTTTTGTTCGGTTGGCAGAGAGGAAAATAATTCTTCGCTGGGGACACAGCTCCAAACAGGCTTGTGTTCGTAAGACTCGAGACCTGATAACTCGCCATTTCTGGTGGCCCACGCTGCCCAAAGACATTGTGGACTTTGTCTTTTCCTGCACTGTGTGTGCTTCCAACAGAGTTGCTTACTCCAAGCCTGTCGGTCTGCTCCAACCTCTGCCTGTGCCCAACGCTCCCTGGCAGCATATAGCAATGTCACTTTGTCACAGATCTTCCTTCCTCAGCAGGATGCAATACGGTCCGGGTGGTGGTGAACCGGTTCTTGAAGATGGCACATTTTATTCCATTGACCAGTGTCATGGCGCGGGGTGTGTACACACTGGGCCGTACCGCATAGCGGGATAGCAGCTGGCCAAACAGGTACAATGCAATGTCTATAGTCCAGAAAGGGTACTTGAGGCAATGTAGACAATAGCGGTAGATTCAGGCTAAGATGAGGCTCCGATAGTAGACAGACACCCGGCGGGGTGCGACACAATAGATGCAGCGGAGGGCACAACACGACTCCAAATCTTGACGGCACAGAGGCACGGTACCACGGTATACAGGGTACATGCATCAGGAACGGGTAACACTAGGAATTGGAAAACACTAGGAGACCATTTGCAATGACAAACTTTAGGGAACACAACAACGCTCAGGCAAGGATCAAGAAGGCAGAGCCCCTTTTATAGTCCCGAAGCATTCTGGGCTGATTGCAGTATTCTGCAACTGTGTGCGTACTGGCCCTTTAAGGCCATGCACGCACGGGCGCGCGTGACCTGTGGGAGACTGTGTCTGGACCAGGAAGTGAGTGCCGCCGTCTCTCAGGAGGAAGATGCCACCGGGAACTCACTCGTACATGGCCGCGGCGTCAGAGGGTAAGTCAAGATGACGGTCCGCGGCCATAGACGTTACAGTATCCCCCCTCTTACGCCCCCTCTTCTTGGGGCTAGAGTGGAAGAGAAACTTCTTCACGAGGGCAGGAGCACTGATGTTCTCCTCTGGCTCCCAAGACCTCTCCTCTGGATCAAATCCCCTCCAATCCAGCAAATAAAACATCCTTCCTCCTACTTTCTTGGTGGCCAGGATCTCCCTCACCTTGAAAGTCCCTGACGAGCCGCCAGGAGTCACTGGGGAACTAGGAGTTCTGGAGTAGTGGTTCAGGACCCCAGGCTTAAGCAGGGAGACATGGAAGGAGTTTGGAATCTTGAGGGTGGGAGGCAGCCAAAGCTTGTAAGAGACAGGATTTATTTGCAGCAGAATCTCGAAGGGTCCGAGGAACCTGGGGGCAAACTTGCAAGATAGCACCTTCAGCCGGATATTCTTGGAAGACAGCCAGACCTTAGTACCTGGAAGAAACTGGGGAGGTTCTCGTCTTCTAGTGTCTGCCTTTTTCTTCATGCGGTCAACCGCCAGCAGAATAGAAGATCGGGTCCGCTGCCATATCTGCAGAAAGTCCCTGAAGGTAGCGTTGGCTGCAAGCACCTGGAACATAGTGGAAACAGGAAGAGGAATTCGTGGATGTTGGCCGTAGACAATGAAGAACGGACTGGATGGTGTACTCGCTCACGGAGGTGTCCTCCTGGCGAAGGTTCAGCATAGAAGTAGCTGCTGACGAGACTCGTCCAGGCTCCTCGAGCAAAGTGCGGAATATCCGCACGAACCCATGGAAGTCTCGGGTCTCGGGTCCCTGTCGTTCCCAGATTGGGTTCGCCCACGCCAGGGCCTTGCCGGCAAGTAGAGAATTAATGAAGGCGATCCTGGCGCCGTCTGATGGAAATGCTCTGGCGTGCAGGGTGAAGTGGATATGACACTGCCTGAGAAATCCCCTGCACGCGCTTGCGTCAACATGGAAACGCGGTGGCAGTGGCAGCGAGAACCGAGGATCAGAACCGGTGCTACCAGGAGGTGTAGCAGGAGGATCAGTCGGAGAAGCTGGAACAGGAGCAGAGAAGGAAGCAGCTAGTGCCCCTAGCTGTAGCGCCATGGAGTCTACTGCCACAAGAAGTTGATCCTGTCGTGTTTGCAGTCCTGCAGGTCCTCCTGCATGGCTTGGGATGATGACAGGCCCTTGTATTGACCAGCGGGGTCCATGGCCTGAACGTACTGTCACGGCGCGGGGTGTGGACCCACTGGGCCGTACCGCGTAGCGGGATAGCAGCTGGCCAAACAGGTACAATGCAATGTCTATAGTCCAGAAAGGGTACCTGAGGCAATGTAGAAAGTAGCGGTAAATTCAGGCTAAGATGAGGCTCCGATAGTAGACAGACACATGGCGGGAAGATGCAGCGGAGGGCACAACACGACTCCCAACTCTTGACGGCACAGAGGCACGGTAGCACGGGATACAGGGTACAGGCAGCAGGAACGGGTAACACTGGGAACTGGAAAACACTAGGAGACCATTTGCAATGACAAACTTTAGGTAACACAAGAACGCTCAGGAAAGGATCGAGAGGGCAGAGCCCCTTTTATAGTCCTGAAGCATTCTGAGCTGATTGCAGTATTCTGCAACTGTGCGCGTACTGGCCCTTTAAGGCCGTGCACGCGCGGGTACCCGCGCCCTGCGGGAGACTGTGTCCGGACCAGGAAGTGAGTGCTGTCGTGTCTCAGGTGCGAGATGCCGCCAGAAACTCACTCGTCCATGGCTGCGGGGCAATTATGGGCGTATTATGCTGCATGGGGGCAGCTATGGGGCATTATTCTGTATGGGGGAATTTGTTTTGGTATTGTACTGCATGGGGGCATCTGTGTGGGCATTATACTGTATGGGGCATCTGTGTGGGCATTATACTGTATCGGGTATCTGTGTCGACATTATACTCTATGGGGGCATTATAGTGTATGGTGGCAGCTGTGGGGGCATTATACTGTGTGGGCTCAACTGAGTGTTTATGGGCGAGGATTGGGTGGGATTAGAGGCGTGGTTTAAAATAATAAAAAAATTGCCGCTGCGCAACGCATCGATTTTCCCTCTTTGTGATACTTGAAAGTATAGAACTGTCTACAGGGGATGGCTGTATAGCACTGTATGGGGAGGCTGTATAGCCCTGTCTATAGGGGGCGTGGATATCACTGTCTACCGAGGGCGCTCTATAGCACTGTCTACAGGGGGGGGCTCTATAGCACAGTCTAGAGGTGGGGCTGTATAGCACTGTATGGGGAGGCTGTATAGCCCTGTCTACAGGGGGCGTGGATATCACTGTCTACAGAGGGGGCTGTATAGCACTGTCTATAGGGGGGCTGTATAGCACTGTCTACAGGAGGGGGCTGTATGGCACTATTTACAGGGGGCACTATCTACAAGGTTGGGCTGTGTGTGGCACACTGAGGAGGGGTGCCCAGTCAAAAGTTTGCTATGGCGCCCAGTGTTTACTAGTTATACCCCTGTCCAACATGATCAGTTTTCTTACAAGATCTCTCATGATCTGTCTACATGATATGCCATAAATGTCTAATATATGTGGGTTCCCTTCTCTGGGACCCGCACCTATATCAAGAATGGGGCTACCCGACCCCGTCCAGCCTGATGAGATGGCCGCCGGTCTCCGATTCCAGACGGGGACTATGTAGAGAAGTGGCCGTGCATGCACCGCGGCTCTCTGTATTATGTTCTTCGGGAGCTACGGAAACAACCTAGTAAGTGCTTGCTCGGCTATTTCCGTAACTACCATAGAACATAATGGAAAGACAAGTGCATAAGTTGTCACCTCTCCACATAAACCCTGCTTGGAACTGGCAGCTGGGACCCACATCTATTAGACATTTATGGCATATCCTATGGATATGCAAGTGTGAATTCAAGCAAAATATGTGGTCAAATAATTTAGGAAGGGAAATATAGAAATACTGTTCCTGATGTTCTTTATGTTAGGTCATATGAAGACAGTTTGAAGAAAACAAAAACAAGAAACAATTATCTGATACATTGTCATACTGTCAATAGTGATTTATTTTATTTATGTATCTTGCCTGAAATTGATCTTTTCATATATTTTGTAAATTGTAAGTGTATGCTTTGTGCTAAAGCTTCATGAAATAGAGGCATCATGATTGTGCAGACTTGTTATTTAGTCAATAGGATGGCACATTCACGATATTTGGGAATAACGTTTAACTGAATTCTCCTTTCAGAATAAATAATGTATGCAATCTGATGGTGTAGACAGGGACGGACACTAACAGTAGAGGGCCCCCTTCCTTCAATACCCAAAAAAAACACAATTTACTCATACATAATTTTATTCTCATAAATATATATATATATATATATATATATATATATATATTTATTTATTTATTTTTATTTTTTTTGCACACATGCCATCCACACGCTTTACAAATGTCACACAGGTGCGATAAAAGCTAGGCATATGCTGCATGTGACACATTCAGCACACAAACTACTTACATGCTGGACACGTTTCGCAAACACAAACTCACACTTTAGACACATGACGCATACGCTACTTTACTCACCACTCACACGCTTGACACAAGCCTCACAAGCGCCACTAATGTTGTCACAATACACACCAATTACTCACACAAAATTACTTTTGCCCATTGCTGAACCCTGGTAGAATCCTGCAGAGACATATCTTGCTCACATAGAATCACAAATTAGCAATATCACTGAGCCATGCCCACTTCACTGGTAAGCCACCATTTTTCACAACACCGCTAAATTACAGACAACCTCCTTTGAAGATAATTTTGTCTAAGCCCTTGCACAGCCAGCTCCTGCTCCGTAGTCCTATTGTGGCAGATAGGACCCCAGTCTTTTTGGCACACCTGTACAGCTGCAATGGCTGCATAGGTCTGCCCCTGGTTCTAGAAACAATCACTATTCTGCAAACAACTGGAATTTAGAGACATATACCATGAAAGTAAAATGTAATGCTGACATGTATAAATATATGCTTAAAGGGGGTTACGAAACAATTCTAGAAAATGCTAGTTCTATAAAAACCACATGCAAAAACCTCACATTTTCATTTTTGATTGGCTGTGTTCTACTTTAAATGTACACTTAATAACAAAATGCGTGTGGGCACTCCTTGTAATTAGCGGGGTTAACTCGTTCTAGCCTACTAGAGCTGACCAGGTCAGCAGTATGTGTTTTAACTGTGAAACAGAAACAATACTCTGATCTTCAGTAGCTTGAATCTGGAGTTCCACCACCATCAAAGCATCAGCAATACAACATTCCAAGACATCGAAAGTCATGCATTGAAATATTGGCTTGACGAAGGTCAGAAACATTGCCATTCTGCTATACCTTGCTCTATGGACCAATAAAGGCAAGTTTTATTGGAATGTAGGTACTTTGGATTGCTGTATTTTGTGAAACATTAACACCTATGAGCAATAGCAACTGGGTGAATACAGTCAAAATAATCTTCTAATATGTCATAGATTCCTGTGATCATAGAACCTGTGATCTCGGACCACCACAGATTTTCAGAATTGGAGTGCTCAAAATAAATCATTTGTCAACTTTACTTTTCTATGGGATGACTGCGGCGCTGCCATATACAGTATGTATTTGTTATCATCTACTATTTTTTTTAAATAAAATTTATTTTTTCATTTATTTTTTTCAATTATTTTTTTTTCTTTGTTGTCCCACTAGGGGAGTTAAAGCTGCGATTGTTTTATCACTTACACAATGCTTTGGAATACTTTGTATCCCAAAGCATTATTCTCCCTGGCATAGTCTAATATGCAGATACCTATGGCAGACCTGCGGGCCTTTGTGTGTTTCCCGACTGCCATGGCTACCCATCAACATACCGCAACAAACTCCGTACATACTGCGATCGCTATTGAGTGTACATCATGGAACCTTTAGGCAAGTGGTTAAAAGAACATCTAATCTAGAAATGAATGTTATAGTAAACAGGAGACAAAGCTGACAACCCTGTTGCCGATTTGCATGTTTCTGAAACAAACAGTCTTGTTGAAATATCACATCGAATACAGGGGTTAATTTCCTGCTGATCTGTTCCTTTTTTGGCTGGTGAATGGCTAAAGGGGTGGGACTTACCAAAGGGGTGGAGTTTAATGATCTGTGTGTCCTAATTCAGACAGTGCAGAGGGGGAATACTCCTGCTGCAGTCAGTTGCCTTACAGCCAGGCATCGGTCAGTGAGGAGGAGGCGGGACATGGCTGATCTCCTGGGACACATATAGAAAACGTCTTTATATACTTCTCAATTTTAAATATGAGGCAACACAGGATCAAAGAAAAGGAGGAAATTGCTGGGATTTTTTTTCATTTATTGTGGCTTTTGTATGTAAGTGTTCTTTTAAAACTTTTTTCTAGAAATAAGTGGAGGTTTTGAGATCACAGGCTTCACTAATCTTCTCAGGGGCATGTATGACATATCAGAAGATAATTTTGACCTATCCGTTTCTAAAATTTTCTACAGTACCTCTACTATTTGCTCTACTTACATATTTGTGTATTGTCACAACATTGACACAACATTCTAAGCAGAGCAAATCAAATCAATGAAAGTTTTCTTAAAATGCTGAGTCAGATGTTCAGTAACAAATCTATGAGCAGTTCCAAAGGGGCCTAGGTGCTGTATAGAGCCCTTTTCTTCTAAAAATCAGTGGGGCTCCATGATCATATATATCACCAATGGGATCTTATCACATGTATTTATGCCATATCAGAAGATCATTTTGACTGTATTCACGTTTTAAGCAGTAGGTCACACAAGCTCACAGGAATGTGCCATGGTAAGTTTATGTACTGTAAGGCGTCATGCACGTGGCAGAGTTGTAAAGTGCTGGAGAGTAGGGCAAGAAGGTGGAATTACCCCACAGGGATGTCGTGGAGAATGATGAAAAAAGCAGGGATCCGTCGTTTTGACGAAATGAATAGCGCAGTCGACTACGGTATGGATTCCGTCAAAACAAAGGAACCCTTATACAATGGTGAAAAACAGAAACCATTTGCCCGGATCCGTCACCATTGAAATGAACGGTGATTCCGTACATGCGTTCCCCTGACGGAAAGCTTCGACGGAACCCATGAACGGAGTCCCAACGCAGATGTGATCGAAGCCTTAGAGTGGTAAATTTGAAAACTTTACTTGCACTTGCAAATATACACAATTTCGACCGGCACTGAAGTTGCATACGGCCATAAACAATATTGACAGTTCTTCCCACTCTGAGAGGCACAAGTTACTGTATTTACAATTTTTTCTCACTGCTGAGAGGCACAAACTTAGTAACTGCTAAGGCTGGCAAGATGGCTGGCTTATTCTTGGCAGACACAGTACCAGGGGCGCACCTCCTCGATACATGAGCTATCTGCTTGGGCCTAGTAGGCTTTAAGATGGCGGCTGCTAATGTGTACTTCGGGCCTAGTGCCCCTCATTGATGGTGGCTCCTGGCTGTATGTATAAGCTTCTACATGAACCGACACTCCCCTTAGTCTTGTATTATTGTTGGCCACTGCCGGTACACCTCTCTGACTGTTATGGGTATCTTCTACGTACTCCTCATCACCCAGCCAAGATAGCATACAGTGGGGCCTCACACACCACTCCTCACTCTTGAGAACCTATCACCACCCCAGGCTAGTACAGTCCTCACTAGTCCAACCTAGGCTCCTCGGGTCCAGCTCTCAAAGCATCAGCCTATTTTTCTCTATCTTTCTACCTCTCGCTTTCTTTTTAGCAATACCTCTACTATTTTCATGTGCAGAAGTCAGGTCACACCAAATTCCTCCCAACACTGAACTTCGCTTTGCGGGATAACCACTGTTTTAAACTCTAAGACAGCAGCAACCACACAACATAGCAGCACCAACAACAGTTCACTGACTATAAAATTACATTTCCACAACGGGCCGGGAATACAATAACAGTAAATTTTGGGGATGCATCCCTCTATATATTACAAAGCCATGATATATATTCCCTCTGAACAGCCAAATATTACAGAATTATTCTCTGTAATACTGCAATTTAATTTCTGTTGGATTCTTTATGAAATTGGAGGCATGTAGAGGTAGAGTAGTACCCCTACACCTTTATGGGTGCTATGTTATGGCTCCATACAACTCGTACGGAGCTGCAATAAAGTCTTGTGGATGAGGCCTTACTGTAAAGGTGTAATACCTCTAAAATTACGATCTGAACTTCATGTAGATAATTCATAAAACGTTAATCCGCTTGGTTTTAAATCATTGGGCATTGTATTTATAAATGTCCCCCTGTGATGTTTTCCAGCAAAGATAGTGCAGACCCACATGCTAAATTATAGAACATCTCTCATGCCAAAAAAAACAATGGGTTGCTGGAAAAGGTTGCCTCACATTAAATTGATGTCTTTAAACTACACTGCTATTCCAGAACACTGTACAGGCTTTCACCCACACATTTTTCACAGCTCATTCACAGGCAACAAAAGACAGAGAAAAAAAAAAAATCTAAAGTTTTTTTTTTCCTTCATAGATATATGATTGAAGGCAAGGTGATTATTAGTCAGACGTAATTAATGATCCGGAAGTGTCAAGCAGTGCTCATTTAACAGTCGGAGAGAAATAGAGTGGTAATTGTGGATTTATTAGTAATGTGGCTTTATAGGATTCAGAGTTCATCGTCTGCAAGCTCCTGACTATTGTGCAGTACAGAAGATTAACTGCCGTTTAAAAGTTACTTGCTCCCTGAGCAGCAAATGGTGTACAAATTGATGATTTAATATAAAAGAAACATCAAATAGCTGTCCTAAACAAGCACTCAAGCACTTACTCTGCAAAAGATCTGATGGGTTGGGAGAACAAGGAGGGAAAAAACATTAATAATCAACAACTATAATATGTTTTCAATTATAGTGTTACTTGCAATTATTGCTGTTAAAAGTTTGTTTTTAAGTTTAAGGGGGCATTTACGTATTAGATAAGATGAAGGATGGTGATCCCTTAATTTTAGTGATCAATGTGGGTCCCAGCCATCATACATTTATAGCATATCCTATCCATATGCCATAAATGTAAGTGGAGAGAAAACTATACTGTAGATATATACAGTAATTATTAAAAAACTGTTGTGTGATTACGCAGTTTCCCTTTGTCTAAGATTACATTTTGTTTAAAGGCCATAAATAATTATATATGCGGTAAAATTGGACATAAGAAAATTACTATAACAAATTCTTCACGGTAAGGGTATGTTCACACGCCCTATTTACGGACGTAATGCAGGCGTTTATTCCTGGAATTACGCCCGAAATAATGGCTCCAAACCGTCTGCAAACATCTGCCCATTGAATTCAATGGGTCTTACGGTGTTCTGTGGAGACAGGCTTTTTTGTAAAAGGACGCCCGCCTCAAAGAACTGCATGTGACTTTTTGGGACGTAATTGGAGCTGTTTCTCGTTGACTCCAATGAAAACCAGCTCCAATTACGTCCGTAAAAGACACCCGAAAAACGCGTGCACTTGTCAAAATGTCTGAAATTCAGGAGCTGTTTTCGCCTGAAAACAGCTCCGTAATTTCAGACGTAATTGGCGTTGCCGTGTGAACATACCCTTACGGCGTCTTTTACGGACGTAATAGGAGCTGTGTTTGAATGGAGTCAATGAAAAACGGCTCCAATTACGTCCCAAGAAGTGACATGCACTTCTTTGAGGCGGGCGTCTTTTTACGCGCTGTCTTTTGACAGCGGCGCGCGTAAAAAAAAAGCCCGTCTTCACAGAACACAATGGGCAGATGTTTGCAGACGGTTTGGAACAATTTTTTTTTGCGTAATTCAAGGCGTAAAACGTCCGTAAATAGGGCGTGTGAACATACCCTAACTAGTGAAATAATAATAAATGATGATACAGACTGCAATATTGACAAATAAGTGTTTGAAATGCACCATCTCTAGCAGAAACATTTTTCGAAGTAAAGGAAAACTGTCGATATGGGATAAGCAAGATGCAGCGAACAAAGGGATACATCTTCTCCTACCATTTATTGCCTTTTCTAATATGTCTATAGGTTAAAATATCCCATAAAAGGGCTTAATAGCATAGAGAGTGTAGCGTCCATGGCCGCGGGCCGTCGGGTCTACTCACCTCCTGACGCCCGCAGCCATGGATCTGTGAGTGCTGGTCCCCATCTCCTTCCTAGGAGATGCCAGGGCTCACTTCCGCTCCGATCCGCTGTGTACCGTAGGGTGTGCGCGCACTCTCGTGCCCGCTCTTAAAGGGCCAGCGCGCGCACATGAAGACAATCATCATCAACTCACATGATTTCCTGGACTATAAGAAGGACCCAGCCCTTCGGAATCCTTTCCTGAGTGTTGTTAGTATATCCCAAGTTTGTCTTGCAAATGGTCCCTTAGTGTTTCCCGTTCCAGTTGTTACCCGTGCCCTGTTACCTGTTCCTGTATCCCGTGCTTTGTTCTAGTTGGAGTCGTGTCTACTGCACCTGCTGTTTTTTGCCACGTCCTGTGTCATCTGCCACGTCCAGTGTGATTGGCCACGTCGGCACCTGCTGTCATCCGCCACATCTGGCGTTACCTACTGCTCCCACCTCCATCTGTGCCAGAGCTGCGGCCACTGTCTGGACTATCCAGGTACCCTTGTGCGGCACTTTGTATTGCTGGGGTTCCCTGTTGTTTGACCAGCTGCCTCCCCGCTACGGTGGTGCGGCCTAGTGGGTCCACATACCCACAAACCGTGACAGAGAGCCATGCGACTGCTATGAAGCACCTGGTGAAAGAGAGCCCAGTCATGGTTGGCCCTGTTGGGTTGTGAGAACTTATGAAGAACTTCTTTCTCTATGCATCACAATCTTAGCAAACAAGGGAGGAGGGAATCAGTATGAGAATTGTGGATAAGGGATGGGGAGGGCAAATAAGCACCAGGTGGCCCTAGGGTCCTGGATGGCATTGCCAAGCATCATAAATGGGGTCCATTGGTATACCTGCTTTGGGGCCCCTTTCCTCTATGTATGCTCCTGGATGGACTGTCTGGGTTCTATAAATTATGTTCATTTAAGATGATAGTTTGTGATAATTTGGCGCTTCAGATATCAGGAAATGTGGCTGAATGATTGCATCTATACAGCAGCCTAAATGAATGTCCTGCATACATAGACTTTACTATGCGCAGCATATCTACTTAGTGGTCCCTGAGGTGTCAGCTCAGTGGAAGACATTTTTAGCACTTTTATATTTCAAACTGTTAAAATTATTGGTGTCGATTAATAGGAGGGTATGGAAACTGGAGAATCCCTAAAATATGAAGGGAGTCATTACCAAAATTCATTAGCAAAATAAGTAAGGGTTACTAGGTCTACTGGATTAGCATAGACGTTTGCCATTTACGTTCACATTAATGCTTACTAAAACTCCACGAAACTGAAGGTTTGAAGTAGGGCAGTGTATAAATTTATTCACGGATCAGTGATAAAGCAAAGGTCTTAGGATTTGAAGAGTCACTTGCACTCATTTTAATCTTAATGAAGGGAGGCTAGATCCTTAAGGCTAAATGTCATCACACCCTCCTAGTCAGATCCCTATACTTGACGACTGAATAATGTGAGCATAATAAGTTCTGATAGGTATGGGATATGCATAGTGAATGTTCAATTCTCTTGTAAATTCAAACAGATATTTAGATATTATTTTTTTTAATGATTTGGAATGCAAAATGTCTTTAGTGAAGCTCTTAAAATCCTTATGGTCTGGCAATTATTAAAAATAAAGCAGGACAGTCATTAAAATAATAATAACAGAGGATTTGCTATATCATCAAATTGTCATATGCATTAAATTGTAACACAACCAACAGTGTGGAACGCTCAAATCAGTCTAGAGTTCATCTTACCTTCCTGTTCCAGCAGAGAGATAAAGGACAAACTTAACAAACCCTTCAAAAGCATTGAGTATATGCACAGTACATAATAAAATGTTGATATTTTATCTGGAATTGTACAGTCATCAACTTAGATTTAATCAGTTTTTGGGTTATATTATGTGTCAGAGACACACAGGATCTGCTGTCAGACGAGCCGTCAGTTCAGGTAACTGAGAGATTCGGCTTATGTGTTACGCAGTTTCTATGTATAGTGGATACATAGAGCTGCAGCACAAAAACGAAATAACAATTTTAATAAAACTATATTAGAATTTTTTTTTTAGGTGCCTTTACATTTAACCAGCATACAGCCAAGTAAGGTTTCAAATGGTTCACATTACTAACGCTTTCATCCATACTTCATCTTGAAAAATTTTAAATATCTCACTCACCTCTGATCCAAGACACATCTGTTTGTTGAGGCCTTTCAATGCATGTGACATTTAGAATTTTCTGACGTCTGAGAAAATTACATATTCTGGTTCAAGGAGCTGGGACCCCCACCAATTACCTGAATTATGTGGTCCTGGCCAGGGCCGGCCCTAGGATAGATGGCGCCCTGTGCGAAATGATCTTTCGGCGCTCCACCACATCATTAAAAAAAAATGCCCCATAAAAAAATTATAATGCCCCTTTAGTGCCCCCATACAGTATAATAATAATATTTAATAATATATTACAACCCCTTCAAGGACACAGTATTTAGTCCTCTAATTGTGCCCACAGTATTATGCCACCTGTAGTACCCCTACACAGTATAATGTCCGCTTAGTGGCCCACACACAGTAAAAAAAATCTGCCTCAAAATTTCTTCAGCAACTGACAGCGTCGTGTGACCTTTTTTTTGTGTTTTTTCTTAAAGGGATCCTGTCATCAACATCTTACCTGTTAAACTCGCCTGACCCCTCAATGGCCGCAGCTGTCCAGAGTTCGTTCCTGTTCTCTTCTTTCCTGAAGTCCTCCTCTGTCTGTAAATATCGTCGTTTAAACTCTTCCCGCCTTTTATGGTAATTATTTTTCCCTCTGGGATGCAGCTTCTTAACCCCGCCCACCGTTGCCACCTGTCTGGCCCTGACTGGCTAAGGAGCTGTCAATCAAAAAGAAGGAGGTGGAGTCCACTCTGAGACGCTGGAGGAATGAAAATCTGACTCTTTTCAGATGAAGATTTGACTCTTTTCTGCTCATTTGCATACGGTGTGGGACCACTGAAAAACAGAATACTAAAGTTACAGAGCTTACTTAGAACATATTTATAGCTTAGATGACAATGATTTTTCACCCACTTTCACCAGGTATTGCTGGCTTTATAGCTAAAATGCTGGTGACAGGTTCCCTTTAAGCTGTTGAAGCAAATGCAAAAGACGCAGGAAAAAAAGCTCCAAACGAGCGCCGCGGGTATTTTCTGCCTCCTATTAATTTCAATTGGAGGTCAGAGGCGGAAACCACTTGAAGACCATCAGCCCCCCACTCACAGTAAAATGACCATCAGCCCGCCACTCACAGTAAAATGACCATCAGCCCCCCACTCACAGATTCCCCCTGTAGGTAGCGCCACACAGCCCCTTGTAGGTAGCGCCACACAGCCCCTTCTGGGTAGTGCCACACAGCCCCCTTGTGGGTAGCACCACACAGCCCACTTGTAGGTAGCGCCAGACAGCCCATTTGTAGGTAGCGCCACACAGCCCCCTTGTAGATAGCGCCACACAGCCCCCTTGTAGATAGCGCTACACAGCCCCCTGTAAAGAGCGCCAAACAGCCCACTGTAGAGTGCACCACACAGCCCCCTGTAGGGAGAGCCACACAGCCCCCTGGTAGGAAGTGCCGCACAGCCCCCTGCTATGGAGTGCCGCACAGCCCCCTGGTAGGGAGTGCCGCACAGACCCCTGATAGGGAGTGTCGCAAAGACCCCTGGTAGGGAGTGCCACACAGCCCGCTGGTAGGGAGTGCCACACAGCCCACAGCCCCCTGGTAGGGAGTGCCACACAGCCCCCTGGTTGGTAGTGCCCCACAGCCTCCTGGTTGGTAGTGCCCCACAGCCCCCTGGTTGGTGGTGCCACACATCCCACAGCCCCCTGGTTGGTAGTGCCACACAGCCCCCTGGTTGGTAGTGCCACACAGACCACAGCCCCCTGGTTGGTAGTGCCACACAGCCCACAGCCCCCTGGTTGGTAGTGCCACACTGCCCACAGCCCCCTTGTAGTCCAAGTACTACGAAATGACCCTGATAGCTGGCGAGCAATAGACATTAAAAAAAGGACAAATGTGCAGGAGCACACAAAATATCCAGCTTTCCCAGCTATCAAATAATTGTGTGGAAATAAACTAAGATATAACTTTTATTTAGTCTAGCTAAAGGATTTATTTCCACACATTTATTTGATAGCCGGGAAAGCTGGTTATTTTGTGTGCTCCTGCACAGTTGTCCTTTTTTGTAGGTAGTGCCACACAGCCCACAGCCCCCTTGTAGATAGAAACCCCCCCCCCAACCCCTTCTAGTATAGATAGCGCCACTGTAGCTCCCTGAAGGAGCGGAATCCCCATGTGGCCGGGGATTCCGCTCCTGGAGCGCTGCTTGATGTCTCTGTCCATATATGGACAGTGACATCAGGGGAAACTCTTGAAGCGGAATCCCCGGTCACAGCGTTGCAGACGCTATGACCAGGGATTCCACTTCAGGAGAAGCCAATGACGTCATGGACACAGACGACAGGAGCTTCTCATGGAGTGGAACCGACGGTCACAGCGTCAGCAACGCTGTGGACGGGGATTCCGCTTCAGGAGTTTCCCCTGATGTCACTGTCCATATATGTACAGAGACACCAAGCAGCGCTCCAGGAGCAGAATCCCCGGCCACATGGGGATTCCGCTCCTTCAGGGAGCTACGGTGGCGCTAGTAGGTAGCAGAGCAGGGAGATACCTCCCTGCTCTGCTATAGTGCCGTCGCTACCGCTATAGCAGCCGCAGCGGCTGCTAGCGGCACCACCGCCCTCATGTCCGCTGTCAGCGGTAGCGACGGCCACTAAGTTAAGAAGTGCCCGGGCGGAAAGGCGACTGCAGTTAGTGTGTGTATCCCCGCTGGTAGTTGCAACGGCGCGGGGATATACACACCCGCTGGCGCCCCTCTTGCAGTGTGGCGGCTGGCGCCCTGTGCGACCGCACTGGTCGAACGCATCCAAGGCCGGACATGGTCCTGGCACTTGGTAAGCAGATAGATTTACTTGATTGATCGTCCTCTTACAGTTTCCATAACTGACTGATTTCTGTGATGTCTAGCAATGACAATACAATCTTGATATCAATGGTAATTAGGAAAATCTGTAAACCAGAAAGAATGAGAGACTTTTACTATGTGTAAAGGCCCTTTTACACAGGCCAGTTATCGGGCAAACAAGAATTCACTGTGTAAACTGGGCAACGATCAGCCGATGAACGAGCAAACGCTCATTTATCGGCTGAGTGTATCCTTTAAAGAGGCTCTGTCACCACATTCTAAGTGGCCTATATTGTACATGATATGATCGGCGCTGTAATGTAGATTACAGCAGTGTTTTTTTTTATTTAGAAAAACAATCATTTTTGACGGAGTTATGACCTACACCACGTTCCAAATTATTATGCAAATGTTATTTTTCGCTAATTTTCCTAAATAGTCGATGCAAATGACAGTCAGTATAATCTTTAAGCCATCAACCGTTGGATTATAATGCGAATTTTATTGAACAAATCTCCTAATGATAATAGATTTTTTTTTTAGAAGTAAAAAACTCAAAATGCACTGTTTCAAATTATTATGCACAACAGAGATCAAAACATTGTAAAGGTTGTAAAGAGAACTAAAATGGTAATTTGTTGAATTTGCAGCATCAGGAGGTCATATTTACAGAAATCAAAAGCTCTTTCAATCAAAAAAAAACCTTAACAGGCCAAGTTACATGTTAACATAGGACCCCTTCTTTGATATCACAATTCTTGCATCCATTGAATTTGTGAATATTTGGACAGTTTCTGCTTGAATATCTTTGCAGGATGTCAGAATAGCCTCCCAGAGCTTCTGTTTTGATGTGAGCTGCCTCCCACCCTCATAAATATTTTGCTTGAGGATGCTCCAAAGGTTCTCAATAGGGTTGAGGTCAGGGGAACATGGGGGCCACACCATCAGTTTCTCTCCTTTTATGCCCATAGCAGCCAATGACACAGAGGTATTCTTTGCAGCATGAGATTGTGCATTGTCATGAATGAAGATAATTTTGCTACGGAAGGCACGGTTCTTCTTTTTGTACCACGGAAGAAAGTGGTCAGTCATAAACTCTACGTACTTTGCAGAGGTGATTTCCACACCATCAGGGACCCTAAAGGGGCCTACCAGCTCTCTCCCCATGATTCCAGCCCAAAACATGACTCCGCCACCTCCTTGCTAACGTCGCAGCCTTGTTGGGACATGGTAGCCATTCACCAACCATCCACTACTCCATCCATCTGGACCATCCAGGGTTGCACGGCACTCATCAGTAAACAACACGGTTTGAAAATTAGTCTTCATGTATTTCTGAGCCCACTGCAACCGTTTCTGCTTGTGAGCGTTGTTTAGGGGTGGCCGAATAATTGCTTTATGCACACTTGCAAACCTCTGGAGGATCCTACACCTTGAGGTTCGCGGGACTCCAGAGGCACCAGCGGCTTCAAATACCTGTTTGCTGCTTTGCAATGCCATTTTAGCAGCTGCTCTCCTAATCCTATTAATTTGTCTGGCAGAAACCTTCCTCATTATGCCTTTATCTGAACTAACCCGTCTGTGCTCTGAATCAGCCACAAATCTTTTCACAGTACGATGATCAGGCTTAAGTTTTCTTGAAATATCCAATGTTTTCATACCTTGTCCAAGGTATTGCACTATTTCACGCTTTTCGGCAGTAGAGAGATCCTTTTTCTTTCCCATATTGCTTGAAACCTGTGGCCTGCTTAATAATGTGGAACGTCCTTCTTAAGTAGTTTTCCTTTGATTGGGCACACCTGGCAAACTAATTATCACAGGTGTCTGAGATTGATTACAATGATCCAAAGAGCCCTAAGACACAATACCATCCATGAGTTTAATTGAAAAACTAATAATTTAATGTTTATGACACTTAAATCCAATCTGCATAATAATTTGGAACACGGTGTATATTAGCTTTATGCTAATGAGTTTCTCAATGGACAACTGGGCGTGTTTTACTTTTTGACCAAGTGGGTGTTGTGGAGAGAAGTGTATGACGCTGACCAATCAGCGTCATACACTTCTCTCCATTAGTTTACTCTGCACATAGCGATATAGCTATATCATTATGTGCAGCCACATAAGCTAACATTACTGCAGTGTCCTGATAATGAATACACATTACCTGCAGCCAGGACGGGATGTGTATTCAGAATCCTGACCACTTCTCTGCACGTCTCTGTGATTTACAGCACAGCAGGCGTAGTCTCGCGAGATTACGTTGTAAACTGTAATTTACAGCGAGATCTCGCTGTGCTGTGCTGCTATTGTGGAAGCATACGATTATCCAAAATGTCTTGATATAATGAAGCATTTAGATTTCCCTTCACTTGAACTTATAGGCTTGTAGCGCTGAAGGCCGTGGACCGCCGGCATCCCCCCTCCTCTAACGGCTGCAGCCGTCAGTTGGTATGTATTCAACGCCATTGTCTCCCACCTGCTCCAGGTGCCCATAGGGTGGTTTCTTGAGGGGACAGCGCGTGCACCAGTAGAGTTTCTCAATGCTATTCCTGTACACCCAGTGCTATATAGTTAGACCTGCCCACTGCCCCAGTGCATGAGCAAAGTTGTACTAACCATGCGTTATCTTCGAAGGTTTCGTATCCTGTGTTCGTTACCAGTCGTATCCTGTGTCTGTTACCAGTAATCTGGTTCCTGCCTGTATCCAGTAATCCAGTTCCTGCATGTATCCAGTAATCCGGTTCATCATTGTATCCAATAATACAGCAACAGCCTGTATCGAGTTATCTGGTTCCTGCCTGTATCCAGTTATCTGGTTCCTGCCTATATCCAGTAATCCAGTTCCTTCCTGTATCCAGTAATCCAGTTCCTGCTTGTATCCAGTATTCCAGCTACCTGTTGCCTGCCTGTATATGCTGCCAGCTATTACTCTCCTCTGTGGAGTAGTCCAGAGGGTTCACAACACAGTGGATGTGACAGGGCTTAGACCCACCCCTGAAAAACAACCCAATAGCATTATCCCTTCTCCACCAAACTTTATAGTTGGCACAATGAGGTCAGGCAGGTAAGATTATCCTGGCATTTGCCAAACCCAGACTCATTCATCATACTGCCAGATAGGGAAGCGTGATTCGTCACTCCACAGAACATGTTTCCACTGCTCCAGAGACCAATTGTGGCATAGCTTACACAGGGGCGTAGCTAGGGGGGGCAGGCGGGGCATGTGCCCCGGGCGCAACTTAGAGGGGGGCGCCAGCGCCACCCCCTCCTGCACTATAATTGTACCTGCGTCTATAGGACAGAGGTACAATTACATCCAATGAATGACCGGGTACGTTCGTGCCCGGCCATCAATGGTGGATTATCATGGTACATTGTAGTTTTGTCGCGATTTTGCCGTGAATCGTGGCAAAAACCGCAACAAAACTGCAATGTGTATGTCCTGCAAAAGGACCTTTAGACATAAGGTCACATGACCTTGTCTGTGAAGTTCTCACTATTGCTTAGAGACCTGCTGGTCACATGACCGCAGGACTTCCAGCAGCAGCAGAAGCAGCAGCAGCAGAAGCAAGACAAGACTCCGCAGAGAAGACTGACTGTAAGTATAAGGGGATTGATTTGTTTAATAGGTCTGTATTTAGGGGGACTGTATTTAGGGGGTCTGGTGTGGGGTCTGTATTTAGGGGGCCTGATTTGGGGACTGTATTTAGGAGGTTTGGTGTCTATTAGTTTAAGGGGTCTGTATTTAGGGGGTCTGGTCTGGGGTCTGTATCAGTTTAAGGGGTTTAGGGGCTGTATTTAGGGGTCTGTGTTAGTTTAAGTGGTCTAGAGTCGGTATTTAGGGGGTCTGTTTTAGTTTGAGGTATGGGGGTCTGTATTTAGGGGGTCTGTATTTGGGGGTGTGGTCTGGGGTCTGTATTAGTTTATGGGGTCTGTATTTAGGGGTCTGTATTAGTTTTGGGGTCTTTATTTAGGGGTCTGTATTCGTTTAGGGGGTCTGGTCTGAGGTCTGTATTAAGGGAGTCAGGTCTGGGGTCATTATTCGTGTAGGGGGTCAGGTCTGGTGTCTGTATTTAGGGGTCCGGTCTGAGGTCTGTATTTATTCAGGGTGCTTGTGATGGGGTCTGTATTTGTTTAGCGGGTCTGGTCTGGGGACTGCAATAGTTTAGAAGATCTGGGGTCTGTATGTATTCTATAATCTAGTCTGTGGTCCAAATGTATTAGTCTGAGTAAAAGGGGTTGTCCGGGCACATCGATAGGTCATCAGTA
Organism: Rhinoderma darwinii; assembly: GCF_050947455.1. Lineage (NCBI taxonomy): Eukaryota > Metazoa > Chordata > Amphibia > Anura > Rhinodermatidae > Rhinoderma > Rhinoderma darwinii. The sequence continues at coordinate 215,607,198 of NC_134687.1, read as the reverse complement.
TAAAAAACGGTCTGTGCCCGGACAACCACTTTAATGTATGGGCCTTGGTATCTAAATTTGTGTGTTTCTATAGGGGCTGGAAATGGCTGCAGAAGTGATGGGCAAAGATGTCTCATCAGGAGAAGTCGCCATAACTGTCTGCATCAGATGGAGAAGAAAAGAAAACGACTCCCGTTAGAGAAGACGTCACTGGATCTATAGGGAATCTCCTCTCCTGACACGTCTGTTGCAGGTAATACTTGTATTCTACATATTTCTGTGTACCCAGAGCTAATAGACAAATGCGTGTTACCATTCCCATTGTCAGGAGGATGTGTCCTACACAGTGTTATACTGTCAGCGATGGTTGGAGACTGTCAGTATGTAGGGACACAGCCCTTTGACAAGAGGGAATCGTAACAACCATTTGTCAATGCTCACACTAAAAGGTGGTGTTCACTATAGACACGGCAGAGCGGCGGTGGGGAAGGGGGGCCCAAGTTTGTGGAACAGCCCATGGCCTATGGTCTACTTAATCCGCCACTGCCGGCCATTCAGCACCTCTCTACGAGTGAAGCGGCGCGATACTTTGCGCCACTCGCGTCGTTTAAAGGTGCTGATTGACAGGGAAGCGTTCAACCCCTGGAGACCTGCACAGAAGAGAGTAGGTCTCCATTGCTGCCGGACGGCGTGGGAACAGGATTAAGGTGAGTTTGTATAGTTTGTTATTTTATCGTAATAAAAAAGTATGTGGCATTATCTACGGGGGTGGGTTTATCTACAGGGGGGTCTTTACCTACGGGGGGAGGGGGGCTTTAGCTACCAGGGGGAGCTTTTTCTATGGTGGGGCTCTATCTACAGGGGGGCTATGTACTGGGGTGGGCTATATGTGGAGCACTATATACAGGGGCGGGCTATATCTACAGGGGAGCTATATACAGGGGTGGGCTATCTGTGGAGCACTGTATACAGGAGTGGGCTATATCTACAGGGGGGCTATATGCAGGGTTGGGCTATATACGTGGAGCACTATATACACGGGTGGGCTATATCTACAGGGGAGCTATATACAGGGGTGGGCTATCTGTGGAGCACTATATACAGGGGTGGGCTATATCTACAGGTGGTTATATGCAGGGTTGGGCTATATACGTGGAGCACTATATACAGGGGTGGGCTATATCTACAGGGGGTTATATACAGGGGTGGGCTATGTGTAGAGGACTATAGGGGGAGCTATATGTGGGACACTATACAGGGGTGGGGTATATGGGGGCACTATCTACAGGGGGCTCTATCTACAGGGGGCACGGTGTGTGTGTGTGTGTCTTTCTGTCTGTCTGTCTGTCTGTGTGTGTGTGTGTGTGTGTGTGACAGTGTATGGTGTATGGTACGCTATTATATTTAGGGGCATAGTATGTGGTATAATGAGATATTTATCTTTGTTTATAGGTGTAGAAATGTAGGAAAAGTGAGAACCTGAAGACATCTGAGCGGCAAACTGCAGAAATGGGCTGTGACCGGGAGAAGTCATCATAGAGGTCTGGACCGGATGGAGAACAAGAACTACAATCTGAGACGTCACCGGTGAGTCACTTAATGTAAATGTTTATTCTGCCTCTAATCAGTAATGCAGTAACTGTATGATCTGCAGCGAGATGATGGGTGGTATGATTATGATATGATTTATTTTTTTGTGAAACAGCATCTCCCAGCATATCCTTCCCATTGTTCGGGCCATGCTGGGAGCTGGAAACAATTTAGTGTGAATCTATATGGCAGGGGTTGCACTAAATTGAGCTGTATTTGTGCTAGTGCTGTAAATACACTACCGTTCAAAAGTTTGGGGTCACCCAGACAATTTTGTGTTTTTCATGAAAACTCACACTTATATTTATCAAATGAGTTGCAAAATGACTAGAAAATATAGTCAAGACATTGACAAGGTTAGAAATAATGATTTTTATTTGAAATAATAATTTTCACCTTCAAACTTTGCTTTCGTCAAAGAATGCTCCATTTGCAGCAATTACAGCATTGCAGACCTTTGGCATTCTAGCTGTTAATTTGCTCATGTAATCGGGAGAAATTTCACCCCATGCTTCCAGAAGCCCCCCCCCCCACAAGTTGGATTGGCTTGATGGGCACTTCTTGCGTACCATACGGTCAAGCTGCTTCCACAACAGCTCTATGGGGTTGAGATCTGGTGACTGCGCTGGCCACTTCATTACAGATAGAATACCAGCTGCCTGCTTCTTCCCTAAATAGTTCTTGCATAATTTGGAGGTGTGCTTTGGGTCATTGTCCTGTTGCAGGATGAAATTGGCTCCAATCAAGCGCTGTCCACAGGGTATGGCATGGCGTTGCAAAATGGAGTGATAGCCTTCCTTATTCAAAATCCCTTTTACCTTATACAAATCTCCCACTTTACCGGCACCAAAGCAACCCCAGACCATCACATTACCTCCACCATGCTTGACAGATGGCGTCAGGCACTCTTCCATCATCTTTTCAGTTGTTCTGCGTCTCACAAATGTTCTTCTGTGTGATCCAAACACCTCAAACTTCGATTCGTCTGTCCATAACACTTTTTTCCAATCTTCCTCTGTCCAATGTCTGTGTGCTTTTGCCCATATTAATCTTTTCCTTTTATTAGCCAGTCTCAGATATGGCTTTTTCTTTGCCACTCTGCCCTGAAGGCCAGAATCCCGGAGTCGCCTCTTCACTGTAGACGTTGACACTGGCGTTTTGTGGGTACTATTTAATGAAGTTGCCAGTTGAGGACCTGTGAGGCGTCTATTTCTCAAACTAGAGACTCTAATGTACTTGTCTTGTTGCTCAGTTGTGCAGCGGGGCCTCCCACTTTTCTTTATACTCTGGTTAGAGCCTGTTTGTGCTGTCCTCTGAAGGGAGTAGTACACACCGTTGTAGGAAATCTTCAGTTTCTTGGCAATTTCTCGCATGGAATAGCCTTCATTTCTAAGAACAAGAATAGACCGTCAAGTTTCACATGAAAGCTCTCTTTTTCTAGCCGTTTTGAGAGTTTAATCGAACCTACAAATGTAATGCTCCAGATTCTCAACTAGCTCAAAGGAAGGTCAGTTTTATAGCTCCTCTAAACAGCAAAACTGTTTACAGTGGTGCTAACATAATTGCACAAGGGTTTTCAAGTGTTTTCTAATCATCCATTAGCTTCCTAACACAGTTAGCAAACACAATGTACCATTAGAACACTGGAGTGATGGTTGCTGGAAATGGGCCTCTATACACCTATGTAAATATTGCATTAAAAACCAGACGTTTGCAGCTAGAATAGTCATTTAGCACATTAACAATGTATAGAGTGTATTTCTGATTAATTTAATGTTATCTTCATTGAAAAAAACTGTGCTTTTCTTGCAAAAATAAGGAAATTTCTAGGTGACCCTAAACTTTTGAACGGTAGTGTATGTATTGAGCTTGGTTCTGGGGCTGTATTTATGTACTGAGCACTATTCTGGTGTTGTGTATAGAACTATATTGCTTGTAAAATGTGCAAATGTTTTTATGCTCGAGTTACATAAAAAGAAATGTGGAAAAGAAATGACACGTCGATTGGTAGAGAAAACAAACATGGCGAGGGGGAACGAGATGTCTGGAAAGAGGTTGGGAGGCTGGAGAACCTAGCTACGCCTCTGGCTTACACCACTCCATCTGACATTTGGCATTGTGCTTGGTAATGTAAGGCTTGCATGCAGCTGCTCGGCCATGGAAACCAATGCCGTGAAGCTCCCGGCGCGCAGTTTTTGTATGGATGTTAATGCAAGAGGAGGTTTGGAAGTCTGCAGTTATTGAGTCAACGGAGCGTTGGCGACTTTTATTCACTATGCACATTAGCACTCGGCGACACCGCTCTATAATTCGGTGGTCTGCCACTTCGTGGTTGAGTTGCTGTAGTCCCTAAATGATTGCAATTTGTAATAATACTACTCACAGTTGATCATGGAATTCCTATGAGGGGAAAATGTCACAACTAACTTGTTGCAACGGTGGCATCCTACACTCCTCAACATTAAAATTTCAATTTGAAGAAGGAAACGTTTTGGAATTGAGGAAATCGCAGGATCGATAGACATGTGGGCAAATGTGGTGCCTATTTTCAAAAAGGGCTCTAGGTCTTCGCCGGGTTATTATAGACCAGTAAGCTTAACATCAATTGTAGGGAAAATGTTTGAGGGGCTATTGAGGGACTATATACAGAATTATGTGACAATAAATAGTATTATAAGTGACAGCCAGCACGGTTTTACAAAGGACAGAAGCTGTCAAACCAACCTGATTTGTTTTTATGAAGAGGTAAGCAGAAGCCTAGACAGAGGGGCCACTGTGGATATAGTGTTTTTGGACTTTGCAAAGGCATTTGACACTGTCCCCCTTAGACGTCTAATGGGTAAATTAAGGACTATAGGTTTAGAAAGTATAGTTTGTAATTGGATAGAGAATTGGCTCAAGTACCGTATCCAGAGAGTTGTGGTCAATGATTCCTACTCTGAATGGTCACCGGTTATAAGTGGTGTACCCCAGGGTTCAGTTCTGGGACCACTATTATTCAACTTATTTATTAATGATATAGAGGATGGGATTAATAGCACTATTTCTATTTTTGCAGATGACACCAAGCTATGCAATATAGTTCAGACTATGGAAGATGTTTGTGAATTGCAGGCAGATTTAAACAAACTAAATGTTTGGGCGTCCACTTGGCAAATGAAGTTTAATGTAGATAAATGTAAAGTTATGCACCTGGGTACGAACGACCTGCATGCATCATATGTCCTAGGGGGAGCTACACTGGGGGAGTCACTTGTTGAGAAGGATCTGGGTGTACTTGTAAATCATAAACGAAATAACAGCATGCAGTGTCAATCAGCTGCTTCAAAGGCCAGCAAAATATTGTCGTGTATCAAAAGAGGCATGGACTCGCGGGACAGGGATGTAATATTACCACTTTACAAAGCATTAGTGAGGCCTCATCTAGAATATGCAGTCCAGTTCTGGGCTCCAGTTCATAGAAAGGATGCCCTGGAGTTGGAAAAAATACAAAGAAGAGCAACGAAGCTAATAAGGGGCATGGAGAATCTAAGTTATGAGGAAAGATTAAAAGAACTAAACCTATTTAGCCTTGAGAAAAGACGACTAAGGGGGGACATGATTAACTTATATAAATATATGAATGGCACATACAAAAAATATGGTGAAATTCTGTTCCATGTAAAATCCCCTCAAAAAACAAGGGGGCACTCCCTCCGTCTGGAAAAAGAAAGGTTCAACCTGCAGAGGCGACAAGCCTTCTTTACTGTGAGAACGGTGAATTTATGGAATAGCCTACCGCAGGAGCTGGTCACAGCAGGAACAGTAGATAGCTTTAAAAAAGGGTTAAATAATTATCTAGAACAAAAAAATATTAGCTCCTATGTGTAGAAATTGTTTACTTCCCCTTTCCCATCCCACTTCCCCTTTTCCATCCCTTGGTTAAACTTGATGGACATGTGTCTTTTTTCAACCGTACAAACTATGTAACTATGTAACTATGTTAATGATATGCAAATGATGCAAAAATGTAAACAAAATATTCAAAACATCTTGATTTATTCAGTATCGAGTATGAGCACCACACGCAGAAATTCATGCACTTAGACACCTTGGCATGCTATTATGAGGTTATTAATGGTTGTCTGAAGAATTTTATGCCACACTGAATGCACTTGGGTACGCAAATCATCAAGATTGGCTGCTGGCAGCTTCCTTTGCAATTGCCGATCAATGACGTCCCAGATGTGCTCAATGGGAGACAAATCCGGAAAAGCTGCAGGCCAAGGTAGCACGTTTAGGCCATGCAGGCTGCTCACAGTAGCACCATGCGGCCTGGCGTTGTTCTGTTGAAAAACGGTTTCTGGGACACTTCGGAGAATGGCCGTACCACTGGTTTCACTACCAGATCAATATAATGCCGAGCTGTTAGTGTACCTGAAATTAAGACTAGAGGGGTCCGGCTACCATATATTATGCCACCACACACCTTAATCCCAGGAGTAGGACATGTGTGACGTTCCCTTGTGAAGGCGTTGCCCATGTGGTCTTCAGACCACTAGACCACTCTATGGCCATTATTGCTTCCGAGACAAAAGCGGGACTCATTGCTGAAGAGGATAGACCTCCATTCCAGCCTCCATTGCTGACTTGCTGTGCTCCATGATAGACAGGCAGCACATCCAAAAAATGTAAATTTGGCATGGGTGAATACAAAGTAAATACAGAATACAAAGTTAAATTTTTTGGATCTAGAGCTAGACAGAAGACTCCTAAAACTGATATAAGGGTCATTGACACAACCTCATGCTACCCTCAGAGAGGGCATCATAAAGGTGGTGACAGATTCCCTTTAATACTGTGAGCCATGTATAATCTAAGCTATAGTCCCCATAGATTGTGTCGCTTCCAGCAATAGTGGCCATAAGCAATACCACATGCTCTTCCCACCAGTTCTGCTCTCTGGTTAACAGAGTGGGTCTTAAGCAGAGTTTCCCCTTCTATAACATTCATATGGCCTAACAGGGCATATGGACAGGGGTTATCCAGTTGGGACACTTCTTGCTGATGAGACATATGCTCCACCAGCTACAATAACTATGCCACCACCCATGGCTCTCCTAGTACCTGAATTGATCCCACTTTTAAAAGGTAGCAGGTTAAAGGGATCCTGTCATCAACATCTTACCTGTTAAACTCACCTGACCCCTCAATGGCCGCAGCTGTCCAGAGTTCATTCCTGTTCTCTTCTTTCCTGAAGTCCTCCTCTGTCAGTAAATATAGTCGTTTAAACTTTTCCCGCCTATTATGGTAATTATTTTTCCCTCTGGGATGCAGCTTCTTAACCACGCCCACTGCCACCACCTGTCCGGCCCTGACTGGCTAAGGAGCTGTCAATCAAAAAGAAGGAGGTGGAGTCCACTCTGAGACGCTGGAGGAATGAAAACCTGACTCTTTTCGGATGAAGATTTGACTCTTTTCTGCTCATTTGCATACGGTGTGGGACCACTGAAAAACGGAATACTAAAGTTACAGAGCTTACTTAGAACATATTTATAGCTTAGATGACAATGATTTTTCACCCACTTTCACCAGCTATTGCTGGCTTTATAGCTAAAATGCTGGTGACAGGTTCCCTTTAAGTAATGGATAGTTATTAGTGAATCTCTTTTTATATATATATATATATATATATATATATATATATATATATATATATATATATATATATATATATATATATAATATATACATAGAAAAGGACTTTTGATTTTTAGAAATACTGTTTAACCCCTTCCCGCAATTTCACGTACAGTTACGTGATGGGAGATGGTATTTTCCTGCAACTCCACGTAACTGTACGTGAAACAGATGGAGCTGGCGCAGCATCTGATGCAACCCAGTGATGCAATCGCTGGGTTGCTGTGGCAATCGGACGCCAGAAAATGGCGTCCGAGTCTGCCTTGTATGGCGTGTCCTCATAGGCTTGCTGTCAGTGAATAACTGACAGCGCTAATACACTGCACTACGTATGTAGTGCAGTGTATTAGAGTAGCGATCGGGGCATCAGGCCCTCATGTCCCCTAGTGGGACAAGTCAGAAAAGTAAAAAAAAAGATAATAAAAATGTGGTAAAACAATAAAAACACACACATTTCAAATAAAAATAAAGCTAAACTGACTTTTTTCCCATAGTAAGTCTTTTATGATGGGAAAAACCGTAAAAATTTAAAAAAACTATACATAATTGGCACGCAAAAATAAAAAAGTTATGGTTCTTAGAATATGGCGACACAGAAAACAAATGATTTTATAAAAAAAGTGATTTTATTGTGCAAAAGCCGCAATACATAAAAAAAACGATACATAATTGGTATCGCCGCGTACGTAACGACCCAAACTACAAAAACATTATGTAATTTATCCCGCACGGTGAACGCCGTAAAAAAAAAACACGAAAAACAACGCCAGAATATTTGTTTTTAGGTCACATCTCCTTCCAAAAAATGCTATAAAAAGTGATCAAAAAGTCACATTTACTCCAAAACAGTACTAATAAAAAACGACAATCCGTGCCGCAAAAAATAATCCCTGACACCGCTTTGTGCACGCAAAAATAATAAAGTTATGGGTCTTAAAATATGTTGACACAGAAAACAAATGATTTTATAAAAAAAGTGATTTTATTGTGCAAAAGCTGCAATACATAAAAAAAACTATATAAATTTGGTATCGCCGTAATCGTAACGACCCGCAGAATAAAGCTAACATGTAATTTAGGGCGCACTGTGGATGCCGATAAAAAAAACAATAAAAAAATATTCCAGAATTGCTTGTTTTTGGTAATTTCCTTTACCAAAAAATGAAATAAAAAGTGATCAAAAAGTCGGATGTGTTCTAAAATGGTACCAATAAAATCTACAGACCGTCTCACAAAAAACAAGCCTGCACACCGCTCAATCAACTGAAAAATAAAAAAGTTACGGCACTAGTAATGCGGTGATGAAAAAACATCTCAATGCGCAGGCCGGAGGGGAACATTCCTTCAGTTTCAGGGCACTAGTATTTAGGAACTAGGAAAGGGAAGGGACATAGCACATCCGCTGGAAGCGAGGGCGTCCGTATTAGTAATATTTCCCAAACTACAAAGGAGAAAAAGTCCCCAAAAGGTGCAGAGCGTTACAAAAGGGGGATAAGAAAGAAAACCGTTTATCAGTGTGACATCGGCCTGCGCATAACTGATCGCTTCACATCGTAACCCACATCTATGGAGAATTGTATTATTTACCCCATTATTATACACTCTTATTATGCCCTGATGTACTCAAACAAAACTACCAAGCAAAATCCATGCTCAAAATGGCGGTCTATTCCTTCTTAGCCCTACAGCGTGCCCAAACAACAATTTATGGCACAAGTAAGGCATTACCATACCCGGGAGAATCCGCTTAACAATTTATGGGGTAAGATTCTCTAGGGGCACAACATATTGTGCGATGAATAGGCAGATCAGTGGAAAAATTGCAATTTTCACTTTGCACAATCCACTGCGTATTCATTTCTGAAAAACACCTGTGGAGTCTAAATTCTCACTACACCCCTTGATAAATGCCTTTAGGGGTGTAGTTTCTAAAACGGGGTCACTTTTGTTTGGTACATCAGGGGTTTTGCAAATGCAACATGGCGTCCGCAACCCATTCCAGCAAAATCTACGCTCCAAAAGATAAATACTGCTCCTTTTCTTCTGAATGCTCCCATATACGTAAACAGCTGATTATAACCACATATGGGGTGTTACCGTACTCGGGAGAACTAACTTTACAAATGTTGGGGTGCTTTTTCTTCTCTATTCCTTGTAAAAATGAAAAATGTTGATCAAAAACTACATCTTGTTGGAAAAAAAAATTATTTTTCATTTTCATAGCTTAATTCTAATTAATTCAGCAAAAAACCTTTGGGATCAAAATTTTCACTATACCCCTAGATGATTCCTCAGGGGGTGCAGTTTCCCAAATGGAGTCAATTTTGGGGTGTTTCCACTGTACTAGTACTACAGGGGCTCAGCAAATGTGACATGGCGCCCAGACACTATCCAAAATCCAAATGGTGCTAGTTCCATTCTGAGCCCTACCGTGTGTCCAAACAGATGTTTGTGACCACATGTGGGGTATTGTTTTACTCGGGAGAAGTTGCTTTACTAATTTTATGGTGCTTTTTCTCCTTCAGTCCTTGTGGAAATGAAAAAAAAATACCTAAACCTACATTTTATTTGAAAAAATGTAGATTTTCATTTTTACGGCCTACTTCTAATAAGTTCTGTAAAACACCTGTGGGGTCAAACTGCTCACTGTACCCCTAGATAATTTCCTCATGGGGTGTAGTTTCCAAAATGGGGTTACTTGTTGGGGGTTTCCACTGTTTTGTCCCCTCAGGAGCTTTGCAAATGTGACATGCCCTCCGCAAACCATTCCTGCTAAATTTGAGTTCCAAAAGCCAAATGGCGCTCTTTCCCTTCTCAGCCTCGCCATGTCTCCAAACAGCCGTTTATTACTACATGTGGGGTATTGTTTTACTCGGGAGAAATTTCTTTACAAATTTTATGGTGCTTTTTCTCCTTTAGTCCTTGTGGAAATGAAAAAAAAATTAGCTAAACCTACATTTTATTTGAAAAAATGTAGATTTTCATTTTCACAGCCTACTACCAAAATTTTCTGCAAAAAACCTGTGGGGTCAAAATGCTCACTATACCCTTAGATAATTTCCTCAAGGGGTATAGTTTCCAAAATGGGGTCACTTGTTGGGGGTTTCCACTGTTTTGTCACCTTAGGGGCTTTGCAAATGTGACATGGCCTCCGCAAACCATTCCTGCTAAATTTGAGCTCCAAGAGCCAAATGGCGCTCTTTCCCTTCTAAGCCCTGCCGTGTGTCCAAACAACCGTTTATTACCAAATGTGGGGTATTGTTTTACTCGGGAGAAATTTCTTTACAAATTAAATGGTGCTTTTGATCCTTTAGTCCTTGTGGAAATGAAAAAAAATTAGCTAAACCTACATTTTATTTGAAAAAATGTAGATTTTCATTTTCATGGCCTAGTTCCAAAAATTTCTGCAAAAAAACTGGCCGGTCAAAATGCTTGCTACACCCCTAGATAAATTCCTCGAGGGGTGTAGTTTCCCAAATGGGGTCACTTTTGGGTGGTTTCCACTGTTTTAGTTCCACAAGACCTGTTCAAAGCTGACATGGTGCCTAAAATATATTCTAATAAAAAGGAGACCCAAAATCCACCAGGTGATCCTTTGCTTCTGAGGCCGGTGCTTCAGTCCAGTAGCACACTAGAGCCACATGTGGGATATTTCCTAAAACTGCAGAACCTGGGCAATAAATATTGAGTTGCATTTCTTGGGTAAAACATTCTGTGGTACAAAAAAAATGGATTCAAAATGAATTTCTGGAAAAAAATAATGAACTTTGTAAATTTCACCTCTACTTTGCCTTAATTCCTGCGCAATGTCTAAAGGGTTAAGAAACTTTCTAAATGCTGTTTTGAATACTTTGAGGGGTGCAGTTTTTAAAATGGGGTGACTTATTGGGGGTTTCTAATATCTAAGGACCTCAAAGCCACTTCACAACTGAACTGGCCCCTGTAAAAATAGCATTTTGAAATTTTTTTGAAAATGTGAGAAATTGCTGCTAAAGTTCTAAGCCTTGTAACGTCCTAGAAAAATAAAATGATGTTCAAAAAACGATGCCAATCTAAAGAAGACATATGGGGGATGTTAGTTAGCAACATTTTTGTGTGGTATAACTGCCCGCCTTACAAGCAGATACATTTAAATTGAGAAAAATGCAAATTTTTGGAATTTTTCGCTGAATTTTGGTGTTTTTCACAATTAAATACTGAATGTATCGGGAAAATTTTGCCAGTATCATAAATTCCAATGTGTCACGAGAAAACAATCTCAGAATCACTTGTATAGGTAAAAGCATTCCGGAGTTATTACCACATAAAGTGAAACATGTCAGATTTGAAAAATGAGGCTCTGTCAGGAAGGTCAAAAGCGGCCAAAGAGGGAAGGGGTTAATATCAGTCCTTCACATCTCTCATGTTTACTTGAATTTTAGTCCAGTTCTCTGCAGAACTACTTTAAGGTCTATAGACACGTTTGATTTATTTTTTATTTTTTGCATTGTATGTAATATGGGTTAAAAAATAATTTTGTCATTGTTTTTTTTATTAAAAATTTTGCACTTTTTTTCTGCAGCTTGCATGTATTTTAATACGTTGCAAGCTGATCGATGCCGTTCACTATCAATTCGACAGATGTGTCCCTGTCCGCTTCCTATACAGCCCCTCCTGTCTTCTCCTCAATGCTCATCTAAGCTGAATTTTGATCAAATCAAAGTTGATCAAATTTGATTTGATCTGAAGTTAGCCTAAATGAGCAAACAGGAGTAGACAAAAGTGGCTGGAGAGTAAGGGTCCATTCACACAATGCGGTTGAGGTGGCATGCGTTTTTAGCGCAAATTGATGCGTTTATTTTGTGCGGTTGTGGTAAAAAAAAATGCAACCGCATCGAAAGACGCACTAAAGGTTCTAAATGCACCTCAAGGTATGAGCACTTAACGGCATACAGCAATTTGCAATGTACTGGAATACATGTAAACTGCAGAAGAAAATTAAAAGAAGAGTTGGGTGGCCCCCATGCACATTAGATTATTGTCCGTTCTCTCTGAAGTCGTCAGGTTCACCTGATTTTTGTCGAATGTGTATGGGCACCTTAAGCAACTCAACTGACAGCCATACATTAGCAATTGTATACCCAGGCACAGTGCCTCTAAAGAGAATATTTAATAGAATAAAATAATAAAAAATAAAAAAAATAGAATAAATAAAATAAAATAAATAAATAAATAAAATAAAATAGAAGAAAATATGACATTGAAGAAATAAGAGTGAAAATTTTGAAAGTGTTATTTTCATAAATACCTTTAAATAGGCTGTCAAAAGTGTTCTCACAAGAGTTTTACTATTATTCTGAGTAAATAATTATTCTAATGGGTCACATAATCTTAAAGTTAGTTTTTTCTTTTATGAGCTCTGTCTGTTACCTCTCCCGATGTCTGGCAACAGACTAATCCCCCTTTGTACATGAAAGGTATTGTTATTAAATTCTGTAAGAATTTTAATAAAGATTATGGCATTTAAGTTTTCTTTACTCAGCCACATCTTTTTATCTGAGACTGCAATTGCCATATTTTTCAGGTAATCTTTGCAGGAAATGTCTGGATTAACAGCACTACATAATCTTTTTATGAATCTTAAAAGCAAGATCTTATTTTAAAATAGAGACACACCTCAAAGCAGCTGTATAATAATAAACATGTAAACTGTAAAACTTCAAATGGTATAATCACTGTTTTCCTGTAAACACAACCTTCTTTGTGATACATGGACTCTTTAGAATGCTTTCATTGCTCCTACTGTTTATATTTAAAAAAATAGGAATCTGTTTCAAAAGGCCTAGTTCACACGGAGTATTAAGCAGGCAGAAAACATCTGCCTTCAGGAATTGCTTGCACTTTCTCGCGGTGGTTTCACGGCGTTTTTCACCAGCGGCCATTGAGCACAGTGGGCAAAAACATGCTTTTTCTGCCTCCAATTGAGGTTAGAGGTGGAAACAGCGGCAAGAAAGGACAAGGGAAAAATAAACACCACCTGTAATGACAGGGGGGTAGGGAAACAGACAGTGAGCCCTAATCTACCCACCACTCAGTCCCTGCCTACTTGCAACGACCCGCCCTAGGCGACGGGGTACAACTGGGCGACGGTCCCTACGCTCAGTAGGTGCACGACAGACAAACAGACAAGGGGACACAAGCAAAGGGAAATGGGGCAGTTGCCCACGGCAACACCGTGAGCAACAAGAGAGGTGAACGAGCCGAGTCAAACCAGGAGTGTACGAGGTACCAAACGCAGAGCAGGAGAGTAGTCAGTAAGCCGGGGTCAGTATGAAGCAAGGTCAAATAGCTAGGAGCTGCAGCAAGGCCAGGAAACCACACGAGAAGAATCACAAGCAAAGGAGGAACAGGAAAGGCAGGTATAAATAGACAGAGGGCGGGAGCTAGCTCCGCCTGGCCAGGCTGCGATAGGCTCTCCCACTCCTAAGCCTGCCATCCTGAGTGGTGGAAGATGGAGTCAGTCTCAGAGACATAGAACCAGGTGCAGACTGATTACCCATGGGCGTATACACAGAAGTTGTGCCTGGCAGATCCTTTACAGTACCCCCCCTTTTATGAGGGCCACGGGACCCTTTCTAAGTGGACCTGGTTTATTGGGGAAACGAAGGTGGAACTTCCTGACCAATACCACAGCGTGAACATCCCGGGCGGGTACCCAAGTCCTCTCCTCAGGCCCGTATCCTCTCCAATGGACCAGGTACTGGAGGGAGCCTTGGACCATCTTGCTGTCCACAATCTTGGCCACCTCGAATTCCACCCCCTCAGGGGTGAGAACGGGAACAGGAGGTTTCCTCGAGGGAGCCAAGGACGGGGAGCAGCGTTTAAGGAGGGAGGCATGAAACACGTCGTGTATACGAAAAGATGGGGGCAACTCCAGTCGGAAGGAGACAGGATTGAGGACTTCAATGACCTTATACGGCCCTATAAACCGGGGAGCAAACTTTTTGGACGGGACCTTAAGGCGCAAGTTCTTAGACGATAACCACACCAGATCCCCGACCATAAACAAGGGGTTAGCAGAACGTCTTCTATCAGCCTGAGTTTTTTGTATGCTCTGGGACGCCTCTAGGTTCTTCTGAACCTGGGCCCAGACTGTGCACAGTTCCCGATGAACGACCTCTACCTCGGGATTGTTGGAACTACCAGGTGAAACGGAGGAAAACCGTGGATTAAACCCAAAATTACAGAAAAAGGGGGAGACCCCTGACGAGTTACTAACCCGGTTATTAAGGGAAAATTCGGCGAGGGGAAAGAATGAGACTTAATCATATTGACAGTCAGAGATAAAACACCTTAAATATTGTTCTAGAGACTGATTAGTCCTCTCGGTTTGGCCATTAGTTTCAGGATGGAAGGCAGAGGAGAAAGACAGATCAATCTCCAACTTTTTACAGAAGGCTCTCCAAAACAATGAAACAAATTGTACCCCTCTGTCCGAAACAATATTGACAGGGACCCCATGGAGACGCAGGATGTGTTTGACAAACAAGGTAGCTAACGTCTTAGCATTGGGTAGTTTCTTGAGGGGCACATAGTGGCACATCTTGCTGAAGCGGTCTACTACAAACCACACCACCGACTTGCCTTGAGATGGAGGCAAATCGGTGATAAAATCCATGGAGATAGGGGTCCAAGGTCTCTGGGGAATGGGCAAAGAACGTAGTAAGCCCGCTGGTCGGGACCTGGGAGTCTTGGACCTGGCACAAACCTCACAAGCGGCGACGTAGGCCTTAACGTCTTTAGGCAACCCAGGCCACCAATAGTTTCTGCCAATGAGGTGTTTGGTACCCAGGATGCCTGGATGACCAGATAGTGCGGAGTCATGATTTTCCCTAAGTACCCTTAGCAACCGAGAGGGGCTTGTGATTATGTAATGACAGGGGGGTAGGGAAACAGACAGTGAGCCCTAATCTACCCACCACTCAGTCCCTGCCTACTTGCAACGACCCGCCCTAGGCGACGGGGTACAACTGGGCGACGGTCCCTACGCTCAGTAGGTGCACGACAGACAAACAGACAAGGGGACACAAGCAAAGGGAAATGGGGCAGTTGCCCACGGCAACACCGTGAGCAACAAGAGAGGTGAACGGCCGAGTCAAAACAGGAGTGTACGAGGTACCAAACGCAGAGCAGGAGAGTAGTCAGTAAGCCGGGGGCAGGATGAAGCAAGGTCAAATAGCTAGGAGCTGCAGCAAGGCCAGGAAACCACACGATAAGAATCACAAGCAAAGGAGGAACAGGAAAGGCAGGTATAAATAGACAGAGGGCGGGAGCTAGATCCGTCTGGCCAGGCTGCGATAGGCTCTCCCACTCCTAAGCCTGCCATCCTGAGTGGTGGAAGATGGAGTCAGTCTCAGAGACATAGAACCAGGTGCAGACTGATTACCCATGGGCGTATACACAGAAGTTGTGCCTGGCAGATCCTTTACACCTCCGCCTCCCATTGAAATCAATCAGAGGCGGTTTCGGTTGTCTTTTGGCGCTGATTACGAGCTGGTTGCTGCGTCAAACTCAGCGCCAAAAAACTTTGTGTGAACAAAAATTAGTTCACAAAATTTTATGTCAAATATTTATGATGCCTAAAAGAAATTCATCCACTAGTAAAATAATAATGTATAAAGTGATTGCTAATGTTTATTCATGTTTATTGTTTAGCAGATAGCTGGAGAACGCAACTGTAAAACAGATGGGCCTACATACAAACAGAGTTTTAAAACATGCAAATCCCCCAGCCACCATCAGGAAATGTGCCACCCTCAACTTTAGTAGTCACAATACTTCAAGGGGCTTTCCAGTCCCCAAAAATTGATGGCCTATGTTGTATGTTGCAGCTGACACCCTGCTGTAACGACCAGAACCAGAGCTAGTCTCCGATCTGCCCGATTAATCCCACATATGCTGCGCTCAATAGAGATCGCAGCATCTGAGGGGTTTTTAGCCACCGGCATCCCAGCTTTGCGATCGCTGGGCTGCCGATGACTACAATAAAAACCAGAGGCCTAATACTGACCTCCCGGTCTGTCGGCTATAGAAGCCTACTAGGACTCGCCCGAAGGCGGGGCCTAAAAGGCTTCCGTAGCCGACGGCAAGATAGCGCTGGTTCAGGAGCTATGCCGGCGTCATCAGCGGTGGGTGTCAGCTGTATGTTACAGCTGACACCCTGCGGTAATGGCAGCTAGCTCTGATTTCTGCCATTAACCCCTTAGATGCAGCAATTGAAGGGGATCGCTGCATCTTAGTGATTTGTAGCAAATCAGCAACACTGCAATGTGATCACAGGGTTGCCGACTGCTACTATGGCAACAGGAGGCCTAACAATGGCCTCCTGCTCTGCCGATTACGGAAGCCTATTAAGCCCCACCCGGAGGCAGAGCCTAATCGGCTTGCTGTGAGTGAACAACTGACAGTTCTAATACATTGCGCTACATAGGTAGTGCAATGTATTATAACAGCAATCAAACAGTTGGACCTTCAAGTCACATAGCGGGACTAAAAAAACAAGTGTCAAAAAAGTGAAAAAAAAGTTGGAAAAAATACAAGTTTCATGTAATAAAATAAAACACAATCGCCCTTTTTCCTTTATCAAGTCCTTTATTATTGAAAAAAAATATATAAACTATACATATTTGGTATTGCCGCGTCCATAGCGGCCTGAACTATAGAAATATTATGTTATTTATCCCGCGCGGTGAATGCCGTAAAAAAAAAAAAAACTAGAAAACAATGCCAGGTTAACTGTTTTTTGGTTACTTTGGCTTACAAAAATTGAAATAAAAAGTATTCAGAAAGCTGCATCCAAAAATGATACCTAGAAAAACTATAGTTCGTCTCCCAAAAAAAAAGCCCTCATACAGTTCTATCGAGAAAAAAATGAAAACGTTATGGCTCTCAGAACATTCTTTTTACAAAAGTGATTTTATTGTGCAAAAAGTTGTAAAACATAAAAAAGTGCTATAAGTTTGGTATCGCCGGAATCATACTGACCCGCAGAATAAAGTTAACATGTAATTTATAACGCATGGTGAACGCTGTGTGTATATATATATATATATATATATATATATAAAAAACTGTGCCAGAATTACGTTTTTTTGTTTACGTGGCCTCCCAAAAAAAGGATAAAAAGTGCTAAAAATGTCACATGCACCCCAAAATGGTACCAATAAAAACTACAGCTTGTCCTGCAAAATAACAGCCCTCATACCACTACGTCTATGAAAAAATAAAATAAGTTAAGGCTCCCATAAGTCAAGAAAGAAAAATATGCAGTTGTTCAGGCCCGAGGGAAACATTTCTTCCGTTTCAAGTGGCGAATTATCAAGGCCCTAAAATTAGGAATCCAGGAAGGGGAGGGCCCAAACATATTTGCTGGAAGCGAGGATGCCCGTATTATACCAGGACAACACTTTCCCAGCAAAATTCCCCAAACTGCAAAAGTGCAGAGTGTGTACCAAACGGGGGATAACAAAGGACACCATTTATCACTGCGACACCGACCTGTGCAGAAAGGATTGCTTCACAGTGTAACAAATATCTATGGATTATTTTATCGTTTTTTTTTACCCCATTATTATACCACATGACTTCGCCCCTGATGTACTCTGCCCAGCTTACATATGCCCCCACATTATAAACTAAAATACCATTAAAACGCTAAATACTAATACTACTATCAAGCAAAATCCGCGCTTCAAAATCCAAATTGCGCTGCCTTGCTACTGAGACCTACAGTGTGCCCAAACAGGAGTTTACTTCCATATATATGGCATCAGCAAACCAGGAAGAAACGTTTACCAATTTTTGGAGTTTGTGCCTCTAGTGGCACAAGCTGGGCACGACACATTTGCCACTGAAATTGCATATCTAGGGAAAAACCTGTGGGGTTAAAATTCTCACTACACCCCCTAATAAATGCCTGGCGGGGTGTAGTTTCCAAAATAGGGCCACTTCTCAGGGGTTTATTTTATTATTTCACATCGGAGTCTCTGAAATTGTGAACCAATACTTTGTAAGTCACCAAATTAGGCCTCAATTTCGCATGGTACTCTTTCACTCCTGAGACCTGTCGATCATCCAGGCAATGATTAGGGCCACATGTAGGGTGTTTCTAAAATGGGAAACACAGCATAATAATTAGAAAGCTGTCTTTTCATGGTGGCACAAGCTGGGCACCGCATATTGGCATATCTATAGAAAAATTGCCATTTTCACGCTGCACCATCGAGTGTTCACTAATTTCTGGAAAACACATGCAGGGTTAATGTGCTCACTACACCCCTAGATGAATACCTTCAGGGGTGTAGTTCCCCAAATGGAGTCACTTTTGGGGAGTTTTCACTGTTTTGGTCCCACAGGGGCTTTGCATAACCGACATGGTGCCAAGAAACCAATCCAGCAAAATCTGTGCTCCAATAGCCAAATGACACTTCTTCTTTTCTGAGCCCTACTGTGTGCCCAAACAGCAGTCACATATGCAGTATTTCAGTACTCTGGAGAAGTTACTTTACAAACGTTGGGGTTCTTTTTTTCCTATATATGTTGAGAAATGAAAATTTTTTAGCTGAAGCTACATCTTATTGAAAAAAATAAAAAAAAAATATTTTCACTGCCCAATTCTAATAAAAACTATGAAACACCTGTGGGGTCAAAATGCTCACTACACCCCTAGATGGATTCCTGAAGGGGTGTAGTTTCCCAAATGGAGTCACTTTTGGGGAGTTTCCACTGTACTGGTACTTTAGGGACTTTGCAAAATCTGCGCTCCAAAGCCAAATGGCGCGCCTTCCATTCTAAGCCCTGCCATGTATCCAAACATTAGTTTATGACCCCATATAGGGTATTTACATACTCTAGAGAAGTTGCTTTACAAATGTTGGGGGGCTTTTTCTTCTTTATTCCTTGTGTAAATAGTTTTGTTTTTTTTAGCTAAAATGACATCTTATTGGAAAAATGTAAACATTTTTATTTTCATGTATCAAATTCTAATAAAATCTATGAAACATTTTTTATTTTTACTGCCCAATTCTAATAAAAACTATGAAACACCTGTGGGGTGAAAATGCTCACTACACGCCTAGATGAATTCCTTGTGGGGTGTAATTTCCAAAATGGGGTTGTTTTTGGGGTGTTTCCTTTGTTTTGGCATCACAAGACCTCTTCAAACCTGACACGGTGCCTAAAATATAAACTAATTAAAAGAAGGCCCCAAAATCCACTAGGTGCTCCTTTGCTTCTGTGGCCGGTGCTTCAGTCCATTAGCACACTAGGGCCACATGTGTGATATTTCTAAAAACTGCAGAATGTGGGCAATAAACATTGAGTTGGGGTTTTCTGGTAAAACCTTCTGTGTTACAGAAAAAAAAATGAATTTAAAATGAATTTCTGCAAAAAAAAATAGTAAAAAATAGTGTAGTACCGTGTTAGCCAGAGACAATATGAAATGTTAAATACTTTTGTGTCAAAAAAGACAAAAGTATAGAAGGTATGATACCTTTATTGGCTAACCATTAAAGTTCTATATGCAAGCTTTCAGAGCACAGAGGCTCCTTCTTCAGGCAGTTTACAAATGAATGACTTAGAAAAAAGCACAACATTTAGATGTTACACAAAGACAATTAGTACATGAGGTGATATATCATTAAGATAAGCCGGCAATAAAACTGGGGTTATAGGGGTGATGACTTAGGAGTTAAGGCATCTGGAGTCAGTCTGATGGGGGATGTGACGTGTGTCCACGTAGTGGCTCATAAATCCTGGTGTTAGATTGAGGCCTTGTGTCAATGACTGGAATTTTATCATCATCTTGAATTCCCAAATTTTTCTTTCTCTGTTGTTTTTAAAATGACCCTTCAGAATGAGTACCTTTAAATCTGCCAAACTGTGATCAGGTCCAGAGAAATGTTTTCCCACGGGTGTATCCACCTCCTGTTTTATTGTATGTCTGTGAAGATTCATCCTGGTTTGTAGTTTTTGTATTGTTTCTCCAATGTAGATTCCTTTATTGATGCACCTTGTACACAGGACCATGTACACTACATTGGAGGATGTACAGGAGATGATGATAAAATTCCAGTCATTGACACAAGGCCTCAATCTAACACCAGGATTTATGAGCCACTACATGGACACACGTCACGTCCCCCATCAGACTGACTCCAGATGCCTTAACTCCTAAGTCATCACCCCTATAACCTCAGTTTTATTGCCGGCTTATCTTAATGATGTATCACCTCATGTACTAATTGTCTTTGTGTAACATCTAAATGTTGTGCATTTTTCTAAGTCATTCATTTGTAAACTGCCTGAAGGAGCCTCTGTGCTCTGAAAGCTTGCATATAGAACTTTTATGGTTAGCCAATAAAGGTATCATACCTATTATACTTTTGTCTTTTTTGACACAAAAGTATTTAACATTGCAAAAAAAAATGAAATTTGTAAATTTCACCTATTCTTTGCTTTAAAGAGGCTCTGTCACCAGATTATAAGTGCCCTATCTCTTACATAATGTGATCGGCGCTGTAATGTAGATAACAGCAGTGTTTTTTTGTTTTTTTTAAAAACGATCATTTTTCAGCAAGTTATGAGCAATTTTAGATTTATGCTAATTCGTTTCTTAAAGCCCAACTGGGCGTGCTTTTACTTTTGACCAACTGGGAGTGTACAGAGGAGTGTATGACGCTGACCAATCAGTGACCAATCAGTGTCATACACTTCTCATTCTTCCAGCCCAGCTTCTTTCACTGCACAATCACGCTGTAACAATGGGCTGGAACAATGAGAAGTGTATGACACTGATTGGTCAGCGTCATACACTCCTCTGTACAACGCCCAGTTGGTCAAAAGTAAAAACACGCCCAGTTGGGCTTTAAGAAACTAATTAGCATAAATCTAAAATTGCTCATATCTTGCTAAAAAATGATAGTTTTTCAAAATAAAAACCACTGCTGTTATCTACATTACAGCGCCGATCAGACTATGTAGGAGATAGGGCACTTATAATCTGGTGACAAAGCCTCTTTAAGGCTGGATTAACACGAGCATGTTCGGTCTGTATAGGACGGAACGTATTTCGGCCGCAAGTCCCAGACCGAACACATTGCAGGGAGCCGGGCTCCTTGCATCATAGTTATGTACGACGCTAGGAGTCCATGCCTCTCCGTGGAACTACTGTCCTGTACTGAAAACATGATTACAGTACGCAGCGAGGCAGGGACTCCTAGCGTCGTACATAACTATGATGCTAGGAGCATGGCTCCCTGCAGTATGTTCGGTCTGGGACTTGCGGTCGAAATACGTTCCGTCCTTTACGGACCGAACATGCTCGTGTGAATCCAGCCTAATTCTTGAGAAACGCCTGTGAAAGCTTGTGAAAGGGTTAAGAAACTTTCTAAATGCTGTTTTGAATACTTTAAGGGGTACAGTTTTAAAATGGGGTGATTTATGGGGGTTTGTATCGTATGGGCCTCTCAAAGCAGAGGCGTAGCTAGGTTATTCAGCACCGGGGGCAAAGATTCAGTTTGGCACCCCCCCAACTTCTTTCCCGACATCTCCTTCCTCCTCGCCGTGTTTGTTTTCTCTACCAATCAATGACGTGTCATTTCTTTTCCACATTTCTTTTTATGTAACTCGAGCATAAAAACATTTGTACATTTTACAAGCAATATAGTTCTATACACAACACCAGAACCAAGCTCAATACATATATACAGCACCAGCACAAATACAGCTAAATTTAGTGCAACCCCTGCCGTATAGGTACGGCGTAAAACTACAACTTCCAGCATGGCCCGAACAATGATAAGGATATGCTGGGAGTTGCTGTTTCACAAAAAATAAATCATATCATAAGTATCTCGCTGCAGATCATACAGTGACTACAGTGCGGATTAGAGACAGAATAAACATTTACATTAAGTGACTCACCGGTGACGTCTCAGATTCTAGTTCTTTTTCTCCATCCGGTCCAGACCTCTATGATGATCACAGCCCATTTCTGCAGTTTGCCGCTCAGATGTCTTCAGCTTCAGTTCTCATTTTTCCAACATTTTTACACCTATAAATAAAGATAAAATTATCATTATACCACACACTACGCCCCTAAATATAATAGCGCCATACACTGCACCTCTAATTATAATAGCACCATACACCGTGTCCCAAACACACACACTGTGCCCCCTATAGATAGTGCCCCCCATAGAGCCCCCTGTAGATAGTGCTCACCATAGAGCCCCCTGTAGATAGTGCCCCCATATAGCCCACCCCTGTATATAGTGTCCCACAAATAGCTCCCCCTATAGTGCTCCACAGATAGCCCACCCCTGCATAAAGCACCCCCGGTAGATATAGCCCACACCTGTATATAGTGCTCCGCTGATAGCCCACCCCTGTATATAGCCCCCCTGTAGATATAGCCCACCCCTGTATATAGTGCTCCATAGATCGTCCACCCCTGTATATAGCTCCCCTATAGATATAGCCCACCCCTGTATATGGTGCTCCATAGATAGCACACCCCAGTATATAGCCCCCCCTGTAGATAGACACCCCCCGTAGATAAAGCCCCCCCCCCCCCGCGTGTAGATAAAGCCCCCCCCCCCGTAGATAAAGTCCCCCCGTAGATAAAGTCCCCTCCGTAGATAAAGTCCCCCTTGTAGATAAAGCCCCCCCGTGTAGATAAAGTCCCCTCCGTAGATAAAGTCCCCCTTGTAGATAAAGGCCCCACGTGTAGATAATGCCCCCCCCCCCCATTGATAAAGTCCCCCTTGTAGATACAGCCACACACTTTTTTATTACAATAAAAAATAACAAACTATTCAAACTCACCTTAATCCCACTCCCACGCCGGCCGGCAGCAATGGAGACCTGCTCTTTTCTGCGCAGGTCTCCTGGGGGTTGAACGAAGCGTCTATGAAAGGCGCTGATTGGCTGGGCAGGATGACTTTGCCTGTCATTCAGCGCCTTTCAGCGACGGAAGCTTCACTGGTACAAAAGGTACCAGTCGCTTCACTGGTACAAAAACGCTCAATAGCTGGGCACGGAACGTACCCGACAATTCATTGCTTCAAATTGTACCTGTGTCCTGTAGACACAGGTACAATTATAGTGCAGGAGGAGGTGACGCTGGCGCATGCCCCGCCTGCCCCCCCCCTATCTACACCCCTGCTTAAAGCCATTTCACAACTGAACTGGTCCCTGTAAAAATAGGCTTTTTAAATTTTCTTGAAAATGTGAGAAATTTCTGCTAAAGTTCTAAACCTTGTAACGTCCTAGAAAAATAAAAGGATGTTCAAAAAATTATGGCAATCTAAAGTAGACATATGGGAAATGTTAGCTAGTAACTATTTTGTGTGGTACATGTTAGGGATCTGCCAGGTACTTCATCTAGGTATACTCCTGGGATTAATCAATCCACACCTGAGGCCAGACCTGTTCGACTGACACCATCTCCCACCAACCAGGGTGGCAGGCTCAGGAGTGGGAGAGCCTATCGCGGCCTGGTCTGTCGGAGTTAGCTCCGCCCCCTGTCCTTTATTACCTGCCCTGTTCTCTCCCTCAGTGCTTGTAATTCTTTTGGATTCCTGGCCCCACTGCTGCTTGCTCCAGCCTGCTTCTGCCGTGCTTCTGCCTTGCTGCATTTCTGCTTGACCTGCTTTGCTTTGCCCCTGGCTTGCTTCTGTCTCCTTGCCCGCTTGGGTGTACTCACTTCGTCCTGGTCCTGACTGTCCGTTCGCCGCTCCGTTTCCTCGTGGCGTTCCGTGGCTACTGCCCCTTCCCTTGCATGTTCCCTGTTTGTTTTCCTGTGCACTTAGACAGCGTAGGGACCGCCGCCCAGTTGTACCTCGTCGCCTAGGGCGGGTCGTTGCAAGTAGGCAGGGACAGGGCGGTGGGTAGATTAGGGCTCACTTTCCCTTCACCTCCTTCCGGCCATTACATAATTACAAGCCCTTACCTAGTCTACCATTTCTCCTACGCTGACGCTATCATGGACCCCCTTGAGACCCTGGCCCAGCAGATGCAGGGCCTCTCCCTACAGGTCCAGGCCCTGGCCCAAAGGGTCAATCAGGGTGACGCTGCTTTAGTAGTACCCCTCACCTCACCTCTAGAACCCGACCTCAAGTTACCTGACCGGTTCTCAGGGGACCGTAAGACGTTTCTCTCCTTCCGGGAGAGTTGCAGACTGTATTTCCGCCTAAAGCCCCACTCCTCAGGTTCCGAGAACCAGCGGGTGGGTATCATCATATCCCGACTCCAGGAAGGGCCCCAAGAGTGGGCCTTCTCCTTGGCTCCTGACGCCCCTGAACTTTCCTCTGTTGATCGTTTTTTCTCTGCCCTCGGACTCATTTACGACGAGACTGACAGGACTGCCTTAGCCGAGAGTCAGCTGGTGACCTTACGTCAGGGTAGGAGACCGGTTGAGGAATACTGTTCTGATTTTAGGAAGTGGTGCGTAGCTTCTCAGTGGAACGATCCGGCCCTAAGGTGCCAGTTTAGGTTAGGATTATCTGACGCCCTGAAGGATCTGCTGGTTAGCTACCCCTCGTCTGACTCCCTTGACCAGGTTATGGCCCTAGCAGTACGACTTGACCGACGTCTCAGGGAACGTCAGCTAGAACGCTTCAGTGTGCTCCCCTCTGACTTTTCTGCGATCCCCCCCGAGGTCCCGTCTCCTCGCCCCTCCACGGAGGACTCGGAGGTACCTATGCAACTCGGGGCCTCCATGTCCCCTCGACAACGTAGGGAGTTTCGCAGAATGAATGGTCTCTGCTTCTACTGTGGGGACGACAAGCATCTACTGAACACCTGTCCCAGGCGCAAGAATAAGAAGCCGGAAAACTTCCGCGCCTAAGTGATCATCGGGGAGGTCACTTGGGCGCACAGGTATTTCCCGTTAATGTGAAACGCAATAAAATTTTGCTTCCCTTTCAGGTCTCGCTTGCTGGCCGGGCTGCCACGGGCAGTGCTTTCGTGGATTCAGGGTCATCTGCTAATATCATGTCTGCGGAATTTGCTATGTCTCTAAAGATGCCTTGTATTGATTTACCTTATCCTATCCCTGTAGTAGGTATCGACTCAACTCCCCTTGCTAATGGTTATTTTACTCAGCATACTCCTGTTTTTGAACTCCTTGTTGGCTCCATGCTTTTGGAGCAGTGCTCTGTACTGGTGATGCAGGGATTATCGTCTGATCTAGTTTTAGGCCTCCCCTGGTTGCAGTTGCATAATCCCACGTTTGATTGAAATACTGGGGATCTCACCAAATGGGGTAATGAATGTCTTATGTCATGTCTTTCTGTTAACTCTATTTCTCCCCGGGAGGAGGTAAACACGCTTCCTGAGTTTGTTCAGGACTTCGCCGATGTGTTTTCTAAGGAGGCCTCCGAGGTGTTGCCCCCCCATAGAGATTACGATTGCGCTATCGATTTGGTGCCTGGTGCCAAGCTTCCTAAGGGTAGGATATTTAATCTTTCATGTCCTGAACGTGAAGCCATGAGGGTGTATATCCAAGAATGCCTGGCCAAGGGTTTCATTCGCCCCTCGACTTCTCCTGTAGGTGCTGGCTTCTTCTTCGTGGGGAAGAAGGATGGTGGTCTGAGGCCGTGCATTGATTATCGTAACCTGAATAAGGTCACCGTAAGGAACCAGTACCCACTTCCTTTGATTCCGGATCTTTTTAATCAGGTTCAGGGAGCCCAATGGTTTTCTAAGTTCGATCTACGGGGGGCATATAACCTTATCCGCATCAAAGAGGGGGATGAGTGGAAAACTGCGTTCAACACACCCGAGGGTCATTTCGAATACCTGGTCATGCCCTTTGGGTTGTGTAATGCCCCTGCTGTCTTCCAGAATTTTATTAATGAAATCCTGAGAGAGTACCTGGGTAATTTTCTTGTTGTGTACCTTGATGACATACTGGTGTTTTCCAAGGACTGGTCCTCCCACGTGGAGCATGTCAGGAAGGTGCTCCAGGTCCTTCGGGAGAATAATCTGTTTGCTAAGACTGAAAAATGTGTCTTTGGGGTACAGGAGATACCATTTTTAGGACAAATCCTCACTCCTCATGAATTCCGCATGGACCCTGCCAAGGTTCAGGCTGTGGCGGAATGGGTCCAACCTGCCTCCCTTAAGGCGTTACAGTGTTTTTTAGGGTTCGCCAACTATTACAGGAGATTTATTGCCAACTTCTCGGTCGTCGCTAAGCCTCTTACGGACCTTACCCGCAAGGGTGCTGATGTCCTCCATTGGCCCCCTGAGGCCGTCCTGGCCTTTGAGACCCTCAAGAAGTGCTTTATCTCGGCCCCCGTGCTGATTCATCCCAACCAAGAGGAGCCATTTATTGTGGAGGTTGACGCTTCCGAGGTGGGAGTGGGGGCCGTCTTGTCCCAGGGTACCAGCTCCCTCACCCATCTCCGCCCCTGTGCTTACTTCTCTAGGAAGTTTTCGCCCACGGAGAGTAACTATGATATTGGCAACCGCGAACTTCTAGCCATTAAATGGGCTTTTGAGGAGTGGCGGCACTTCCTGGAGGGGGCCAGACACCAGGTAACGGTCCTTACGGATCACAAGAATCTGGTTTTCCTAGAATCGGCCCGGAGGCTTAATCCTAGACAAGCTCGGTGGGCACTATTCTTTACCAGATTTAATTTCTTGGTTACCTATAGGGCTGGGTCCAAGAATATTAAGGCTGATGCTCTGTCACGTAGTTTCATGGCCAATCCTCCTTCTGAGAAGGATCCTGCTTGTATTTTACCCCCTGGTATAATCGTCTCTGCCACGGATTCTGATTTAGCTTCTGATATCGCGGCTGATCAGGGTGCAGCACCCGGGAACGTCCCTGGGGACAAACTGTTTGTTCCCCTGCAATACCGGCTGAGGGTACTCAGGGAAAACCATGACTCCGCTCTATCTGGTCATCCTGGCATCTTGGGCACCAAACACCTCATTACCAGAAACTATTGGTGGCCTGGGTTGCCTAAAGACGTTAGGGCTTACGTCGCCGCTTGTGAGGTTTGCGCTAGGTCCAAAACCCCTAGGTCCCGACCTGCGGGCCTACTACGTTCCTTGCCCATTCCCCAGAGACCTTGGACCCATATCTCCATGGATTTTATCACCGATTTGCCTCCATCTCAGGGCAAGTCGGTGGTGTGGGTGGTAGTCGACCGCTTCAGCAAGATGTGCCACTTTCTGCCCCTTAAGAAGCTACCTAACGCCAAGACGTTAGCTTCTTTGTTTGTGAAACACATCCTGCGTCTCCATGGGGCCCCAGTCAATATCGTTTCTGACAGAGGGGTACAATTTGTTTCCTTATTTTGGAGAGCTTTTTGTAAAAAGTTGGAGATTGATCTGTCCTTCTCCTCCGCCTTCCATCCCGAAACTAATGGCCAAACGGAAAGGACCAACCAATCCCTGGAACAATATTTAAGATGTTTCATCTCTGACTGTCAATTCGATTGGGTCTCATTCCTTCCCCTTGCTGAATTTTCCTTGAATAACCGGGTCAGTAACTCGTCAGGGGTCTCCCCGTTTTTCTGTAATTTCGGGTTTAACCCAAGATTCTCCTCCGTCTCCCCTGGTTGTTCCAATAATCCTGAGGTAGAGGATGTTCATCGGGAACTGTGCACTGTCTGGGCCCAGGTTCAGAAGAACCTAGAGGCGTCCCAGAGCGCACAAAAGATTCAGGCGGATAGTAGACGTTCTGCTAACCCCCGGTTTGTCGTCGGGGATTTGGTCTGGTTGTCGTCCAGGAACTTGCGCCTTAAGGTCCCGTCCAGGAAGTTTGCTCCCCGATTTATTGGACCTTATAAGATCATTGAAGTCCTCAACCCTGTATCCTTCCGTCTGGAGCTCCCCCCATCATTTCGCATACATGACGTCTTCCATGCCTCCCTCCTTAAACGCTGCTCCCCGTCCTGGTCCCCCTCGAGGATACCTCCTGTTCCCGTTCTCACCCCTGAGGGGGTGGAATTCGAGGTGGCCAAGATTATGGACAGTAGGATGGTCCAGGGCTCCCTCCAGTACCTGGTCCATTGGAGAGGATACGGGCCGGAGGAGAGGACTTGGGTACCTGCCCGTGATGTTCACGCTGGGGTATTGATCAGGAGGTTCCACCTTCTCTTCCCCACTAAACCGGGTCCCCTTAGTAAGGGTCCGGTGGCCCCTCATAAAAGGGGGAGTACTGTTAGGGATCTGCCAGGTACTTCATCTAGGTATACTCTTGGGATTAATCAATCCACACCTGAGGCCAGACCTGTTCGACTGACACCATCTCCCACCAACCAGGGTGGCAGGCTCAGGAGTGGGAGAGCCTATCGCGGCCTGGTCTGTCGGAGTTAGCTCCGCCCCCTGTCCTTTATTACCTGCCCTGTTCTCTCCCTCAGTGCTTGTAATTCTTTTGGATTCCTGGCCCCACTGCTGCTTGCTCCAGCCTGCTTCTGCCGTGCTTCTGCCTTGCTGCAGTTCTGCTTGACCTGCTTTGCTTTGCCCCTGGCTTGCTTCTGTCTCCTTGCCCGCTTGGGTGTACTCACTTCGTCCTGGTCCTGACTGTCCGTTCGCCGCTCCGTTTCCTCGTGGCGTTCCGTGGCTACTGCCCCTTCCCTTGCATGTTCCCTGTTTGTTTTCCTGTGCACTTAGACAGCGTAGGGACCGCCGCCCAGTTGTACCTCGTCGCCTAGGGCGGGTCGTTGCAAGTAGGCAGGGACAGGGCGGTGGGTAGATTAGGGCTCACTTTCCCTTCACCTCCTTCCGGCCATTACAGTACAACTATATGTCTTACAAGCAGATACATTTAAAGTGCTAAAAATGCAAATTTGTCAAATTTTTCGCTAAATGTTGGTGTTTTCACAATTAAAGAGGCTCTGTCACCAGATTATAAGTGTTATATCTCCTACATAATCTGATCGGTGCTGTAATGTAGATAACAGTGGTTTTTATTTTGAAAAACTATCAATTTTGAGCAAGTTATGAACAATTTTAGATTTATGCTAATTCGTTTCTTAATCGACAACTGGGCGTTGTAAAGAGAAGTGTATGACGCTGACCAATCAGTGTCATACACTTCTCTCCATTCATGTTTAGCTCGTTTCACTGCACAGCTTGATCTCGCGAGATCATGCTGTGCTGTCACTTACTCACACATTAACTTTACCGAAGTGTCTTGAGAGTGAATAGACATTGCCTCCAGCCAGGATGCGATATCTATTCACACTCCCGACACTTCGGTAAAGTTTCTGTGGGACTTAATCAAGATCACGCTGTGAATGACAGAACTGCGTGATCTCGCGAGTCCCACAGAAATTTTCCCGAAGATTCGGGAGTGTGAATAGACATTGCATCCTGGCTGGAGGCACTGTCTATTCACTCTCAAGACACTTCGGTAAATTTAATGTGGGTGTATGTGACAGCACAGCGTGATCTCGCGAGATCACGCTGTGCTGCGAGTACTGCTAAAAATGAATGGGGAGAAGCGTATGATGCTGATTGGTCAGCGTCATACACTTCTCTTTACAACGCCCAGTTGGTAAAAGGGTAAAAAACGCCCAGTTGTCTATTAAGAAACTAATTAGCATAAATCTAAAATTGTTCATAACTTCCTCAAAATTGATAATTTTTCAAAATAAAAACCACTACTGTTATCTACATTACAGCACCGATCAGATTATGTAGGAGATAGAGCACTTATAATCTGGTGACAGAGCCTCTTTAAATACTGAATGTATCGACCAAATTTTACCAGTAAAATAAATTTCAATGTGTCACAAGAAAACAATCTCAGAATCGCTTGGATAGGTAAAAACATTCCAAAGTTATTACCACATAAAGTGAGATATGTCAGATTTGAAAAATAAGGCTCTGTCAGGAAGGTCAAAAGTGGCCGCAGCGGAAAGAAGTTAAAGGAGTTGGTCCACATTTAAAAAGGGTATTCCCAGAATTGACAGGATAGGTGATAAAGAGCTAATCGCTGGGACCCCCTCCGATCCTGAGAGCAGGGGTCTCAAACCCCCTGATATTCGTCACTGCTTAAAAGCAGTGAGGAGGACATTGAACGGAGCGGTGGTCGAGTATGCACGCTGCCACTCCATTCAAAGTCTATGTGAATGAGGAAAACAGTTTCCATCAGTCCCATAGACATTGAATAGTGTTCCGGGAGAATGCTCGACTGCCACTCTATTCAAGCTCCTCCTCACTGTGGTTAAGCTGTGAGGAATATTAGGGAGTTTGAGACCCCTGTTCTAATGAATTATGGGGGTCAAAGGGGCCCCCAGTGATCAGACAAATATCACCTATTCTGTGGATAGGTGATAATTGTAAATTCTGGGACAACCCCTTTAAATATTAAATTTCTCTTTTAAAACATGCAAAACAAGAATTTTTCAGTTGGAATGATTTTTTTTTTGTTTTACATCTGTGCCTTGATATTACTGTTCCAAATTTGTTATGTCGCCCCCTAGTGAACCTTTTTTTTTCAAACGTGATCTTTTGATCCCCTCTCAGAACGTTCACTTTATTTGTCCAGTGCTGGTGAGAAGAACCCGCTTCCAGTGCGCTGATTCTTATTGGCTGACTTGCGCAATAGCAGGAATCTATCCACCGCCCGTGTACTAGAGGATGCGGTTGGTGCGACAGAGCTCTTGGGTATGTGTGTCCATCAGCACTCGACCCATTAGATGGATGTTCTGAGAGGCAACAGTCAGTGCAAAAACAAGTATGTAACAGCAGTATCTAAACACAGAAGTTTTTTTTGTTTTTTTTAATAATTCCAATTGAAAAAGTGTTATGTTTAGAGCGATCTAACAGAGAACTGTAATATTTTATTATAGTTATGAGATATAAATAAGAAGTGGCTAAATAGAATACTATGTAAGGAGGGTGAACTAAGTGCCCCCAATCACAGCCCATGGACTGTATATGTATCCTCTTATACAGTGAAGGAAATAAGTATTTGATCCCTTGCTGATTTTGTAAGTTTGCCCACTGTCAAAGACATGAACAGTCTAGAATTTTTAGGCTAGGTTAATTTTACCAGTGAGAGATAGATTATATAAAAACAAGAACAGAAAATCACAGTCAAAATTATATATATTTATTTGCATTGTGCACAGAGAAATAAGTATTTGATCCCTTTGGCAAACAAGACTTAATACTTGGTGGCAAAACCCTTGTTGGAAAGCACAGCAGTCAGACGTTTTTTGTAGTTGATGATGAGGTTTGCACACATGTTAGATGGAATTTTGGCCCACTCCTCTTTGCAGATCATCTGTAAATCATTAAGATTTCGAGGCTGTCGCTTGGCAACTCGGATCTTCAGCTCCCTCCATAAGTTTTCGATGGGATTAAGGTCTGGAGACTGGCTAGGCCACTCCATGACCTTAATGTGCTTCTTTTTGAGCCACTCCTTTGTTGCCTTGGCTGTATGTTTCGGGTCATTGTCGTGCTGGAAGACCCAGCCACGAGCCATTTTTAATGTCCTGGTGGTGGGAAGGAGGTTGTCACTCAGGATTTGACGGTACATGGCTCCATCCATTCTCCCATTGATGCGGTGAAGTAGTCCTGTGCCCTTAGCAGAGAAACACCCCCAAAACATAATGTTTCCACCTCCATGCTTGACAGTGGGGACGGTGTTCTTTGGGTCATAGGCAGCATTTCTCTTCCTCCAAACACGGCGAGCTGAGTTAATGCCAAAGAGCTCAATTTTAGTCTCGTCTGACCACAGCACCTTCTCCCAATCACTCTCAGAATCATCCAGATGTTCATTTGCAAACTTCAGATGGGCCTGTACATGTGCCTTCTTGAGCAGGGGGACCTTGCGGGCACTGCAGGATTTGAATCCATTACGGCGTAATGTGTTACCAATGGTTTTCTTGGTGACTGTGGTCCCAGCTGCCTTGAGATCATTAACAAGTTCCCCCATGTAGTTTTCGGCTGAGCTCTCACCTTCCTCAGGATCAAGGATACCCCACGAGGTGAGATTTTGCATGGAGCCCCAGATCGATGTCGATTGACAGTCATTTTGTATGTCTTCCATTTTCTTACTATTGCACCAACAGTTGTCTCCTTCTCACCTAGCATCTTACTTATGGTTTTGTAGCCCATTCCAGCCTTGTGCAGGTCTATGATCTTGTCCCTGACATCCTTAGAAAGCTCTTTGGTCTTGCCCATGTTGTAGAGGTTAGAGTCAGACTGATTAATTGAGTCTGTGGACAGGAGTCTTTTATACAGGTGACCATTTAAGACAGCTGTCTTTAATGCAGGCACCAAGTTGATTTGGAGCGTGTAACTGATCTGGAGGAGGCTGAACTCTTAATGGTTGGTAGGGGATCAAATACTTATTTCTCTGTGCACAATGCAAATAAATATATATAATTTTGACTATGTGATTTTCTGTTTTTTTTAAAAAATATAATCTATCTCTCACTGGTAAAATTAACCTAGCCTAAAAATTCTAGACTGTTCATGTCTTTGACAGTGGGCAAACTTACAAAATCAGCAAGGGATGAAATACTTATTTCCTTCACTGTAAATAGTCACTTTAAAAAGGACTGCAAAGATGCTGAGATACTGTTCAAGCATTTGATGGTGATATTATGTTGCATTGCATTGTATATATGTTGCTTTTGTCTTGGAGGTTCACTGGCAGTGCTGCTGCTTGCGCCGTGCTGTCACTGTACAAAGAAATGAGAGGCTTCTGGGAGACAGCGACAGGCCTGGTGCTCGCAGGAGACAGAGCATAGTGATGCTGCGCCACCAAGCTGATAGGAAGAGGTGGGGGCAGAGGGGAGCCCATACAAGGAAGAGGTTTGGTGACTTCTGGGGAGAGCAGGTGAACCGCGTGAGGTGCTAGACATAGCTGCTGTAGACCGTACTAGTGGGCGAGAAGGGGGGATCTGGTCGCCAACGAGATTAGTCTTGTCTTCATGCGTTGATGCAGGGAAGGACTGAAGGCGGCAGCTGCAGAAGAGGTGAGCCAGAGAGGTCCTACGGACCTACGCGTAGCTTGGGGGGAGATCGCTGGTAGGAAGTGAGTGAGTCCTCGGAGGGAAGTAGTATGACTACTTTACCAAGCAGTCGGTTATATTAATCACTGAGCAGACGATGAGGAGACTATCCAAGTCTGGGGGCTCACAGGGGCAGGCCGCGGATGAGGGTGCCTGGTCAGTGTTCCTTGCAGGTCACTGCTGAAGTCACCGTGATGGCTAGAGTGTTTAGCTCTGGGGAGTCTGCTGGAGCTGTGGAGATAGTCAGCCCAGGTGTGGGAAACCGTGGGCGGGTGAGCGGTAGTGTGCTCAAATCTGGGGAGGCGAATGGAATGATCCCTGTAGTGTTGGGCCTGTGAAGAATCTACAGTGAAGACTAGTTGGCCTGTGGGCCTGAGACGTGGCCTAATGATTGCAGCCCTAGGAGTGTCTGAACTGCTGG
Organism: Rhinoderma darwinii; assembly: GCF_050947455.1. NCBI lineage: Eukaryota > Metazoa > Chordata > Amphibia > Anura > Rhinodermatidae > Rhinoderma > Rhinoderma darwinii. Next base: position 215,573,499 of record NC_134687.1, on the reverse strand, counting down.
AGTAGTCAGTGGGAGAAGTAGCGTTTGGTAACTCTTGAGAGTAGGGGCCCTAAAAAAAGGCAACTCTGATCCTGTGTTGACTAGGAGTATAGAAGGAGACCCGAGACAGGGTCTGGAGGTCTTCTGTTAGTCGTGACCGATAGAGGAACGGTGAAAGGCAGTGCCCTTGGAATGCTTAACCACTGATAGTCAGGGAACGGCGCTAAGTTAGGAAACACTGCAGTTGCAAAAGACATAACCCTTGAGATTCAGGGAATGGTGACTAGGAGACTATCGCTTGTAGAGTAGCCAGTAGAGTAGCCAGTTCACACTGAGTTTTTTTACACATATTTTAACGCGGAAACTGCGTCAGAAAACGCAGCAAAAAACGTCTAAATATGCCTCCCATTGATTTCAATGGGAGGCGGAGGTGTTTTTTCCCACGAGCGGAAAAACTGACTCGTGGAAAAAGATGGGACATGCCCTATCTTCAGGCGTTTACGCTTCTGACAGAGGCAGAAGAAGCGTATTTCGCTGCGTTTTTTGCCCGTGGCGCTCAATGGCCGTGCAGGCAGAGCAAAATCTGCCTCAAAGTTCCAAACAGAAATTTCCGGCAGATTTTCTGCCTGAAAAAAACTCTGTGTGAACCCAAACCATTGAGACGCAGGGACACTGCCACAGGAAAAGAAAGGACTCTAGAGTACAGGGTCAGAAAGTAGTAAAGAGAGCGCTCTAAGAATGGTAGCTGGAAGAAAGATATCTAACTAAAAGGTTGCAAATCTGTGGGAGAGGCGCAAGACTGTGTAAAGTAACACAGTATTTGTCACGTAGGGTTCGTGGACCCACTGGGCAGCTGGCCAACAGGGCGGAGGTCAGAGTCTATAGTTCATATAGGGTACCTGTGGCAGCTCGGACAGTAGCAAGGCAGGCTTGGCAGGAACTAGGCAGCAGGTAGACGTCAGGTGTGGAGAAGCAGGACAGGCGTGGTATACAGCACAGCACGGCTACAGCTCAGCTCGGCATTAGAACAGGATACAGGAACAGGGAACACTGGGAGCAGGAAACACTAGGGGACCATTTGCAAGGCAGATTTGGAATACGACACCAACACTCAGGCGTGGGAGGATGGGGCTGGGTCCTTCTTATAGCCCAGGGTGCTCTGGGAGCAATTAGCTCAATCTTCAACATGCGTGTGCTCTGGCTTCTTAAGTCTGGACTGAGCTTGTGAGCGCACCCTGGTGGTCACTGTGGAGCAGGACGGCCGTATGTGCAGACATCTCTTGAGAGAAGGGCGTCGACTGGATGGAAGGAGTTCGTAATCAGCGACCACGGACGTTACAGTATTGGTCTAGTCGCTGGGATACAAGTAGAGACCTGTACAAAGAAATATTCCAGGTTGGTTAAAGGGCTATTCTTCTTGCTCAGCTGTTTCAGAGCATGCGAGGCACCCTCTCCACTAGTGCCCACTGCACCAGTCGAAATCTGACCTCAGACATTCATGTCATACACTGTGGAAATGCCATAAATGCCTAAGATGGGAATACCCTTTAAGTGTTCAACTAGTTAGGCATTTCGGAATGTTTAAGAGACTGTTCAACTTTATGTGTTGTAACCATTTAGTTTATGGTTGTAGCGTCCATGGCCGCGGGCCGTCGGGTCTATTCACCTCCTGATGCCCACAGCCATGGATCTGTGAGCGCTGGTCCCCATTTCCTTCCTAGGAGACGCCAGCGCTCACTTCCGCTCCAGTCCGCTGTGTCCCGTAGGGTGCGCACGCATGCTCGTGCCCATTCTTAAAGGGCCAGCGCGTGCACATGTAAAAAATCATCATCAACACACATGATTTCCTGGACTATAAGAGGGCCCCAGCCCATCTGATCCTTGCCTGAGCGTTGTTAGTTATCCCTAGTCTGTCTTGCAAATGGTCCCTTAATATTTCCCGTTCCAGTTGTTACCCATGCCCTGTTACCTGTTCCTGTATCCCGTATTGTGTACTTGTTCCTGTGCCTACTAGTTGGAGTCTTGTCTACTGCACTTGCTGTTGTTTGCCACGTCCTGTGTCATCTGTCACGTCCTGTGTCATCTGCCACGTCCAGAGGGATTCGCCACGTCTGGCGCAACCTGCGGCACCTGCTGTCATCCGCCACGTCTGGCGTTACCTGCTGCACCCACCTCCATCTGTGCCAGAGCTGCGGCCACTGTCTGGACTATCCAGGTACCCTTGTGCGGGACTTTGTATTGCTGAGGTTCCCTGTTGTTTGGCCAGCTGCCTCCCCGCTACGGCGGTGCGGCCTAGTGGGTCTACATACCCACAAACCGTGACAGTACGCTCAGGCCATGGACCCCGCTGGTCAACCTGAGACCTTGACGACACAAGACGTGCTGGCCGAGATGCAAAACCTCCAGTCACGGCAGGACCAACTCCTCCTGTCGGTGAATGCCATTACCCATCGGCTGCTTGCTCCAACCACAGTCGTCACTGCACCCATTCCTGCTGTTCCTCCTGCTACACATCCTGTCTGTACCAGTGCCGACCCCCTGTGCTTCTTGCCGCTACCTACACGCTATGACGGAGACCAGAGGACCTGCAGGGGATTTTTGAATCAGTGCCTGATCCACTTCAGACTACATGCCAGGTCCTTCTCTTCGGATAACGTCAGAATCGCCTTCATTATCTCTCTCCTTACTGGCAAAGCCCTGGCATGGGAAAATCCTCTGTGGGAGCATCAGGGACCAGAGACCCGTGACTTGCAGTGCTTCTTACGGACATTCCGCTCAATCTTTGAGAAACCTGGGAGAGTTTCTTCGGCTGCTGCATCTCTGCTAATCCTACACCAGGGAGACCTCTCCGTGGGCGAGTATGCCATTCAGTTCTGTATCCTGACTGCTGAGTTAACCTGGAACAACGAGTCTTTGGTGGCCACATTCTGGCAGGGACTGTCTTCGGGGATTAAGGATCTGATATCATTAAAGATCTTGCGATCTGCCATCTACCCTGGACGATCTTATCCTACTTGTCACCCGGGTTGACATGAGGATCCGGGAGCGTTCCCAAGAGGTTCTCCGGGAGAGAGAACTTCCCAGGCTGGATTCTACTTTCCAGCAATCCTTACTATTCTTCTCAGGCGTTCCACCAGAGGATCCTATGATGAAGCATGTAAAATTGTCTATCCAGGAGAAACAACGCAGACGCACTGTAAGGCTGGGTTCACACGACCATGTTACGTCCGTAATGGACGGAACGTATTTCGGCCGCATGTCCCGGACCAAACACAGTGCAGGGAGCCGGGCTCCTAGCATCATAGTTATGTACGATGCTAGGAGTCCCTGCCTCGCTGCAGGACGACTGTCCCGTACTGAAAACATGATTAAAGTACGGGACTGTTGTCCTGCAGCGAGGCAGGGACTCCTAGCATCGTACATAACTATGATGCTAGGAGCCCGGCTCCCTGCACTGTGTTCGGTAGGGATTAGCGGCCGAAATACATTCCGTCTTTATGGACGTAATGTGCTCGTGTGAATCCAGCCTTAAGGATCTGCCAGACACAGCTTCTGTGTCGACGCCCGTGGTTAATCAGTCTGCATCTGCTCCTAGGTCTGATAGAGTGACTCGATCTGCTACCACTCAGGCTGGTAGGCTGAGGAGTGGGAGAACCTATCACAGCCTGGCCAGACGGAGCTAGCTCCCGCCTTCGGTCTATTTATACCTTCATTTCCTGCTCTTCCTTTGCCTGTGATTCTGTCTTGTTTCCTGGCTCTGTTGTTCCTGCTAGTACTATTGACCTCTGCTTCAAATTGACCCTGGCTTTACTGACTACGCTCCTGCTCTGCGTTTGGTACCTCGTACACTCCTAATAATAATAATAATAATAATCTTTATTTATATAGTGCCAACATATTACGCAGCACTTTACAATTTAGAGGGGACATGAAACAAACAATATCAGACATTACATAGTGACAAAGTTCATTTACAATTCAAATCTGGGGAGTGAGGACCCTGCTCGCAAGAGCTTTCAATCTATTAGGAAGTAAAGGAGACACAAAGTGTAACAGTGTTTGTTCTGTACAATGGTCCAGCCATTTTTATACACATGCGGTGGTAACATAAAGCTGCATGAGCCGGTCACCAGCCAGTATCCGTGTATGACGGACATGAAGAGAAGGAGTGTGAGGGAATCTTATTCTGATGACTATAATAATGGGTTTATAATGGCATGTTTAAAAGCGGAGGGAAAGATACCAGAGGAAAGAGAGAGGTTAAATATTTTAGTCAGGTGACTAGTGACAGCTGGGGAGAGGGACTGGAGGAGGTGTGAGGGGACAGGATCACTAGGGCAGGTAGTAGGACGAGAAGAAGAGAGGAGCCTCGAGACTTCTTCTTCAGTTATTGGGTCAAATGCTGAGAGTGAAGAAGAGGGAGTGCGGGAGGGAAGGGGATCGATGTTACTAGGGGACTGGGAGAGAATATCATGCCGGATGTTGTCAATTTTAACTTTAAAATAATTGGCCAGGTCTTCAGCACTGAGATCTGTGATTGGCGTCTGCACTTTAGGACTAAGGAGGGAGTGAAAAGTATCAAAGAGGCGTTTTGGATTGTTAGATAGTGTGGAGATGAGAGAAGTGAAGTAGACTTGTTTGGCGCGGTGAAGGGCAGAGTTGTAAGTTTTGAGCATAAATTTGTAATGGAGGAAATCTGCATCCAAATGCGATTTTCTCCACAGTCGTTCGGCACATCTCAAGCACCGCTGAAGAAAGCGGGATTGAGGCGTGTGCCAGGGTTGCCGTCGTCTTTGTCGGGTGGTACGGAGTGTAGGGGGGGCTGCTTCGTCCAATGCATTTTTGAGAGTGTTATTGTAAAGTTTGGCAGCCAGATTGGGACAGGAGAGGGAAGAGATAGGGGACAATGAGGACTGTAGACTGTCTATGAGTTTCACAGTGTTAATGGCATGTAGATTTCTGTATGTATGATACGTAGGGATGACCTGAGGAGGCAGAGAATATTTGATAGTAAAGGAGAGAAGATTGTGGTCAGAAAGCGGGAGAGGAGAGTTAATAAAGTCAGAAACTGAGCAGAGCCGGAAGAAGACCTGGTTTGACTCGGCTCGTTCACTACTCTTGTTGCTCACGGTGTTGCCGTGGGCAACTGCCCCATTTCCCTTAGCTTCTGTGTACCCTTGTCTGTTTGTCTGTCGTGTACTTATTGAGCGTAGGGACCGTCGCCCAGTTGTACGCCGTCGCCTAGGACGGGCCGTGCAAGTAGGCAGGGACTGAGTGGCGGGTAGACTAGGACTCACCTGTCTGTCTCCCTACCCCGACATTACATAATCACAAGCCCATTTACCTTTTCTACCCTGGTTCCTACACAACTATGGACCACCTTGAGACCCTGGCTCAGCAAATGCAGGGTCTCTCCCTACAGGTCCAAACCCTGGCTCAGAGGTGCAACCAGCGTGATGCTATCCAGCTAGTGCCCTCCACCTCACCTCTTGAACCCCACCTCAAGTTGCCTGACCGGTTCTCAGGGGACCGGAAGACTTTTTTCTCCTTTCGGGAGAGTTGTAGGCTCTATTTTCGATTAAGACCCCACTCCTCAGGTTCTGAGAGCCAGCGAGTGGGTATAATTATGCCCCGGCTCCAGGACGGCCCCCAAGAATGTCTGCTGAGCCACTGTATCTAAACCTATCATATGTGATACTGTCTGCTGAGCTGCTGTATCTAATCCAATCATGTGTGATACTGTCTGCTGAGCTGTGTATCTAATCCTGTCATGTGTGATACTGTCTGCTGAGCTATGTATCTAATCCTATCATGTGTGATACTGTCTGCTGAGCCACTGTATCTAATCCTATCATGTGTGATACTGTCTGCTGAGCCACTGTATCTAATTCGATCCATAGTTTATAGGGTCATAGTGCTATAGATATGCTGTCTCCTATCACACACACACACACACATTTTCTTGGGGCTATTCACACGACCGATTTTTTGATGGCCCGGGAAACCTGGCCATCAAAAATGGGACATGCCCTATTTACCTGGCCGCCCGGCTCCAATAGAAGTCTATGGGGCCGGGTAATACACGGCCATCACTGGAATGTGTCCCGAGTGATGGCCATGTATTCCGTCGCTCGCGCTCTCTCCTCCTCCTCTTCACAGTGCAGAGTGCATGTGAGGAGGAGGAGGGTCTTTTTTTGCTCCCTGTAGGAGTCGGAATCCCCAATCCCCGGCCGGGGATTCCGCTACAGGAGAAGTGAGTGACTACACTATCCATATATGGACACAGCGACGTCACTCACTTCTGAAGCGCAATCCCCGACCCTATGGCCGGGGATTCCGATACAGGAGTAGTGAGTGACTACACTGTCCATATATGGACACAGCGACGTCTCTCACTTCTGAAGCGGAATCCCCGACCCTGTGGCAGGGAATTCCGCTACAGGAGAAGTGAGTGACCACACTGTCCATATATGGACACAGCGACGTCTCTCAATTCTGAAGCGGAATCCCCGACCCTGTGGCAAGGAATTCCGCTACAGGAGAAGTGAGTGACCACACTGTCCATATATGGACACAGTGACGTCACTCACTTCTGAAGCGGAATCCTCGACCCTATGGCAGGGTGGCATTACCTGCCGGGGGCTGCGTTGCATTACCTGCCAGGGGCTGGGTCGCATTAACTGCAGAGGGCTGGGTGGCATTACCTACAAGGGGCTGCGTGGCATTACCTACAGGGGGCAGGGTGGCATTACCTGCCGGGGGCTGGGTGGCATTACCTGCGGGGGCTGCGTAGCATTACCTGCAGGGGGCTGCGTGGCATTACCTGCAGGGGGCTGCGCGGCATTACCTGCCGGGGGCTGCGTGGCATTACCTGCCGGGGGCAGGGTGGCATTACCTGCCGGGGGCAGGGTGGCATTACCTGCCGGGGGCAGGGTGGCATTACCTGCTGGGGGCTGCGTGGCATTGCCTACAGGGGGCTGAGTGGCATTACATATCGGGGGCTGGGTGGCATTACCTGCCGGGGGCTGGGTGGCATTACCTGCAGAGGGCTGGGTGGCATTACCTACAGGGGGCAGGGTGGCATTACCTACGGGGGACTGGGTGGCATTACATATCGGGGGCTGGGTGGCATTACCTGCCGGGGGCTGGGTGGCATTACCTGCCGGGGGCTGGGTGGCATTACCTGCAGAGGGCTGGGTGGCATTACCTACAGGGGGCTGGGTGGCATTACCTGCCGGGGGCTGGGTGGCAGTACCTGCAGAGGGCTGGGTGGCATTACCTACAGGGGGCTGGGTGGCATTACCTACAGGGGACTTGGTGGCATTACCTGCAGGGGCTGGGTGGCATTACCTGCAGGGGGCTGGGTGGCATTACCTACCAGGGGGGCTGTGGCATTATCTACAGAGGGCTGTGTGTGGCAACAAATTTAAATGAAATTCATCCGATTTTAAAACGGACAGGGAAAAAAACGGATGCAAAACGGGTCAAAATCGGCCGTTAAAAACGGCAACACGGGCCGGAACGGATGCAAACCGGCCGGGAAAAACGGCCCAAAACGGACGATTTTATCGGCCGACACTCGGACCCTGTCGTGTGAATGAGGCCTAAGTCCTTAGTGACGCCCCTGGCTGCTAGTGCTGCATTGTTGGGTTAATTAGGAGACCCAGTGATGCAACTGAAAGATGCGGACCGTCGGCCATGAGAAGTATGTGGGGGGGGAGCAATAATAACTTTTGCATCGGGGTCCATGAGCCTTTAGCTACGCCCCTGGTTAGGGGAATCCATGTACGGAAAGCCAAACGGAAACCATAGCTTTGTCTCTGTTCCGTAAGGTTTCTCTTTTTTTGACAGAATCAATAGTGTAGTCGACTGTGCTATTGTTTCCGCTAAAAAATGGAAAACTTACGGAATGGAGACAAATGGAAACCATTTGCAACAGAAGCATTACCATTGAAATCAATGGTAATCCAAACGGAAGCTATGGTTTCCGTTTGGCTTTCCGTTCATCTGATGGAATGTAAAAACGGAAACCCCAAACGGAACCCGACGCTGATGTGAACGAAGCCTACCATTGACGAAATTACTATCTACTTTTATTTTTTGTGGTTTATGATTTTTTTTTAAAAAAGAAAACCAAAAAGCTCCCTTATACAATGGGTGAGGTAGTGGAGTGATCACAGTGGCGGAACTGTGATCAAGGGGTTAATTGGGGGTCTTTTTGTATTTCACTCGCTCACTGATAATACAGACACATTTTTCTTCACATCTGAGCTCCGATTGGTTAGTCTGTACAGACTAATCAATCAGAGCGATCGCCGACAAGGTACCGCTCTGATTTGTTCCTTGTAGTCTGCCAGTCCATCTTGGCAGTGAGGCAGCATTCACACAAGCGTGACAGATTTACGCGCGGAAAATCTGTCCGTGTGCGTTGCGTTTTGCATCAGTGTGCTTTGCGAGTAGCATGTGTTTTTCACGCACTCGCAAGCACTTTTTTTCTTTCAATATAGTTAATATGTAAAACACAGACAGCACACGGATGTGCATCCGTGTGCGGTGCGTGATTTTCACGCTCCTATTGACTTCAATGGACGGCTAGGTGCGTCTAAACGCACCAATATAGGACATGCAGTGAGTTTCACACAACGGACTCTCGCTGCATGAAAACTCACGCATGTGTGAATAGTCCCATTGAAATCGATGGGGCCGTGTGTTGTGCGTTGATGGACGGGATTCATGCTCGTGTGAATGAGCCCTTGTACAGTGATACAGCGCAGCGGTTAACTTTTAAAGTGCAGACGTAACTGCACGTCTAGGTGTGCGAAGTTATTGCTGACCCGGACGTGCAGTTACGTCAAGGTGTGGGAAGGGGTTAATTTATTGTTATGGTAACTCCCTTATCTAACTATATTGCTTGTAAAAAGAACGTACAAACGGTTTTATGCTCGAGTTACATAGAAAAAAAAATTTGAAAAATAGATTACATCTCATTGATTGGTAAAGCAAATATGGCGTAAAAATACTGACAAGGCTGTCCACAACCTGTCCGTCATAAGCGTCTTCTCCAACCATCGTCTCCAAGTGACCTTACAAGCCTTGCGAAGAGGCCTACATGATTTGTCAAGGTGAAAAGGTCGTTCCTTTTCCGGTCGGAGTTACTCCATAATTTTAATGACTATGACTCTTGGGCTGTGTCATTGCGGAGCCCTAGCCTAAAGAAATCTATCTGCAATCAAATATTTTTCATTATTTTTATGTTATTATTTTTTTTCATTATATTATTTTTTCATAGCAAAACATAAATGTCCCAACTGCCTATAGCATACAATCGCAGTCCATGTCTCACTTCTCCTGTCCGGTTCAAAATACAAAAGCGGGAGTCTGGAAAAAAAAAGAACGCAGCGGCTTTAAAGTGGGCGTGACATCAAAGCACCAGTTGCCATAGTGATAGCAGTTAGGGAAAAAATTCGCGTCGCCAAAGAAGCAACGCTATAGGGCGCGCATGCGCGGAGCGGCGCCCATTGATAACGTAATAAGTGTTCGCCGCATCTGGTCCCGAATATGGCGGGACTCGGGGATTGTGATTTCCTTGTGCGGAGGGCGCGAGAGCTCGTAATGGAGGACACTTGCGCAGCCCGGGCTTGGCTGATCACTGCCCGCACCCTGTACCCGCAGGACTTTAATATCCAGGTTAGCAATGTCCCGCAGTCTGACCGGTTACAAGCTTGTGGCGAGTGTAGAACTACAAATCCCAGCGAGGCTTGTGAGCGTCGCCGCCTTCATAACTCGAGAGGAGAGATCAAGCTCCTCAGGACATTTGAATGAATGCTTTCAAAGGATACGTGCAGCCCCTCTAGAGTCCTCCCGCCATACAGATCATGAACGGACGAATTGTGCTGGGCAGAGCATGGCACGTTATTTAGCGCTAGTAGTAGGGCACTTGGTCGTGGCAAGACTATTTGGGAGATTTATGTACTGTCAAACCGTCTGTTGCCCGTAGCGAACAATCGCACAACAGCTTTCATTTTTCAAGAGCACTATAAGAAATGAAAGCTGCACTGTGATTGGTTGCTATAGGCAGCAAGGACCGTTTTTCTAAATCTCCCAAATTCTAACTTTAAATATATAACACGTATGCAGTTCTAGAGGCTAGATGTTAGTCCGTAAGGTGGAATACATGTATTAAAAGCCCTCTACAAATAACCAGGGACCTTCATTCTAGTGATCATTTGGGGACCTGGCGGTGGGACCACACTTGGAGAACCTTTCACCTGCCCATACATGTGCAGCATGTAATAGGCAGGGGGCTTCACAAACACTGTCTCACTTTACACTTTTTTCGTATCTTCCTCCGTTATTTACATATTGGTGCCGTTATATTTGGCGCCTGATATGTAAATAAGCCCCTGAACTGTCAATGGGGCGTTTCTATCTAACTAAATGGCAAGGGGGCGTGATGTCTTCGCTCTGACACTGTCCAATCTGCTACGGACAGTGTCCGGGCGGCTTGCTCTCTGTCTGTGCGTGTTCTCGGGGGAGGGAACACAGCGCAAGCCTGGTGATTGGACAGTGTCTGACATCACATCACGCCCCCTTGCCGTTTAGTTAGGTAGAAACGCCCCATTGACAGTTCAGGGGCTTATTTACATATCGGGCGCCAAATATAACGGGCACCGATATGTAAATAATGGAGGAAGATGGGGAAAAAAGTGTAAAGTGAGACAGTGTTTGTGAAGCCCTGCCTATTACATCTATAGGTGATAATTGTCAATTCTGGGAGTACCCCCTCTAATAACCTGGTACGCTATTCAAATGTATACTGAAAGTATAACAACTGTATACTTGTTTTGACAAAAGAGGAACTACGCCCAACAATCTATACATAGCCCAAGTGTATGGGCCAAACGTGATGTGAACAGAGCCATAAAGGTGTTCTCTGGGACTTTTACATGAATGCCCTTTCCTCTGGATAGGCCATAAATGTTTGATCACTGGGAGCCCGGCCTAAGGCTTCGTTCACATCTGCGTCGGGACTCCGTTCATGGGTTTCATCTGAGCTTTCCGTCGGGAACCAATGAATGGAATCCAAACTGAAAAAAACGGTAATCGTAGGTTCCCGTTCGCATCACCATTGATTTCAATGGTGATGGATCTGGTGCAAATGGTTTGTTTGTCTCCGTTGTGTAAGGGTTTCCGTCGTTTTGATGGAATCTATACCGTAGTCAACTGCGCTATTCATTACGTCAAAACAACGTAACCCTTACACAACGGGGACAAATGGAGACCATTTGCACCGGATCTGTCACCATTGAAATCAATGGTGATGCAAATGGAAACCTATGGTTTCAGTTTGGATTCTGTTCATGGGTTCCCCTGATGGGAAGCCCCGACGGATCTCATGAACGGAGTCCCGGTGCAGATGTGAACGAAGTCTTAGGCCTTATTCAGGCGAGAGTGTTAAACGTCCGTGTGACGGCCGCTGTCGCACGGACCTATATACTTCAATGTGGCCGTTCACATGGCCGTTGTTTCAACGGACCGTGTGAAGGGTCCGTGAGGAAATAGGACATGTCTTATTTTTTTCACGCATCCCCCATAGACTCTAGTCTATGGGGGATGCATGATCTTTCGTCCCGCAGAGCACGGATGCACCTCGGACGTGGAAAATGGCCGTTTTTCGCATCCGAGATGCGCAACGCCTGTGTTAATCTAGCCTTAGTCTGGGGCCCTTTTTGATTGCCACAATTAACAGGCTCCAGCTGTCCCCTTCATGATTTACGCAGGCACAGCATCTTGTTCATACCTGGTACTGCCACTCATCCCATTTACTTGTATAGATTTGTAATGTTAGGGTATGTTCACACGATTAACAAAATACGTCTGAAAATACAGAGCTGTTTTCAAGGGAAAACAGCTCCTGATTTTCAGACGTTTTTTGAGCAACTCGCGTTTTTCGCTGCGTTTTTTACGGCCGTTTTTGGAGCTGTTTTCAATAGAGTCTATGAGAAAACGGCTCCAAAAACGTCCCAAGAAGTGACCTGCACTTCTTTTTACGAGCCGTCCTTTTACGCGCTGTATTTTGACAGCGACACGTAAAATGACAGCTCGTCTGCACAGAACATCGTAAGACCCATTGCAGCAATGTTCAGATGTTTGTCGACGTATTGGAGCCGTCTGAAAAGAGATCGTGTGAACATACCCTTAACCCCTTCCCGACATTTGCCGTATGGGTACGCCATGGAAAGCATTGACTTCCCGCATTTTGCCGTACCCATACGCCAAATGTTTGGCACCGGCTCAGAAGCTGAGCCGGTGCCATCATCATCGGATCTCAGCTGTATCTTACAGCTGACATCCGACTGTAACGGCGGGGACCGAAATTAGCTTCGATCCCCGCCATTAACCCCTTAAGTGCAGCCGTCAAACGCGATCGCTGCACTTAAGGTGTTTGCAGCTCATCGGAACCCCAGCAATGAAATTGCCGGGGTTCCGGTGGCTGCAATGGCAACCGGAGGCCTAATACGGAAACCGGTCAAGATCCGTTCTAGCGATTGGTGGGGGGTCTCCGTGCTCGGACCCCCACCAATCCAGCCTTCTGACATTTCACTATATGTCAGAAGTTTGTCGAACGTTTAGCTACACTTTACATTCCTTGAGAACCCCTTTAATAAGTTAGGTAAGTGTTAATCTATATTTATGATGATAGGGCTCCACATTTACTTATCTCATGCAATGCGATCTTGCACCAGAAAATCACGTGATAAGTGCAATGTACTGATATGCGATATTACATGCGTAAAATTGCATTACATTTTCTGTCATTTTGAGGGGGAAACCCTTTCTTCGGTTAAAAAGGGAAAATATTAGAGCTCATTGCGATATGCATGTGATTTCCAGTGACTCCATTGAAGCACACAAGACTCTGTTCACATCTGTTAGGAGCCTATGTCATAGATTCCGTTGTTTTTGCCGGAGAAAATAGCACAGCATTAGTGCGCTAATTTGCCTGGCGAACACTCGACAGAATGCATTAGCAGGGGTTCTATAAACATGATACGGTATGTGTTTTTTTCTAATATCGCATATATTATTACATTACTGTGCAATGTTCTCCTTTGGGACACACGAGCACTCGGGTTCCCTCAGGCTTTACTTCCCAGGTGTAAATTCTGTTGCATGAGAATCTTCCCATTAGGGCTTGTCCACACGTAGCGGAATTGCTGCGTATTTTCTGTCCAGAATTGCGGATGGAAATACGCAGCAGAATACAGTAGCAGCAAAGTGGGTGAGATCCAACAAATCTCATACAGAGGCTGCGTAAAATTTCCGACCAGAAATTGCCCTGCGGTGCGTATTTTTCGTACCGCAGCATGTCCGTTCTGCTGAGGATTTTCAGTAAAATGTGTTGTCCGTTAACATTGATCTTGTCTAGGTTTTACATATGTGACTATCTCACTTCTATGGTTTTTTTTCCCTTTAGTATGAGATGTACAATATTGAAAGAAATGCGGAGCGAACGGCTTCAGCTGGAAGACTATTGTACGATATGTAAGTCATCAACATTATCAATCGTATTTATAGTGGCAAAGCAAATATTGTGCTGGATATTTTCGTTTTTTAAATTAGATTAGGCCTCATGCACACGACCGTAGTTTTGCGGCCGCAGTTTATCCACATTTTTCTGATAAGTTGTGGACCCGTTCTTTTCTATGGCCCCATGCACACAACCGTGATTTACACGGATCGGTGTGGGGGTCGCAATTGCGGACCACAAAAACTCAGGACAATTGCGAATTGTTGTCGATCCGTGAGTCCGGATGACACACAGATGCACAGCAAGGTTTTTTTTGCGGTACGATGGATCGTTACAGACCCGTGGATTTGAGGACCGCGATACCAATGCGGTCGTGTGCATGAGGCCTTAGAAACACATTATTTCCTATAAGGCACTGTTCACACAGAGTATTTTGTAGGCAAAAAAAATGTCTGCCTCAGAATTCCTTTCAGGGATTTTGAGTCAGATTTCGAACTGCCAGTGCTTTTTTTTTTTTTCGTGGCGTTTTTCACTTGCGACGATTTAATCTAATGCAAGGACAGTGGGCGAAAAACATTTAGAAACTAGCGCCGTGGGTTAGTTTTGCCTCCCATTGATCTCAATGGAGGGTCAGAGGTGGAAACCCACGAGCGGCCGTAAGCCACCTTGGGGAAAAAACCCGCCGCTGCCTCTCATTGAAATAAATTAGGGTTGATTTCAGCAGTTTTTTAGCGTGGACTCTGACATGGTTTCCAAGTGAAAATGCGCGCCAATAAAAACTGTGTGAACTGTCCCTAATAGGATCATTGATGTAAAACTGCGCAGATTAGGTTAATGGTTACAGAACTCTTCTTAAGGGTAGGAACACACATCGCGTATTCAGTGCGGATACAATGCGTATCCGCCTAAATGATCGTACGTACTTACCCCCTCCCTCCTCTGACGTCCGCTCCGGCCTCCCTGTGATTAGCCGCAGCAGTCACATGGCCTGCAACGTCATCCAGGGAGGCTGGACTAGAGAAGGAGCAGGGAACTCTGGGTAAGTATAACTTTATTTTTATTTTTTTACTTGAGATCTTTGCAGCGCATCGCTGTGATTCCGCCGCAAATATCGCAACACACACTACTTTGTTGCGGGTTTAAGCACCCCATTGACTTCAATGGTTAAACCCGCAACATAATAGTTGCGTATCTGCAGAATTAATTGACGTCCTGCGGTTGAAGTAACCGCACCGCAGGTCAATTTATGTGAGGTTTTTTTGGCGGATATTTACCGCAGTGTGGGGACGAGATTTGTTGAAATCTCACCCACACTGCTGCTACTGTAATACGCTGCGGATTTTCTGAAATAAATCCGCAGTATTTTACGTTGTGTGTGTTCCTACCCTAAAGGGCAACTAAACCTTCAACAAACTTCTGACGTCTCGCTAGAACGAAGCGGCAGAAGCGCTCGGGTGAACGCTGAGCCGCTTAGTTTCTGGTGGGCTTTTTTCAGAAAGCCGATGTAGCGGTGTATGGGCTCATTGACTTTCTATTGAGTCCGTACAGCGGCTTTCCGATTAAAGCAGATCAGAAACTAAGCGGCACAGCACTCACCCGAACGCTTTTGCTGCTTTGTTCTAGTGATCGGTGGGGGTTTTGTAATTTACAGTAAGGGATAATGTGTATGAATCACTTTCTACCTCTAAGGCACATGTAGCGCAATTTCTGTTGGGATTTGCCAGTGAAAAATCTGCAGTGTATTCACTTTTGCTGCTACAGTAATACAATTTAAAAAATCTCATTCACACGCTGTGGAAAATTTTTGTGCAGAAATTGACCTGCGGTGGAGATTTTTTAAAAGATTGCATATTAGTTGCAGATTTTCCCATTGAGTCAAATAGGAAAGTGAAAATCTGCAACGAATACCAAACGTTGCGACTTCTGCTGTGGGGAAATTCACAAGTAGAACAAAAAAACATTTTCCACTTTAAAAAAATAAAAAAGACGATTCTCCTCACGCTCCCATAGCGAAGAGTCCCTGCTAGCACCAGCTGCAACTATTCACAGACTGCATGAGGCCAGCTGCACAGGGACCAGCTAGGGGAGCAGGGACTCTTCAATACGAAGCATCAGAGGAGGGGAGTATGGTCGTTTTTTTAAAAATCTTTTTATCCCCTGGAAAATCCGTTCGAAACTCTGCACCAAATAAAAAATAATTTTGGTGCAGACTTTCGCCCGTAATTACCTGCAGAATCTGGGTAAGCTTTGCTACAGAATTTTCTGCGGCAAATTCAACACGTAGGCATGGGGCCTTAAAGGGAACCTGCCAGGTTAAAAATGCAGCCTGTGGGCAGCATGCTCTAGAGCAGGAGGAGCTGGGTATATTGTTTTGTAGGAAAAGAGTTAGTAGAACTTGTAATTGATCTAAACCTCTACTCATTCTGTCCAGTGGGCGGTGCCAGTCAATGATTGACAGCTATCTCTATGAACGTTTATACAGGGAACGTTGTCAATCACTGATCAGCACAGGTTTAGATCAATATATTACAAGTTCTTCTGAATATTTTCCCACAAAGCTATATATATCAATCTGCACAGCTCATCTTATTCTATAACCTGATGCCCGCAAATAGGACTGTTTTTACACTGTGACAGGTTCCCTTCTAACCAATTCATTTTAACCCCTAGCCATTTTAGAGCTTTAGGACGAAGCCAGATTTTTTAAATCTGGTATGTGTCACTTTATCTGAGAATAAGTCGTTGATGGTTTTACATATCTTAGTAATTCTGACACTTTTTTTTTCTTCACGTATTTTACTTACTTTTGATGTCAAATTTAGGTCAATATGGTTTTTATTTTCGAATTAAAAACCGTCAAGAATGGCAAAAAAAATGCTAAAAATCATTATTTTCTACTTTTAACTCCAACATGGAATATATATGCAGTGTATTGTATAAATGTTATTATTTTTTGTTTTACCCTTTGACAAAAAGGGTTAAAAATGTGGTCAAAAGATAGTAGACACTGTTTGGGTATATCACAATGGTTTAGAAAATAGTCATTTTTTCAAAAATTTGGTAGGAATTAATTTTTATGCACGTATCCACTTTGGAAGAGCACTGGAGGTGGTGGAACGATGGGAAACCCCCAGAAATGACCCAATTTCGAAAATGACACCCCTCCAAGAAGTTATCTAGGGGTGTGATCACTTTTATATCCCCAACGTTTTTTTGCGGAATCTTGTGGACATCTGGCGTAACATATAACATTTACATTTTTTTCACAAATGCTTCATTTATAGGACAGATTTTTCAGTCACAGAGCATGCAAGTGAAGAAAAGCTCCTCAACATTTATTGGTCTATTTCTTTTGAGTTTAGAAATACCCCCAAATTGGCCCTAATAGGCTGCTGCTGGACATATGGTAGGGAACACCACAAGGATTTTGAGACTTTATTATACTTTAATGATTTTTGGGCACACGTCATGTTTGCATAGGGCTAAAAAATTGTGCAGATACTACACCATATTACAAATAGTTTTGTTATGGGGGATGTTACATTTTTTAAATGTTGAAACGGTAATGGCAATTGAAAGGGGTGGATGAAAATTTTTTTTTTTAGTACTCCAGAGATGTGTGGTATATGCGGAAGCAGTCCTTCATACAGAGTCTGGGGTGGGAGAAACCGGTGTTGCACTGATATGTCGTGTCTTTTCTTATGCCTCTTCTGGCACAGACACGACACCTTTTCTGGGTCGGCGTTTCTTCTGTGTGCGCGGCACTTCACCAGGAAAGTGCTGCCCTGGAACTATCCTGAGGACATCACTTGCAGAGGTGGAACTTTCTCCAACTTCTGCCACGTTACTAAAGAGAAGGGATTTTATTTCCTTCTCTTGGTATTCCAGGTAGGTTTGTCACGATACCAGAATTTGGACTTCGATACCGATACTTCGTGTAGTATTGCGATTTCGATACCAAAACGATACTTTTGCCAACAATAATAATTTAAAAAAAAGTTCTTCCATTTTCTGATGTGAAGCACGAGGTGTAATGAATTTTGAACCTCCACGTGCCTCACATTAATAGTAATTAACCCCATCATGTTCCTCAGTCATAATGGACAACATTGGGTTAATGTGTGAGGCACATGATGGGGTTAATTACTATTAATGTGAGGAACATGGAGGTTCAAAGTTCATAATACCTCATGCCTCACATTAATAATTGAAAGAAAGCAGTTTTTATTTAATTTTATAACCGTGTAAACATGAATGACGCTATAAATGTGTTATTACGGTCGCGACGATGCCGAATGTGTATATTTTATGTATAGAGACTTTTTTGTGTGTGTGTTTATCATTACATTTATTTATTTTTTTACTTTTTTATTTTTAAATTTTAATGTACTGGCATATATCTATATTACAGTACATTAGTCGGTGTACTGATCGTACACAGGCAGTTGTTCGGACACACCTAAGTATGCCCTAACAGAAAATATGGTCAGACAGCCCTGGGGTCCTTCAATGGACCCTGGGCTGTTTGCCCATATATGGTGTGTCCCTCGATCGTGTCACAGGGATTCCCCATGACGCGATTCAAAGGGCATCCCCCCTTCTCTGTTTCCCCTGAATGCTGCAGTGGTGGTCCGCTTTGATCGCAGCATTCAGGGGAATAGCGGCGGAGATCAGTGGTTTCTCTGATCTCCGCCGTTACAGCGGGATTGTGGCTGTGTAATACAGCCATTGCCCCGCTCCTGACAAGTGCGCGCCTGCGGTCAGCATGAGGTAATGCGGCCGGAGCAGCACTAATGAGCGGCGGGGCAGGCACCGAAGATAGAACGTGGGGGGTGTTTTGCTGTGCGCTCGCCATGTCCTGTCTTCAGTGCCGCCGCTCATTAGTGCAGCGCTGGTCGCATCACCTCATGCTGACCGCCCGCACTTCTTAGGAGCAGGGCAATGACTGTGTTACACACCCGCAGCCCCGCTCTCATACATTCATGTGTTACTATACTGAGCTGTGCGGCCGCACAGCTTCGTATCGAAATACATGAACTAACGGTATTGAACCGTTTGAGGGTCCATGGTATCGAAGTTTCGATGCATTGTGCATCCCTAATTCCAGGTATGTTCGTTCCATCATGACCAGTTCTCCTGTAGATGACAAAGGAATTGCACAATGCCATTTGGATAAAGTACACCGCCAGTTGTTTGTACCAAATTTTGGATTTCCGCAAGGCATTGTACGGTTTGAGCATCTGGTCAGATAGATCCACTCCCCCTTTAAATTTATTATATGCCTGGATGTCCACAGGCTGTTACGTGGTGGTGGATGTTGCACCACGCACAGGAACAAGGGAGCAGGTTGCATCATTAGGACATCCTTCTTGTCCCTGAATTTTAAAAAGGACCCTTTTGCTTTGGAGCACCCTGCTCTACCCAAGCTGCAGGGTTTGGCTCAGAAGGGTCTTTGGTAGGTGCTTTTGACTTTTGCGGACCGTCCCACACGCCACAGTTTTTGCTTTGCCAGGCACTTGAACAAGGGTACACTCGTGTTCCCATTGTGAAGGTACAGGTGGTACCTCTGATCAAACAGTGGGTGCAGGAGATCTCACACAATCTTCCCAGTTGTGGTCAGGACGGGGGGACAGTTTTGAAGGGCTCAATGTGACTGTCCCTTCCCTCAAAAATTTTAAAAGTGTGCATGTAGCCTGACTCTGACACTCAACTTATGAATTTTAAAGCCATACCTGGCACACTTGTTGGGCAAATATTGCTTGAATTTCACCCTCCCCTTGAAATGCACCATGAACTCGTCAATGACCGTTTCTCTTCTAGGGGTATATGAAGTGGAACATTTTTGGGCCAAATAAGAAATAAGGGGTCTAATTTTGAAGAGTTGGTTGAAATTGGGGTCATCCTGTGCGGTGGGGGGTGCACTGGGAATTATTGTTGCAGTGGATACATTTTTCAATTGCCTCAAATTGAGCCCTGGGCACTGTACTGTGATATAAGGGGCAGTGGTAGAACACATCCTTCTCTCAGCTCATTGATAACCTCTTAGTTAGGCCCATATTCAGAACCAATCCCAAGTATTGCAGCATTTCTGCTGTATTGGTGGGATGCCATTTGTATGGCCTGGCATAGAAAGTACTGGGGTTCGCAGCAATAAATTATTGAGCACAAAGATCTGTCTGCTCAACAATTTTTCCAACAAGGCTGTCAGAAAAGAACCGCTGGAAAAATGATATTTCTGTACCTGGACCCCAGCAGCAATCGTAGAGTCCGGTACATGGGGGGTGTAGGTGATTTGGGGCTACCAATTAGGTGCAGGTGTAACCTAAACGCTAACCCACCTGCGACTGAGAGGAGGTTTCTCGGTGTCCGTTGAGGAGGACGCAGCAAAAGCGGATCTAACTTCACTCGCATTCTGTGGGCCATTTTTATTATTTTTTTTTACAGTAAATGTATACTGTATATGTATAATACAGAACTTTTTAATGTTTTTACATAAAACTGCCTAACTTACACTGACTAAACTACTGTGACAAAAAGATGATGACAAACTGATGACTGACTCCATGTCTCTGAGGAGAGCTGTGTTGTATCCAGCAGCATGACATGACTGCTTATTGAGCGCTATGTATGTGAAGACAGAAAGCAGAGCTGGTAAAAAAACATATCGGGTGTACTTCGGGTGCACGATTCAGTCTTATTGACCATGCTATGTCAAGAGTGCGTGGTCTTTTTTAGTGGGCATGTCAATAGGTTCAGTGCAGTTCCAATTTTTTTCTACGAAGTGATTTATTTACTATGTAAATTATTAAAATGTAATCTCATTTGTTTGAGATGTACTTTCTTAAAGAATTTGACAGATGTTTACGATTACGCTATTTTTAAGGTTTGTGAACTTTTCGGACCAACCTGTGGTTTGGAGGGAAATTAATGTGATTACGGCTGCACTTCGGAATGATTTACAGGATAAGCAAACACAATTTTTAAGAGGTAAGAAGCTATCTGGAACATATGGGTGGATGTGACGTAACAGATTAAGCTGAGTTTATATCTGCGTTGGAGGCTCTGTTCGCCTATCCGGTAAACATGCCGGGAAAAACGACGTGATCTTGACAGGACCCATTAAAGTCAATGGATTCCATTGGTGTCTGTCATGCGATGGATCAGGCACTTCCGTTATTTTTTTTCTGTTCCTATGGCGGAACAGAATAACGGAAATACGAGCGCAGATGTGAACAGAGCCTTAGATTTTACTGTGTAATGGTCATCTGATTTCCATCTGTCTGAACAGAGAATAAAGTATATAATTAAAAAGCTAAACAAGATTAGTAAAGCAAAGGATTATAAAATGTAAACTGTAGAATGTTGGAAATATGTTTATTACATATTAGCTTAACAATATATTGTGAAATTGCATAGTAAGCACTTGTTAGGATGGCTCGTGTTACAAATGGGAGTAATTCCAATAATAGAGCATTGCAGCGGTAGTGAGATCAAAGCTTGCCTTGTGTAAGAGTCCATGCATACGATGGCACACAGTCCTTACGGGTCTATATTACGGACCTACATGCACCCGGTGTGCCTCCCTATACGGCATCAGTCACTTAACATGCTGCTTTCTCCTAATAAGGATTCACATATCCTACTCCTTTCCGTAAAATAAGCAGATAATGATATGACACGAGTCCACACACTACATGGTTGTGTTAAATCTGTTTACGATTTCTATATTCCAGGCCTGTTTGAGGCTCTTCCTGGTCGTGTACAATGTGAAATGCTATTGAAAGCTACAGAACAATGTTTTAATACACTGGAACGGGCAGAAATGCTGCTGCTACTGTTGAGACGTTTTCCTGAAACTGTAGTACAACATGGGGTAAGGAGATTTACATTAGGGTAATTTGCACATTACTATTTTTTGACAAAAAAATGAATGATCAACGAGCCCCAGAAATCCTTCCAAGCCTTACATGGACATTTAGACTATTACATCTATTGTATGTTATATGAGCGTTTTTTGTTTTTTTTACGCGGATTCGATTAAAGCAGAAGTACATTGATCAGCTTTTTTGCATGGACAATGGGTGATTATTATGAAAGCTATGTAAAGCGCAAATTATAACCATTCATACATTTAAATTGGAACATAATCCATTTAATTTTTATTTTATTTTTTTAAATTCAACGTTTTATTTATTTTCAAAACGTGATGTCATATAAACAATAGACATATAGAAAAAGAAGTCCAAGAATAAACCGCAGAGGAACAGACCTCCATCAGAAAGGCGAGAACCACATCCTATCTATAGGAGAGAGTACTCAACTGCTACCATACGGTTTATTCATAATACTGTTATCCGTAGGGAGCGGGAAGTTCTTGCCTCAATCCCAACATGGTAGGATATACTCCAACAGTTGTTGAGATGCAATCATAAGATGTGGGACATCACCTAGAGTGAAAAAGAAAGACACACAAGATAGACGGGGAGGCGGGGGCATGGTGAACCTGGACTCCAACCCCTAGATTCATTGCAGGTAAAGAGTAGACGGCTGCCCATATGGGGTGTATATGTATAGTGATGGTGGGACTGCTAGTAGCAATACACAGCATGTGAAACACAAGCAAGAGAGGGGACATCCTCCGCTCATCAGTGTGAAGTATGTGGAGGAGGAAAGGAAAGTGGTCCAATGGGACCACATGTTTGCATAACGTACAGATGCATCCTCTGATTGAGCAATGAGATCCCCTATCCTCTGTATCATAGCGATCTCCTGGAACCAGGGGCAACTCCACTTTATATGGGTTATGGAACCACCAGCGGCGCCACAGGGCCAACAATTGTCAGCGCCAGAAGGGTACCATTTATAAAGGGAAGTCTGGACTCAATACCATGGGGATACTATTTTAAAATTGATTTCTTGGGCACGTGGCAATTAAGGATTTGTGTGAAAAGTAGAGGCACCGCTTCCGCTGTACTTCCGTAAATTGCTTGCTCAACTATGGTTCCCGGGCCTTACAGTAGGAAGAAAGTTGTTGAGAGAAGTAATAGGTAAAGTGTAGACCGTGTGTGCAGTAACTTCGGAATGCTTTTACCTATCCAAGCGATTCTGAGATTTTCTAGTGACACATTGGACTTTGTTACTATTAAAATTTTCTTGGTACATTCAGTATTTTCTAAATTTAAATGCATCTGCTTGTAAGTTAGGCAGTTATACCTCACAAAATTGTTGCTAACTAACATCCCCCATATGTCTACATTAGATTGACATCGTTTTTTGAACGGTCTTTTATTTTTCTATGACGTCACAAGGCTTAGAACTTTAGCAGCAATTTCTCACATTTTCAAGAAAATTTCAAAAGGCTATTTTTACAGGGTCCAGTTCTGTTGTGAAGTGGCTTTGAGGGCTTTAAATATTAGAAACCCCCAATAAGTCACCCCATTTTAAAAACTTCAATCATCAAAGTATGCAAGACAGCATTTACAAAGTTTCTTAACCCTTTAAACGTTTCACAGGAATTAAAGCAAAGTAGCTGTGAAATGTCCAAATTTCTATTTTTTATTTATTTTTTTCAGAAATTAATTTTGAATCAATTTTTTTTACATTTATTTTTGTAACACTAAGTTTTACCAGAGAAATTCAACTCGATATTTATTGCCCAGCGTTTGCAGCTTTAGTAAATATCCAACATGTGGTCCTAGTGTGCTAATGGACTGAAGCACAGAACGCAGAAGCAAAGGAACACCTAGAGGATTTTGGGGCCTTCTTTTTATTAGAATATATTTTAGGCACCATGTCCGGTTTGAAGGGCTATTGCGGTGCCAAAACAGTGGAAATCCCCAAAAAGTGACCGCATTTGGGAAACTACACCCCTCAAGGAAATTATCTAGGGGTATAGTGAGCATTTTGACCCCACAGGTGATTTGCAGAAATTATTGGAAGTAGGCTGTGAAAATTAAAATCTTCTTTTTGTTTTTTTTTTTCAAAGAAAATGTAGGTTTAGCAATTTTTTTCTCATTTCCACAAGGACTAAAGCGGAAAAAGCACCGCAACATTTGTAAAGTTATTTCTTCCGAGTAAAACAATACCCCACATGTGGTCATAAACGGCTGTTTGGAGACACGGCAGGGCTCAGAAGGAAAAGAGCGCTATTTGGCTTTTGGTACTCAAATTTAGCAGGAATGGTTTGCGGAGGCCATGTCACATTTACAAAGCCCGAGGGACCAAAACAGTGGAAACCCCCCACAAGTTACTCCATTTGGGAAACTACACCCCTTGAGGAATTCATCTAGAGGTATAGTGAGCATTTATAGTGACCCCACAGATGTTTCATAGAATTTATTAGAATTGGGCAGTGAAAATAAAAACAATCCCTTTTCTTCAATAAGACACAGCTTTAGCTCAATATTTTTAATTTTCTCAACAAATAAAGGGAAAAAAGCACCGCAACATTTGTAAAGCAATTTTTCCGAGTACGGCAATACCCCATATGTGGTCATAAACTGCTGTTTGGGCACACAGCAAAGGCTCAGAAGGGAAGGAGAGCCATTTGGCTTTTGGGGCACAGATTTTGCTGGATTGGTTTCTGGTCGCTATGTCGCATTTGCAAAGCCCCTGTGGGATCAAAACAGTGGAAACCCCCCCAGAAGTGACCTCATTTTGGAAACTACACCCCTCAAGGTATTCACCTAGGGGTGTAGTGAGCATGTTAACCTCGCATGTGTCTTGCAGAAATTAGTGTGCACTCGATGGTGCAGAGTGAAAATGTGATATTTTTTTTCCCTAGATATGCCAATATGTGGTGCCCAGCTTGTGCCACTATAACAAGACCGCTCTCTAGTTATTATGCTGTGTTTCCCGGTTTTAGAAACGCCCTACATGTGAACCTAATATTTTGCCTGGACGTTTGACAGAGCTTAGGAGTAAAAGAGTACCATACGAAATTGAGGCCTAATTGGGCGATTTACAAATTATTGGTTCACAATTGCAGTGGCTCTGATGTGACATAATATAGGAAACCCCTGAGAAGTGACCCCATTTTTTAAACAGCACCCCTCAAGGCATTTATTAAGAGGTGTAGTGAGCATTTTCACCCCACAGGTCTTTTACATAAATGATTGCGCTGCAGATGGTGCAAAGTAAAAATTTTCATTTTTCCCTAGATATGCCATTTCAGTGGGAAATATGTCGTGCCCAACTTGTGCCACTGGGGAGACACACCCCAAAAATTGTTAAACGAGTTCTCCCGGGTATGGCGATGCCATATATGTGGAAGTAAACGGCTGTATGGGGACGCTGTAGGGTTCCGAGGGGAGGGATCGCCATTTGGCTTTTGCATCGTCGATTTTGCTTGGTAGTAGTTTTTGTTTGGAGTATTACTGGTATTTTAGTTTATAATGTGGGGGTACATGTAAGCTGGGCAGCGTACATCAGAGGCATAGCCAGGTGGTATATGGATTATTTTATTGTTTTTTTTACCCATTATATGTGTGTTACGCTGTGACACAATCCTTTCTGCACAGGCCAGTGTCGCACTGATAAATGTCCTTTCTTATCCCCTTTTGGTCCACACTCCGCACATTTGCAGTTTGGGGAATTTTGCTGGGAAGTGTTGTCCTGGTATAATCCGGGCACCCTCGCCTCCAGGAGATATGTTTGGGCCCTCCCCTTCCTGGTTCCTTAATTTTAGTGCCTTGATAAATCGCCTCTTGAAACAGAAGAAATGTTCCCCTCGGACCTGCACAACTGCATATGTTTTTATTTCCTGACTTATTGGAGCCTTAACAAATTAAATTTTTTGTTAGACGTAGTGGTATAAGGGCTGTTTTTTTGCGGGACAAGCTGGAGCTTTTATTGGCTCTATTTTGGGGTACCTGCGACTTTTTGATCACTTTTAATCCTCTTTTTTTGGGAAGTCAGGTGACCAAAAAACTGCAATTCTGGCAGTTTTTTTTTTTTCTTATACAACGTTCACCATGCGTTATGAACTACTTGTTAACTTCATTCTGCGGGTCCGTACGATTCCGGCGATACCTAATTTATAGCACTTTTTTTAATGTTTTACAGCTTTTTGCACAATAAAATTACATTTGTAAAAAGAATATATATTTTTTTCTGTTGCCAAGTTGTGAGAACCAGAACGTTTCAATTTTTTAGTCAACGGAGCTGTATGACGGCTTGTTTTTTGCGATATGAGCTATAGTTTTTTTAGGTACCATTTTTGGATACATGCGACTTTTTGATCACTTTTTATTCTAATATTTGTAGGTGCAATATTTGCAAAGTGACCAAAAAACTGAAATTCTGGTGTCGTTTTTTACGCCGTTCACCGCGTGGAGTAAATACCATAATATTTTTATAGTTCAGGCCGTTACGGTCGCAGCGATATCAAATATGTATGGTTTATTATTTTCAATAATAGAGGACTTGATAAGGGAAAAGGGCATTAGGCGGGATTCACACGACCGGGTCGTTCCCGAGCCCGAGTGTCGGCCGGTAAAATCGGCCATTTTGCCCGGCCGGTTTGCATAAAGTTATGCATCCGTGCCGGGCCGGGCAGATCCGGACAGTGACATCAGCGGCAGCTCCTGAAGGGGAATCCCCATGTGTTCGGGGATTCCGCTTCAGGAGTTTCCCCTGATGTCACTGCCCAGATATGGACAGAGACATCAAGCGCTCTGTCCAGGAGCGGAATCCCCGAAAACACGGGGATTCCGCTCCTTCAAGGAGCTAAAGTGCGGCTAGCACATAGCAGAGCGGGGAGATACCTCCCTGCTCTGCTATAGTGGCGTCGCTGCAGTAGTAGCAGCCGCAGCAGCAGCTGCTG
Organism: Rhinoderma darwinii; assembly: GCF_050947455.1. Classification (NCBI taxonomy): domain Eukaryota; kingdom Metazoa; phylum Chordata; class Amphibia; order Anura; family Rhinodermatidae; genus Rhinoderma; species Rhinoderma darwinii. The sequence goes on along the minus strand of NC_134687.1, from coordinate 215,547,166 downwards.
CTACTAGCGGCGCCATCGAAGGTGTCGCCGGGCCAGGGTGCTTTTAACAAGCAGGGGAAGGGAGCCAGCGCAGCGCTCCCTCCACCTGCTGTACACCCCGGCCCTGCAACACAGTGTACAGCGATGCCATTCGTCAGAATGGCATCAACTCCTCCGCCTCACATGCACTCTGCGCTGTGAGGAGGAGGAGATAGAGCGCAAGCGCCGGGAAACCCGGCCATCACTCGGAACAGATTCCGGTGATGGCCGTGTATTACCCGGCCCCATAGACTTCTATGGGAGCCGGGTGCCCGGGCAAAGATAGAGCATGTCCTATATTTTGACGGCCGGATTTCCCGGCCGTCAAAAAATCGGTCTTGTGAATAGCCACATTAGGGGTCTATCATTCCTAATGCAGCCAGGTGCCGGCCGATTTATGAACGGCCGGCACCCGGCCGGGAAACCCTGCCGTGTGAATGAGGCCTTAGTGTTTTATTTTATTACTTGAAGCTTTTATTATGTTTTAAAAAAAAAAAATATATATTTTTCCACTTGTTGTCTAAGTTCCACTAGGGGACATGAAGATCCATCTGTCTTTGTTTTTTGTTTTTTTCTAATACATTGCACTACCTAAAAATGTAAAAAAGAAATAAAAGTACACATATATGGTATCGCTGTGACCGTAATGACCCAAACAATAAAGTTAATATGTAATTTAAACCGCAAGGTGAACACAGTAAAAAAAAAAAAAGGCGAAATTGCTATTTGTCCCCCAAAAAAGTCATAATAAAAGGTAATCAATAAGTCTCACGTACCCCAAAACAGTGTCAATCAAAACTACATCTCATCCCGCAAAAAACAAGCCCTCATATCACTACATTGACGGAAAAATAAATTTTTGGGGAATAAACTATGCAAAAATAAATAATTTTAGTTCAAAAGAGTTTTTATTGTGCAAAAGTAGTAAAACATAAAAAAACCTCTACATATGTGGTATCGTCGTAATCGTACCGACCCATAGAATAAAGGTAACGTGTTATTTACGCCGTACAGTGAACAATGTGATTTTAAAACGCATAGAACAATGGCAGAATTTCATGTTTTTTTTTTCTATTCCCCCGCCCAAAAACAAAGTTTATAATAGTTAATTGAAAAATGATATCTACCCCAAAATGGTGTCATTAAAAAGTACAACTAATCCCACAAAAAACAAGTCCTCATACAGCTACGTCAACAGAAGAAAAAAAAGTTATAGCTCTTTGAATGCGACTTTAGAAAAAGCCCCCAAAAAAATAGCCTTGTCATTAGGGCCCAAAATAGGCTAGTCACTAAGGGGTTAAAGAAGCACTTCCATAAAATGTTTTATTCTCTGGCACATTAGAGAGGCATATTCTTTAAATTGTGGTGAAGGTAATTTTCTTAAGGTTCTGGCACACAACCAAGATCAGGCCGTGAAAAACGGTTCGTGTGTCGGCCGGATTTCTTGGCCCAACCACGGTACAGGTGAACAGGACTCCTGGCATCATAGACATTTATGATGCTAGGAGTCCCTGCCTCCCCACAGAACTGATGTTCTGTACTGAACAAAATGATACAGTACGGAACAGCAGTTCCGTGGGGAGGCAGAGACTCCTAGCATTATAAATTTCTATGATGCCAGGAGTCCCGTTCATCTGTACCGTGGTCGGGCCGCTAAAAATCCGGCCGACACACTATTTTTCACGGACCGACCTTGTGCAAGAGCGGTTATCGGTGGCTGTATTTGTGAGTTACCCACTCCCCTCTGGTCCTCCGCTGTGTCATGTGACCAGCAATAGGACTCTCCAACTGCCGCAGCGCCTCGTGTGGACAGGAAGTCGGTTTCTCCATTCATTCCTATAAGACTCGCATCGAGGCTGTGATAGCAATGAATAGAGAAACTGACGCTGTGTCTACACATGAGACGCTGTGGCAGTTGGAGAGTCCTATTGCTGGTCACATGACACAGCTGAGGACCAGAAGGGAGTGGATAACTCACAAATACAGCCACAATTTACACAATGAGTTCTTTAATTGGATAATAGAGGATGATATGAAATACAAAATATTTACAGGAGACTTTAACCCCTTAATGACCAGCCTATTTTAGACCTTAATGACCAGGCCATTTTTTACGTTTTTCCATCGTCACATTCCAAGAGCTATAACTTTTTTATTTTTGCGTCGACATAGCTGTATAAAGTCTTGTTTTTTGCGGGACAAGTTGTACTGTTTAATAGCACCATTTTGGGGGACATATTATTTATTGATTAACTTTTATTAACTTTTTTTTGGGGGGGGAATAGAAAAAAACCTGAAATTTCGCCACTCTTTTTCGTGTCTTAAATCAACGGCGTTTACCGTGTGATATAAATAACACAATAACTTTATTCAGCGGGTTGTTACGATTGCAACAATACCAAATTTGTATAGTTTTTGTATGTTTTACTACTTTTACACAGTAAAAACGCTTTTTTTTCAAAATTATTTGTTTTTGTGTCTCCATATTTGAAGAGCCGTAACGTTTTTATTTTTTCGCCGATGCGGTTGTATGAGGGCTTTTTTTTTGCGGGAAGACTTGTAGTTTTTATTGGTACCATTTTTGAGTAGATGCGACTTTTTGATCACTTTTTATCACATTTTTTTTACGTCAGGATTCACAGAAAACATCAATTTTTCCATAGTTTTTTATTACATTTTTTACGGCGTTCACCGTGCGGGTTAAATAATGTAATACATTTATAGTCGCGGTCGTTACGGACGCGGCGATACCAAATATGCGTAACTTTTTTTACTTTTGTTTTTTTTAATAGTAAAGCATTTTGTAAGGGGAAAAGCTGGGTTTTTCATTTTTTTTCAAATTTTTTTTTTTAAATTAACTTTATTAAACTTTTTTTTTACTTTTTTACTAGTCCCACTAGGGGACTTTAATATGCGATTCTCCGATCGCTATTGTAATACACTGCAATACTTTTGTATTGCCGTGTATTACTGCCTGTCCGTTTAAAACGGACAGGCATCTGCTAGGTCATGCCAGAGGCATGATCTAGCAGGCATTCGCTCCAGGCAGACCTGGGGGCCTTTATTAGGCCCCCGGCTGCCATTGGAGACACAGACACTCGGCGATCGTATCGCCGGGTGTCGGTGGGAGAGAGAGGGAGCTCCCTCCCTCTCTCCAAAACCACTCAGATGTTGTGCACGCTATTGCGCACCGCATCTGAAGGGTTAAACGGGTGAGATCGATACTAATATCGATCTCACCCGGCAGAGCAGGGAGATTTGACGCTCCCTGCTCTGTTTACTTTATCCTGATGCAGTGCCGTAAAAAGGCATATGCATCAGAATAAAGCCCGTTAGTGGCCGCCGTTAAAAGGCGTATTGGCGGTCACTAACGGGTTAATGCTGTTAATAGGCAACTGGACAGGTGCATGATGGGAAACATTACTGAGGAAAATGTAATAAATGATCTAATCAACTCTGCATCCTGGGTGCTGCATCAATTACGATGTCCTGACGCTGCCCAGCGTCAGTAAGTTGCATGAGCCACGCCATGCTGATGGGACCCGGAGGGGAGGTGAGGTTAGCATACATAAGCCCCACAGAGTAAAATCTACGCCAGCTAGGAGCTGGCATAGTTTTTCGCTATACTTTACGCCAGTGGCGTAAATTTCTATACATTTGTCAGGCCACGATGGCTACCCCTTTTTGGTAAGCCATGCCCCCTTTTCACAAAGGTAGCGGACGATGACAGAAAGAGTCCAAAAAGTTGCAAATTTGCAACATAATTTACAACTATTGGGCTCTTTTGGAACTTTTCTATGCCAGAATCCCTCCCATTCCCCCCAAAGTCTTCCGAAACGTTTTTAAAAGTGCTTGGGAAGATCATATTAAAAATTATTTTAAATCCTATTGAGAATATATGCTAAGGCACTAATTGGGCATAAAATGATATCCTTTTGTATCAAGAGGCTCTGTCACCAGATTATAAGTGCCTATCTCCTACGTAATGTGATCGGCGCTGTAATGTAGATAACAGTGGTTTTTATTTTGAATAACGATCAATTTTGAGCAAGTTATGAACAATTTTAGATTTATGCAAATTAGTTTCTTAATGCCCAAATGGGCGTTTTTTTTACTTTTGACCAAGTGGGCATTGTAAAGAGAAGTGTATGACGCTGACCAATCAGCGTCATACACTTCTCTCCATTCATGTCCATCTGTATTCACAGCAAAGCGTGATCTCGCGAGATCACGCTGTGCTGTCATACACCCACATTTACTTTACTGAAGTGTCTTGAGAGTGAATAGACATTGCCTCCAGCCAGGAGGTAAAGTTTCTGTGAATGACAGCACAGCTTGATCTCGTGAGATCACGCTGTGTGAGTAAGTCCCGAAATGAGTAGATTATTTAAATATACCGACTTTAAAAAAAAAAGGATCAGATACTGTTTAGAAAAATGCCTATAACGCTTGCAGATACTATGAAAACTCTAACAAATGACAAGAGCCTGGGCCCTAATGGCTTTACATACAAATTTTTATAAATTTATTGTATTATAGGTACAGGGTGCACTACTAAAATTATATAATTTTATGTATTGTGAAGGCCAACAAACGGGTAAAACGGCATATATAAAGGATACCTAAAAAGGATGAAGATCCCACTGATCCTGGGTCTTATAGGTCTATCTCAAGTATAAATGTGGGTTTTAAGATATATACAAAAATTACGGCCATAAGATTATCTGAAATTATACCAGTCTTGGTAGGAGGACATCAAACTGGATTTAATCCAATCGGTGATAACCTTCCTTTTTTACGTCACTATCCTTAAATCCTAATTTTGTTTTCTCCACATATCCTTTCCTCTTACAGCACTCATATCAGCACCCCAGCTGCATACTTATTTTTTTTTGTGGTTTTAGCTTCCCCTGCATTTTTCCTTAGCTGTCAGTTTTAAAGGGATCTGTTAGCAGTTTTGCAGCCTTTTGGGGGAGGGGAAGGACATTGTAAACATACCTTTTGTCTTGGTCTAGCAAGTTGCATGATCGAGAAACAGATGTTTGATTCCCCCGCCGAAGCTGTACTACACTCTGCTCTGAGAGACAGCTCTATCAGCCAATCAGAAGACCGCTAAAGCCGTCACTCAGAGCGGAGGGGCAGGGCTGGCAGCGTGCAGTAAAGAGAAGCCAGGAGCACTTCCACATCAAGTTCCGCCTTAGTGGCACTTGCGATCTCTGTGCCAGGGTAACTAAGCATCATTTACTCGGTCATGCGAGTTGTATGTTTACAGTTCCCTCCTTTTTATATCGCTCTGGCAGCAGTTTTGAGGCATCAAAACTGCTGACATAGTCCCTTAAAAAAGCATTATCCACAGTCCTGCATTCCCTTACTTCCTAAAAAGCCCTGAGATTCACTCGATTACAACCAATCTGATTGCTCACTCTGTGCACTCTCCCTGGCCCCTTTCAGTTGGCTCGGTAAGAAGCTGACAGAATGGAGAAATTGCAGAACTGCGCTTTTCTTTTAAAAACGTGTTTCTCAGCAATTTTAACCGTGTGAACGGTAGCTAACAATACGTATCTGGTCTATTACAAGTACTTTGGTAGAATATATTTTTTGCCATTTGTTGTCAGGCTCCGAGAATTGGGATAAAATAAAATGCTGGTCTAAATACAAAAAATTGGTTTCTACCAATCATTGTATAACATAATGCATGCATACATTAGTGATGTGAGACGGCCATTTTCTGAATGACTTGCCTTTCATGGTTGGTCTGTAAAGGTTGTTGGAATGAATAACCACTCCATAGGTTAAAACGACAAATCGATCGATCCCTCCCTTGATCTTTAACCTGTTCTGTACTTCTATTGATGGGATGTAGATCTGTAGTGTGTCACAAACGACTTTTCAAGGACTGCAACCTGACCATGACTGAAAAAAATTCTACACGGCCGTTCAACGTTTCCACTGACCGTTGTCAGAAAATGGTCTACTTCGGCCTTTTCAGCCTTCTAGAATGTCTAGTGTATGGCCGGCTTTAGTCATGTTGAAACTACATTGATAAAGGCAAAGCATGCAACAGTATTTATAGCTAATGATATTGGGTCTGAAGGCTGAGGGGGGAGGGGGGAGGGGGGCTCATTCAGGTGCAGAAAAACACAATGGTGGTTTTCTGCTTACTAGCTCTACTATGTGGGTTTTCATTTTTGCAGATTATATGATACATCTTTCCATCCTTTGGTTGCTGCTCAATTAACCTTTTCCTGAGTGCCCTTTTACGTCAGGTGGTGCAGGTCGGGAGTCTACAACGGCTTCTTTTAGCGTCACTGTGGAAAAGGTTATGAGCGCTCCTCCTCTAATCTGTTACTAACAACTTCTGTACTTCGAGCAGCCCGTTGAATACAGCTGAGATCGGAGGAAATGTTGATCCCAGCTGTTTAATCCTACGATCACCACGGTCTGTAAAAAAGGACCCCACTGCTGCCTGTTCTGTAAGCCTTCTGTTCGGGCACACTATGTTACGTCTGCTGAAAAGCAGAGAGGCAAAAATAGAAAGATTTATGTGGTCGTTAATGGGTAAAAAGTTATTGCTGCTGTTCAGTTTACTGTAAACAAAGTAGAAGGGCATTCCCGACTTTGCTATGGAACCCTTTAAAATCTAGGTTTACCAGAAAGAGGTGTCAGTTCTTTCTATTTTTCTTTGACAGGTTAGCTTGGGTGAAACTTTGTTGGAAGCCGAGGGTCTGGAAGACCAGGAATCCCCTGTAAACTGTTTCAGAAAATTGTTTGGTAAGTACAGGAACACAAAATGTAGGTAATACATCAACAACCTAAAAAGTAGGGCACTTCTTAAGGGACAATATACATATATTGTATCTTATCTGTGGGAAGCAATCAAATGCAATCTATTTTTCTTGCAGACTTTACAGGCTATAGGGAGGCTGACTGTATCGCTCTTCGATATGATTACTGCCGATGCAATAAGATGTCTGCCCTTATGAGCACTACTATATGTCACGTGTCCAATTCTCCAGAAACACTTAATAAATGTCCGAAGCCTTGTACTTTAGGTTTAGCAGTTCAACTTAGTACTATATAGTAGAATCGGTACTACTAATGACTCAACCAATTATTCCAGCATATACTGCATTTTCTACCATTTTTATTCCAATGCTTTTTCTTTTTTCCAGTGTGTGATGTTCTACCTCTTATTATTAACAACCAGGATGTCCGCTTACCCTTAAGCCTGTTATACAAATACCTAAACAAAGCGGCAGAATTTTATATTAATTATGTAACGCGATCCTCCCAGACAGACGGCCAACACCAAGGTATGATGAGTCCGCAAAATGAGAAATGTGGAAAGTCAGGACCATTTAGTATTCGTGTTTTATGCGCATTTCTCATTGATTTTAGATTTTTGCTCTAGGGCATATATGTGGTGACAGGGTTATTAATATAGCGTTCCCTCAAACTCAGGCACACAAGAGACCTCCGATTTACTATCGCCCACCAAACGAAGCTCCCAGAAATATATTATTGAGGGTCTGACCGAGAAATCTTCACAGATACTGGACCCTTGGGATCGACTTTTTAAAATCCTATCTGTGGTCGGAAAGCGATGTGAATGGCAGATGGACAAGGGAACCAGGTCAGAGTGTATACTAATCATCCGAATTCTCTTGTCATTTCTCGATTCATAAGAATACATGATATAGAAGATAGTAGGATTGTTTGTTTGCATATAATATATAGTTAGGTCCAGAATTATTTAGACAGCGACACAATCTTCATGATTTGGGCTCCGCATGCCACCACACTGGATTTGAAATGAAACAACTGAGATGCAATTGAAGTGTAGACTTTCAGGTTTAATACGGCACCCCTCACAGCATTCAGAAATTATTTTAACCCTTTAGGCGTTTCACAGGAAATAAAGCAAAGTAGAGGTGAATTGTACAAATTTTTTTTTTTTACGAAATTCATTTGTAATAGTTTTTTTCTGTAACACAGAAGGTTTTACCAGAGAAATGCAACTCCATACTTATTGCCCAGTTTCTGCCGTTTTTAGAAATATCCCACATGTGGCCCTAGTGTAGTAATGGACTGAAACACAGGCCTCAGAAGCAAATTTTGGGGCTTGTATTTTATTAGAATATATTTTAGGCACCATGTCAGGTTTGAAGAGGTCTTGTGCTACCAAATCAGTGAGAACCCCCCAAAAGTGACCCCATTTTGGAAACTACACCTCTCAAGGAATTTTCTAGAGGTATAGTTGAGCCCACAGATTTTTGGCTAAATTTATTGGAACTAGTCTGTGAAAATCTACTTTTTTTTCTGAAAAAACATACAATGTTTTAGTTTTTACAAGGAATAAAGGAGAAAATGCACCCCAACATTTGTAAAGCAATGTCTCCCGATTACGGAAATACCCCATATTTGGTAATAAACTGCTGTTTGGACCCACGGCAGGGCTCCGAAGGGAACGAGCCCCATTTGGATTTTCGGTGCCATGTTGTGTTTGCAAAGCCATGGAGGGACCATAACAGTGGAAACCCCCCCAAAACTACACGCCCCTCAAGGAATTTTTCTAGGGGTATAGTTAGCATTTTTACCCCACACGGGTTTTCCAAATTTTTTTGGGAATTATGCTGTAAAATTGAAAATCTTTTTTTCCTAATAAAATGTAGTTTTAGCTCAGATTTTTTCATTTTTACAATAGATAAAGGAGAAAAACCACCCCAACATTTGTAAAGCAAACTCTTCTGAGCACAGCAATACCCCATATGTGGTAATAAACTGCGGTTTGGACACAAGGCGGGGCTTAGAAAGGACGGAGCACCATTTGACTTTTGGAGCTCAAGTTTTGCTGGAATTGTTTGCGTCCCCATGTCACATGTGCAAAGCCACTGAGGGGCCAAAACAGTTCAAACCCCACAAAAGTGACCCCATTTGGGAAACTACGCCCCTCGTCGAATTTACCTAGCGGTACAGTGAGCATTTTGACCCCACTGTTTTTTTGCTGAATTATGCAGTGAAAATGAAAATCTACATTCTTTCCACTAAAATGTTGCATTTTTTTCATTTTCACAAAGAATAAAGGAGAAAAAGCGCCCCAACTATTGTAAAGCAATTTCTCTCTAGTGCGGCAATACCCCATATGTGGTCATAAACTGCTGCTTGGACACACAGCAGGGCACCGAATGGCAGGAGTGCTACTTGGCATGTAGATTTTGGTTGATTGTTTTTTGGGCGCCATGTCGCATTTGCAGAGCCCCTTAGGTACCAGAGTAGAGTGTAAAACCCTGAGAAGTGACCCCATTTTGTAAACTACGCCCCTCATGGCATTTATCATTTGCCTGGACATATGACAGGGCTTAGGAGTGAAAGGCGAATGTGAGACATATTTTGGTGATTTTCACAGCATTAGCCCACAATGGCAGGGCTCTGGTGTCAAATAGTAAAACAAACCCCAAGTAGTGACCCCTATTTTGGAAACTGCACCCCTGAAGGCATTTTATTAAGGGGTGTAGTGAGCATTTTGACCACACAGGTTTTGTTTTGTTTTCCTATTAGAAATGATTGCTCAGTGGATGGTGCAAAGTAAAAATTGCAAATTTCCACAGGTATATGCTATTTTAGTGCACAATATGTTGTGCCCAGTTCGTGGCACTGAAGACAAATACCTCAAACTGTTAAGCGGGTTCTCCCGGGGTTGGCGATGCCATATATGTGGACGTAAACTGCTGTTTGGGCACGCTGCAGGGCTCAGAAGGGAGGGAGAGCCATTTGGCTTTTGGAGTGCAGATTTTGGTTAGTGGTAGTTTTGTTTGGGGGTTTTGCTGGTATTTCTGTTTAGAATGTGGGGGCATATGTAATCTGTGCGGGGTACAATAATGGGGTAAATAAATATGTCATAGATCTGTGGCCAGTGTCGCATTGATAAATGGTGGCAGATGTTATCCACTTTTGGACACTTTGCACATTTTGCGTTGGTATATTCTGAGAGCCAGAACGTCTTTATTTTTTATTTTTCTTCACCGGAGCTGTGGGAGGGCTTATTTGTTGCAGTGCAATCTGTAGATTTCATTGGTACCATTTTGGGGTTCATGCGATTTATTTCATTTTTTTGGCAAGCAAGGTGACCAGCAACCAGCAATTCTGATATTTTTCAAAGCAATTGCTGCATCTAAGGAGTTAATCGGCCGGATCGGAGCCTAGCTCTGGTCCTGGCCGTTACAGCGGGGTGTCAGACAGGTGATACCCGGTGGTGATGGCGCTATAACATACACCATCTCAGGGAGCTGTGATTGGTCAGTCTGCTGTGACTGACCAATCACAGCAATCATCGGCCGGGGACTGCTGTAATTGGTCCCCTGCTGTCTTACTGTGCCGATCAACTGTCATAAACCGTTGACGGCACAGTTCTGTCACCCTGTCCTTTTGACAGGGTCACAGTTTTTAGCAAGGACGCACCGGTACGTCCCGGTACCTTAAAGCACTGCAATACAGGACGTACCAGTGCGGTAAGGGGTTAAGTTTTGTCTTAAAGTGAAATGCATTCTCGATCGGGTTGAGATCTGGTGATTGACTTGGCCATTGCAGAATATTCCACTTCTTTGCCTTAAACTCCTGGGTTGCTTTCGCAGTATGTTTTGGGTCATTGTCCATCTGTACTGTGAAGCGACGTACAATCAAGCTTGCTGCATTTGGTTGAATCTGAACAGAAAGTAAATCACTGAACACTTCAGAATTCATCCGGCTGCGTCTGTCTACGGTCACATCATCAATAAATACTAATGACCTAGTTCCTTTGGCAGCCATGCATGCCCATGCCATCACACTGCCTCCAACATGTTTTACAGAGGATGTGGTGTGTTTTGGATCATGAGCCGTTCCAAGCCTTCTCCATACTTTCTTCCTCCCATCATTCTGGTACAGGTTGATCTTAGTTTCATCTGTCCAAAGAATGCTGTTCCAGAACTTGTTTGGCAAAGTCTAATCTGGCCTTTCTATTTTTGAGGGTGATTAATGGTTTGCACCACGCGGTGAACCCTCTGTATTTGCTCTCATGAAGTCTTCTCTTTATGGTAGACTTAGATACTGATACGCCTACTTCCAGGAGAGTGTTCTTCACGTGGGTAGATGTTGTGTCTGCGATCCTCCACCATTGTCGTCTTCCGTGGACAGCCAGGCCTTTTGGAGTTTACGAGATCACCAGCGCGCTTCTTTTTTTTTTTTTTTTTGTTGATTTGGCCACTTTTAACGTTTTGTGCTCTCTGATGGATTTCTTAATTTTTTTCAGCCTAACAATGGTCTGTTTCACTTGCATTGAGATCTCCTTTGACCTCATGTTGTCGGTTCACAGCAGCAGCTTCCAAATGCAAATGCCACACCTGGAATTAACTCCAGACCTTTTACCTGCTTAATTGATGATGGATTAATGAGGGAATAGCCCATGCAGACCATTAAATAGCTTTTCAGATAATTGTCCTATTACCTTTTGGTCCCTTGAAAAATAGGCAGCTACATATTAACCCCTTGGCGCTCCTGGACGTACTATTAGGTCATAGTAACTGCATCGTTCGTGCTTCATGACCTAATCTAAAGCCTATAGGTGTGGGGTACAATTAACACAACAATGTAGCAGAAAGAAGAATAACAATCTTTATTGAAAAAATAACAGGATTAAAAAGATGAGTCATGCACAGCATGAGAATAAAACGTTAATCTGATGCCAGAGATACAAGTGCACCATGGGTAAATGAACACATATGTATGGTAGTAGCCCCCGGACGAAGGCATCCCGCCGAAACGCGCGTCGGGTCTGACGATCTCTCCTGCCTGAGACATCACCATGGGTATGTGACCAGCTACATTTATCTTCCTGTGTTGTTTTTATGGACCTGATCTGTACTGACATACAGAGATCTCACCAATGTATTCATCCATTCATTTTGTTCACTTGTGCTGCATAAGTCTCTGTTTTTTCTAGTTTATACTTCTAATTTATTTGTTTGGTCCCTATATTCAACACAATTGCTACTACCATACATATGTGTTCATTTACCCATGGTGCACTTGTATCTCTGGCATCAGATGAACGTTTTATTCTCATGCTGTGCATGACTCATCTTTTTAATCCTGTTATTTTTTCAATAAAGATTGTTATTCTTCTTTCTGCTACATTGTTGTGTTAATTGTACCCCACACCTATAGGCTTTATATCAGATGTTGAGGGTCAGTGCACCAAGATACACTTGGTTTTACAGAGGATCTCGTTTCTTACTTCATTCATGTATTTACATTTAATTTGACGAGACCATTTCCTGTTTGTACCAATAGGTTTTTGTTTCATGACCTAATCGTACGTCACGGGAGGAACGGCCATTTCGGCATTCCTCCGGACACATACAGGAGCTGTGACGACTGCTGTCCTGTACAGCAATTGCTGCAGCTCCTTCAGTGGGGACCGATCGCGGTGTCCCCGCTGATTAACCCCTTAGAAGCCGCTTTCCATAGCGATCGCGGCATCTTAGGGGTTAAACTACCATCGACTGCCCGCTACATGATAGCGGGCGGCGATGGTTGCTATGCCAGCCGGAGGCCTAATAATGGCGTCTGACTATACCATCTACGGAAGCCTAGTGGGTCCTGACAAAGTCAGGACCCACTATACTTGCTGTCAGCTAGTAGCTGACCGCTCTAATATTAGAATTGCGATCACGGCCTCCTGCCCTCAAGTCCCCTAGTGGGACAAAGTAATAAAGTAAAAAAGAGTAACAAAAAATTTGTGTAAAAATCCCCCTTTTTCCCTTATCAGTCCTTTTATTAATAAAAATAAACTATACATAGTTGGTATCGCCGCGGCCTGAACTACGGTATTCAGTTAATTATCCCGCACGGTGAACGCCCTAAAAGAAAATAATAATAAACCATGCCAGAATGACAAATTTTTTTTGTCACTTCACCTCCTAAAAAATGGAATAAAAAGAGATCAAGAAGTTGAATGTACCCAAAAATGGTTCTGATCGAATCTACAGTTTGTTACGCAAAAAATAAGTCCTCACACCGCTTTCTTAATGGAAAAATAAAAAAGTTACGGCTCTTAGAATAAGGCAACGCAGTAAGTAAATGATTTTTTTATAAAGTATTTTATTGTGCAAACGCCGTAAGACCTAAAAAAAAAACAATAAACATATGGCATCGCTGTAATCGTATTGCCCCGGAAAATAAAGTGAATGTCATTTATAGCGCACGGTGAACGCTGTAAAAAAAAAAAAAAAAGGAATAAGAAAACATTAGTAGAATTGCTGTTTTTTAGTCACCACGCCTCTTAAAAACATTATAAAAACTGATCAATAAGTCGCATGCACCCGTTGAAAATAGGGATGTCACGATACCAGAATTTGGACTTCGATACCGATACTTCGTTTAGTATTGCGATTTCGATACCAATTTCGATACTTTTGCCAACAGTTATAAAAAAAAAATTCTTCCGTTTTCTGATGTGAGGCGCGACGTGTGATGAATTTTGAATGCGCCTCACATTAATAGTAATTAATCCCATCATGTTTCTCAGTCATAATGGGTTAATGTGCGATGTACATGATGGGGTTAATTACTTTTAATGTGAGGAACATGGAGGGTAAATTCATCGCACCTCGCGCCTCACATTAATAAGTGAATGAAAGCCGTGTTTATTTCATTTTTTTACAGCGTACACATCATAAATGATGCAAAAAAATTGTTGTGCAGGTTATTACGGCCGCGCCATTACTGAATGTGTATATTTTATGTATTGAGACTTATTTTAATGTTTATTGTAAAAAAGGTGAAATGTGTATTTTTTTAAAAATTTTAACAATACTTTGTTTTTACTTTATTTTTAAACTTTAATATACTGACATATATCAGATATGTGCCAGTACATTAGCCTGTGGACAGATAGCACACAGGCAGTTGTTAGGACATACTTGGGTATGTCCTAACAACAGGAAATATGGTAAGATAGCCCTGGCGTCCGTCAATAGACCCTGGGCTGTCTGCCCATATATGGTATGGCTCTCGATCGCGTCACAGGAATTCCCTGTGACGCGATCCAGGGGCATCCCCCCTTCTCACTTTCCCCTGAATGCTGCAGTCAGCTGTGATCGCAGCATTCAGGGGAATAACGGCGGAGATGAGAGGTTTCTCTGGTCTCCGCCGTTATAGAGCGGGGCTGCGGCTGTGTAATACAACCATTGCCCCGCTCCTGACAGCAAGTGCGCGCGCGGTCAGCATGGGGTGATGCGGCCGGCGCTGCACTAATGAGCGGAGGTTCAGGCACTGAGGACAGAACATGGGGGTGTTTTGTAGAGCGCCCGCCATGTTCGGTCTTCAGTGCCGCCGCTCATTAGTGCAGCGCTGGCCGCATCGCATCATCCTGACCCTGCGCACTTGTCAGGACTCAGGAGCGGGGCTGTGGCTGAATTACACAGCCGCAGCCGCGCTCCCATACATTAATGTATTACTATACTGAGCTGTGCGGCTGCGCAGCTCAGTATCGAAATACAGGAAATAGCGGTATCGAACCGTTTAGGGATGCAGAGTATCGAAACAGTATCGAAGTTTCGATGCACCGTGCATCCCTACTTGAAAACTACAATGAATTCCTCAAGGGGTGTAGTTTCCAAAATGGAGTCACTTTTTTTAAGGGGTTTCCCCTGTTTTGGTACCTCCGAAGCCCTGCAAATGTGACATGGCGCCCAGAAACCAATCCGGCAAACTCTACATGCCAAATAGCACTCCTGCCTTTCTGAGCCCTGCCGTTTGTCCGACCAGCAGTTTATGACCACTTATGGGGTATTGCCGTAATCTGGAGAAATTGCTTTACAAATATTGCGGTGTTTTTCCTCCTTTATTCCTTGTCAAAATTAAGAATTCGTACCTTTTATTGGAAAAATTTGATTTTCAATTGATAGCCTAATTCCACAAAATGCATCAAAAAACCTGTGGGATCTAAATGCCCACTATACCCCTCGATAAGTTCCTTGAGGGGTGTAGTTTGCCAAATACGGTTGCTTTTGGGGGGGTTTCCTCTGTTTTGGCACCACAAGACCTCTTCAAACCGGACATGCGTAATAAAAAGGAGGCCTCAAAATCCACTAGGTGCTCCTTTGCTTCGAAGGCCTGTGCTTGTCCATTACAACACTAGGGCCACATGTGGGATATTTCTCAAAACTGCAGAATCTGGGCAATAAATATTGAGTTGCGTTTCTCTGGTAAAACCTTCTGCTTTGCAGAAAAAAATGGAATAAAAAGGATTTACTGGCAAAAAAATTAAATTTGTAAATTTCACCTCTACTTTGCTTTAAATTCCTATGAAACACCTAAAGGGTTAATCAACTTTCCAAAATACTGTTTTGAATACTTTGAGGGGTCTAGTTTTTAAAATGGGGTGTTTTATGGGGGTTTCTAATATATAAGCCCCTCAAAGCAACTTCAGAGCTGAACTGGTACCTAACCAAAAAAAAAAATGACTTTTGAAATTTTATTCAAAATATAAGAAATTGCTGCTTCTGTTCTAAGCCGTGTAACGTCCTAGAAAAAAAATAGAATGTTCAAAAAATGATGCCAACATATGGGAAATGTGAACTAGTAACTATTTTGGGTGGTATAACCCTCTGTCTTACAAGCAGATGCATTTAAATTCAGAAAAATTATATATTTTTTCAAATTTTCTCTAAATTTTGCTATTTTTCAAAAATAAACACTGAATATATATCGACCAAATTTTACCACTAACCTAAAGTCCAATGTGTCACGAGAAAACAGTCTCAGAATCTCTTGGATAGGTTTAAGCATTCCGAAGTTATTACCACATAAAGTGAAATATGTCAGATTTGAAAAATGGGCTCTGAGCCTTAAGGCCAAAACTAGGCTGCGTCCTTAAGGGGTCAGAGTTGTAATTCCTAAACCCTTCCTCAAATTAGGATGTGAATACCCTCAAATTAAGGCCCCATGCACACGACCGTGCTCGTAATTACGACTCGACCGGGCTCCCATTATAAAGTATAGTAGCACGGCCCGTAAAAGAAAAAAAATAGAACATGTTCTATCTTTTTCAACGGCACGGGCACCTTCCCGTAAGAAAACGGGAAGGTACCCGTGGCCAACAGAAGTCTATGGGCCCGTTATTTCGGGTCGTAATTACGACCCGTAGTAACGGGTGTTTTTACGGTTGTGTGCATGAGGCCTAAAGCTGAGAGACTGCACTTTAAGGCCATATTGATTTATTTAACTGTATCTTCAATATGTTTTGGTAAACAGATAAAATGCCAAAACTTGGCACTATCCAAATAATTCTGGACCAAACTATTGCCTCACTGTTGTATGTCAGAGTTTTAAATAGACCGTTACTCTCCTTTTATTTCTCCTTTCCTGTAATTGAAGATTGTTTGTTTATAAGATTCTGGTAGATTTGTGATTTTTTTTATTTTTTTTTATTCTATTCAGGAATTTCAACGACCTTTTCCATCGCGTGAAAGAACTGTATCGTTACATTGGCAACTTTGACAATGAAGCTCATGCAAAATATAAGAATCAGGTTGTCTATTCCACCATGCTCATATTTTTCAAAAGTGTCTTCCAGTACATCAGTGCTATTCAGCCTGCCCTCTTCCAAGGTGCGTGCTTTATGTAGGTTATTTCAAAGAGGACCTGTTACCGTTTTGTTCAATGTCCTCTTTCGGTCAAATTATTAACGTTTTTTTTTTTTTGGTTTTGTTACGTTTTATCTATTTAGGTACAAATGAATCTTAGGGGTTTGTCTATATCTGAATGATATTTGCCTTATTGTTCTACTGCTTCAATTCTACTTGGAGACCTTTAACCCCTGCCCGCACCTTGACATAACTGCACGTCAAGGTGAGCAGTAACTTCGCGCATCTTGACGTGCAGTTACGTCTGAACTTCGACAGTTAACCGCCGCGCGGCGGTTAACTGTGCAGTGTGTCTGCCCTGCATTCCCTGTTGCCGATCAGCGGCCCATCGCCGCTGATTTCGGCAGTTAACCCCTTCGATGCGGCGGTCGATTGGGATCGCCGCATTTAAGGAGTTTAGCCAGACAATTTACTCATAGGCTGCCATTTACTCATAGGCTGCCATTTACAGAAGCCTATGAGGGACCTGCCGCAGGCTGGTTCTCATAGGCTTCCCGTCAGAGTGACTGCCGCGTCACAATGACAGTTAGAACACATTACACTACGTAGGTAGTGTAATGTGTTCCAGCAGTGATCAGAGCTGCAAGTCTCGTAGTCCCCTAGTGGGACAAGAACAAAAAGATCATAAAAATGTTTTATAAAACAAGAACTGCTTTTTTTTTCCTATAAGTCGTCCTTTATTATAGGAAAAAAAATGAACACGTTAAAGTACACACATTTGGTATCACCGCGTTCGTAACAACCCCAACTATAAAACTGATGTTATTTTCCTCGCATGGTGAACACCGCAAAAAAAAGTAAAAAACAATGCCAGCATTTTTTTTGGTCATCACCCCTCCCAAAATATACAATGAAAAGTGATCAAAAAGTCGCATGTACGCCAAAATAGTACCAATAAAAATTACAACCTGTCCCGCAAAAAAACAAGCACTTACACAGCTTTTTGGACTGAAAAATAAAAAAGTTATGGCTCTGAGCATGGTGACAAAAAATTAATTATTTTATAAAAAAGTGATTTTATTGCACAAACGCTGCAAAACGTAAAAAAAACTATATAGATATGGTATCGCCGTAATCACATTGACCTGCAGCATGAAGTAAAATTGTCATTTATAGCACAGGGTGAACGGTGTAAACAAAAAAATAATAAAATACATTATCAGAATTGCTGGTTCTTGGTCACCTTGCTTGCCAAAAAATGTAATAGAAAGTGATAAAAAAAAACGCTTGTAACCCAAAATGGTACCAATGAAAACTACAGATTGTCCCGCAACAAATAAGCCCTCACACGGCTCCGGTGGAGAAAAAATAAAGAAGTTCTGGCTCTCAGAATATGGCGATGCAAAATGTGCAGAGTGTCCAAAAGTGGATAAGATTGGGCACCATTTATCAGTGCGAAGCTGGCCACATATCTGCGGATTATTATTTATTTACCCCATTATTATACCCTCTTATTATACCCTGATGTACTCCGCACAGATAACATGTACCCTGATGTACCCCGTACAGTTTACATTTGCCCCCACATTATAAACTGAAATACCAGCAAAACGCCAAACAGAACTACTACCAACCTAAATTTGCGCTCCAAAAGCCAAATGGCGCTCCCTCCCTTCTGAGCCCTACAGCTTACCCAAACAGCAGTTTATCTCCACAGATCTGGCATCGCCATACCCGGGAGACTAATATTTTATGAGGTATTTGTCTTCAGTGGCACAAACTGGGCACAACATTTTGTGCACTCAAATGGCATATCAGTGGAAAATTTTAATTTTCACTCCGCACCACCCGTTGCGCATTAACCCCTTCGTGCACCACAACTTAATAGCATGTCGTGGTGCGCGTGGGAGGATGTATGGAGCGGGCTCACGATCTGAGCCTGCGCCATACGTTGCGGGTGTCAGCTGTGTATTACAGCTGACACCCGGGACTAACGGACAGGAACAGCGATCGCGCTGTTACAGGAGCTTGTATATAATGACAATATACGGCAATACATTAGTATTGCAGTGTATTGTACAATAAAATGTGTAGAAAAAAAAAAGTTGTTATTAGTGAATTTTTTTTTTTTCTAAAAAGTGCTCAAAAAGTTGTACGTAACAATAAAAACTACAGTAGGTCACGCAAGAAATGAGTCCTCACAACTTTGACGGAAAAATAAAAACTTTATGGCTGTTGGAAGGCGGGGAGTGAAAAACGAAAATAAAAAAGCAAAAAATTGATCGGTCCAGAAAGGGTTAATTAATTTCTAATAAAACATTTATGACCACGTGGTGTATAGCCGTACTCGGGAGAAATTGCTTTACAAATGTTGGGGTGCTTTTTCCTCCTTTTGTTCTTTATGAAAATTTAAAAAAAAAACATTTTAGTGGGAATAATATTGATGTTCATTTTCACGGCCTAATTGTGATAAATTCTGAAAAAGACCTGTGGGGTCTAAATGCTCACTATACCCCTAGATAGATTCCTTAAGTGGTGTCGTTTCCCAAATGGGGTCACTTTTGGGGTATTTTCACGGTTTTGGTCTCTCAGAGGCTTTGCAAATGCGACATGACACCCGAAAACTATTCCAGCTAAATCTTCGCTCCAAAAGCCAAATAGTGCTCCTTCACTTCTAAGTCCCGCTTTGGGTTCAAACAACCGTTTATTACCACATATGGGGTATTTCCGTAATCGGGAGAAATTGCTTTGCAAATGCTGGGGTGTGTTTTCTCCTTTATTCCTTGTAAAAATTAAAAATGTCTACGTTTTTTTCTGAAAAAAAAGTAGATTATCATCTTCACAGACTAATTCAAATACATTTAGCATAAAAACTGTGGGGTCAAAATTCTAACTATACCCCTAGATAAATTCCATGAGGGGTGTCGTTTTCAAAATGGGGTCACTTTTGTGTGGTTTCCATGGTTTTTGTCCCTCCAGTTCATTGCAAACGTGACACGGCACTGAAAACGAATACAGCAAAATCAGCGCTCCAAAATCCAAATGATGCTCCTTCTCTTCTGAGCCCTGCTGTGGGACCAAACAGCAGTTTATTACCACATATGGGATATTGCCGTAACCACATATGGGATATTGCCGTAATCGGGAGAAATTGCTTTACAAATGCTAGGGTGTTATTTCTCATTTATCCCTTGTGAAAATTAAATATTTCTACTTTTTCTCTGAAAAAAAGGAGATTTTCATCTTCACAGACTAATTCAAATACATTTAGCATAAAAACTGGAGGGTCAAAATGCTAACTATACCCCTAGATAAATTCATTGAGGGGTGTAGTTTCCAAAATGGGGTCACTTTTGTTTTTGTTTTTACTGTTTTGGCACTACAGGAGCTCTTCAAACCTGACATGGTGTCTAAAATATATATATTTAAAAAAAGGCCCCAAAATCCACTAGGTGCTCCTGAGGCCTGTGCTTCAGTTGCGTTTCTCGGGTGAAACATTCTGTGTTACAGAAAAACTGTATTACAAATGAATTTTGGCAAAAAGAAATGAAATTTGTAAATTTCACCTCTACGTTGCTTTAATTCCTGAGAAACGCCTATGGGGTTAAAACACTTTCTGAATGCTGTTTTGGAAACTTTGAGGGGTGCAGTTTTCAAAATGGGGTGAGCTATTGGGTCTTTCTAATATATAAGGCCCTCAAAGCTGCTTCAGAACTCAACTGGTCCCTGAAAAAATGGGCTTTTGAAATTTTCTTGAAAATATGAGAAATTGCTGCTAAAGTTCTAAGCCTTATAACGTCCTAGAAAAATAAAAGAATGTTCAAAAAACGATGGAAACAAAGTAAACATATGGGATATATGAAATAGTAACTATTTTGTGTGGTATTACTGTCTGACTTACAAGCAAATACATCTAATTTTCCAAAAACGCAAATTTTTGCAAATTTTCTCAATTTTGGTGTTTTTCCACACACAAATACTAAATTTATCGACCAAATTTTTTTACTAACATAAAGTACAATATGTCACGAGAAAACCTTCTCAGAATCACTTGGATAGGTATAAGCATTTCCAAAGTTATTACTACATAAGGTAACACATGTCAGATTTGAGAAAATCGGCTTCGTCCTCAAGGCCAAAACAGGCTCAGTCCTGAAGGGGCTAACAAACTCCTATCAATATTTTATTATTCTTTCTCCCTTATTTCCATCCATAGGACTCCACATGATGATTTCTCTCACAGATCTCATCACGCAGGATTTTACATATAGGCAAACATTTCCTCTTTCTTGATAGGTGGGATTTGTAGACTTGATGAGGGGAAACTTTGACCATTCACAAACAGTGTTGCTCAACATTGAGTGTAAAGTAGAGAATGCTTTTAAATTATGTATTTTAACCCCTTAAGGCCACCGCCTATTATCGCCTAATGGACCAGGCCATTTTTTTCAAATCTGACGTGTGTCCCTTTGTGACGATATCTTTGGAAAGCTTTTATTTTTTTCAAGAGATTCGGAGATTGTTTTCCCGTGACACATTGTAGTTGAAGTTAGTGGTAAAATTTTATCGATATATTCTGTTTAGTTGTGAAAAAGAACAAAATTTAGAGAAAATTTTCAAAAATATGCATTTTTCTAAATTTAAATGTATCTAGTTGTAAAACAGATCGTTATACCACCCAAAATAGTTACTAGTTCACATATCCCATATAGGGATGTCACGATACCAGAATTTGGACTTCGATACCGATACTTCGTTTAGTATTGCGATTTCGATACCAATTTCGATACTTTTGCCAACAGTAATAAAAAAAAAAAATCTTCCGTTTTTCTGATGTGAGGCGCGACGTGTGATGAATTTTGAACGCACCTCACATTAATGGTAATCCCATCATGTTTCTCAGTCATAATGGGTTAATGTGTGAGGTACATGATGGGGTTAATTACTATTAATGTGAGGAACATGGAGGGTAAATTCATCATACCTCACATTAATAAGTGAATGAAAGCAGTGTTTATTTCATTTTTTTTACAGCGTACACATCATAAATGATGCAAAAAAAATTGTTGTGCGCGCCATTACTGAATGTGAATATTTTATGTATTGAGACTTATTTTAATGTTTATTGTAAAAAATGGGTGTATGTGTATTTTTTTTTAAATTTAACAATACTTTGTTTTTACTTTATTTTTAAACTTTAAAGAGGCTCTGTCACCAGATTTTGCAACCCCTATCTGCTATTGCAGCAGATAGGCGCTGCAATGTAGATTACAGTAACGTTTTTATTTTTAAAAAACGAGCATTTTTTGCCAAGTTATGACCATTTTTGACCAACTTCTGGCAGTGCAGACACACAGCGTGTTCTCGATCACGCTGTGACGTCACTCACAGGTCCTACATCGTGTTGGACGAGCGAGGACACATCGGCACCAGAGGCTACAGTTGATTCTGCAGCAGCATCAGCGTTTGCAGGTAAGTAGCTACATCGACTTACCTGCAAACGCCGATGCTGCTGCAGAATCAACTGTAGCCTCTGGTGTCGATGTGTCCTCGCTGGTCCGACACGATGCAGGACTTGGGGCAGGAAGTGAGTGACGTCACAGCGTGATCTCTCGAGAGCACGCTGTGTGTCTGCACTGCCAGAAGCTGGGTGTTCTGAAGAGAAGTGGATGATACTTCTCGTCAGAACGCCCAGCTAGTAAAAGTAGTAAAAACGCCCCGATGTACATACACAATACACGCCCAGTTGGACTTTTACTTTAAACACGCCCACTTGGACTTTTGCAAGCCTCATTTGCATAAATACAAAAATGGTCATAACTTGGCCAAAAATGCTAGTTTTTTTAAAAAAAAAAACGTTACTGTAATCTACATTGCAGCGCCGATCTGCTGCAATAGCAGATAGGGGTTGCAAAATCTGGTGACAGAGCCTCTTTAATGTACTGACATATATCAGATATGTGCCAGTACATTAGCCTGTGGACAGATAGCATACAGGCAGTTGTTAGGACATACCTCAGTATGCCCTAACAACAAGAAATATGGTAAGACAGCCCTGGGGTCCGTCAATAGACCCGGAGCTGTCTGCCCATATATGGTATGGCCCTCGATCGCGTCACAGGAATTCCCTGTGACGCGATCCAGGGGCATCCCCCCTGCTCATTTTCTCCTGAATGCTGCAGTCAGCTGTGATCGCAGCATTCAGGAGAATAACGGCGGAGATGAGAGGTTTCTCTGATCTCCGCCGTTATAGAGCGGGGCTGCGGCTGTGTAATACAGCCATTGCCCCGCTCCTGACAGGAAGTGCGTGCGCTGTCAGCATGAGGAGGAGGTGCGGCCGGCGCTGCACTAATGAGCGGCAGTTCAGGCACTGGAGACAGAACATGGGGGTGTTTTGTAGTGCGCCCGCCATGTTCGGTCTTCAGTGCCGCCGCTCATCAGTGCAGCGCCGGCCGCATCGCATCATCCTGACCCCGCGAACTTATGACTCAGGAGCGGGGCTGTGGCTGAATTACACAGCCGCAGCCGCGCTCCCATACATTCATGTATTACTATACTGAGCTGTGCGGCTGCGCAGCTCAGTATCGAAATACAGGAAATAGCGGTATCGAACCGGTTAGGGATGCACAGTATCGAAACAGTATCGAAGTTTCGATGCACCGTGCATCCCTAATCCCATATGTCTACTTTATGTTGCCATAGTTTTTTGAATATTCTTTTATTTTTCCAGGTCGTTACAAGGCTTAGAACTTTAGCAGCAATTTCTCACATTTTCAGGAAAATTTCAAAAGGCTATTTTTTCAGGGACCAGTTCAGTTCTGAAGTAGTTTTGAGCACCTTCTGTATTAGAAACCCCCTATAAATCACCCCATTTTAAAAACCTGCACCCCTCAAAGTATTCAAAACCGCATTTAGAAAGTTTCTTAACCCTTTTGTTGGTTAACAGGAAATAAAGCAAAGTGTAGGTGAATGTCACTTTTTTTTTTTGCAGAAAATCTGTTCTAATTCATTTTTTCTGTAACGCAGAAGGTTTTACTAGAGAAACGCAATTCAATATTGATCTCTCAGATTCTGCAGTTTTTAGAAATATCCTACATGTGGCCCTAGTGTTCTACTGGATTAAAGCACAGACTTCAGAAGCTTGTGGATTTTGGGGCCTCCATTTTATTAGAATATACTTTAGGCACCATGTCAGGTTTGAAGAGGTCTTGTGCCAAAACAGTGAAACCCCCCCCCCCCCCAAAAGACACTATTTGGCAAACCACACCCCTCAAGGAATTTATCAAGTGGTGTAGTGATCATTTTAACCCCACTGTTTAGGCACGCTGTAGGGTTCAGAAGGGAGGGAGCGCCATTTGGCTTTGCTTGGTAGTTCTGTTTGGGGTTTTACTGGTATTTCAGTTTATAATGTGGGGGCATATGTAAACTGGGCAGAGTACATCAGGGCATAACAATGCTGTAAATAAATAATAGTTCATCGTTATGTGGCCAGTGTCGCACTGATAAATGGTGCCCAATCTTATCCGCTTTTGGACACTCTGCACATTTTGTGGTGTTGTCGTATTTTGGGAGCCAGAACTTTTTTAACTTTTCGCCAACGGAGCTGTGTGTTTGTTGCGGGACAATCTGTAGTTTTCATTGGTACCGTTTTGGGGTACACGCGATTTTTTTTGTTCACTTTTTCTACCTTTTTTGGCAAGCAAGGTGACCAAAAACCATCAATTCACCCTGGCCTATAAATTACAATTTTAGATTATTCTGAGGGTCGATACGATTACGGCGATACCATATGTATATAGTTATTTATGTTTTGCAGCGTGTGCTTAATAATCAGTTTTTTATAAAATAATTTTATTTTTTGTGTCCACATATCCTGAGAGCCATAACTTTTTTTATTTTTTATTGTTCAGTCAAAAAAAGCTGTGTAAGGGCTTGATTTTTGCAGGACTGGTTGTAGTTTTGATTGGTACTGTTTTAGGGTACATGCTACTTTTTGATCACTTTTTAATTCCATGCTTTGGGAGGGGTGTTGGTAAAAAAAAAAAAAATAAAGCCGTTGAGGCATTGTGTTTTTTTTTTGTTTTTGTTTTTTTTCTCAGCTCATCGTGCGGGAAAAATATCTTTATAGTTTGGGTCGTTACGGACGCAGCGATACCAAATATGTGTACTTTTTTATTTTTTTTTAAACGTTTCTTTTTTTTCTTGTAATAAAAGCCTTCTCATCGGAAAAAAGGCAGTGTTTGATTTTATTAACTTAGATATGTTTATTTTTACACTTTTATAAACTTTTTTTTTTGTCCCACTAGGGGACTTGAAGGCCTGCACCTTTGATCTTTACTCTAATGCATTGCACTACCCACGTAGTGCAATGCATTAGAACTGTCAGTCATTCACTGACCGCAAGCCTATTAGGTCCCGTATGTGGGCGTGGCCTAATAGGCTATCGAATGTGGCAGACAAGGAGGCCATTGTTAGGCGTCCAGTTGCCATCGTAACGATCAGCATCCTCACGATCACATAGTTTCGATGCCGCGATCGCTTTTGATCGTGGCATTTATTTAAGGGGTTAATGGCAGGGATCGGAGCTAGCTCCGATCCCTGCCGTTACAGCATGGTGTCAGCTGTCACATACAGCTGGCATACGCGGCTGATGTCGCAGGCTCAGCTTCTGAGCCTGCGCCATCTTCCTTTTGCGGCTGGAAGCCTTTTAGGCCCTGCCTCTGGGCGGGACCTAGCAGGCTTCTGTACTTGGCAGACAGAAGGCCGTTGTTGGGCATCTGCTCAGCCAGAGCAGTCCTCGGAACCCCGCAATTGCATTGCGGGGTTTCCGATCTGCTTGTAAACACGATAGATGCAGTGCTTGCTTTTGGTCAATTGGCCAGATAGGCTAGCTCCGGTCCTGGCCACGCAGCAGCGTGTCCGTTGTAATATGCAGCTAACGCTCGCTGGCGATGGTGCGGGCTTCGCTTCTGAACCCATATCAGCAACACAAAGTACCTAACGACAACAACGTACTAGCAAGGGCTTAAGTGGGTTATAAAGGGGTGGGGCCCCTGATACATGTTCATGAGTGGCTATTTTAATTAATCTATACTTGTTATTTTCAAAGGACCAAACACTCCAAGTCAAGTTCCCATTGTCCTGCTGGAGGACACGTCAAATGTTTTCAGTGAACTTGAGATGAATTCTGGCAAGCACATCCACAAGAGGAGGAAACTTGCAGACAGTAGGGAGAAAACATTGGTAATTTTTTATTACTTTGCACTTTATTTCCATATTCACGTAGTATACATACACGAAAACGTAATTTCATTACCGGATAATTTCCTGAAAGTAGTTGTTGGATGATCAGCTATAGGTCCATGCTTTGAGTTAGCATCAGCAAATTACATATAGTGAATGATTCTGATTCATGAAATCTTCAATTGTTGTCTCGACTGTCATAAGGCTTTTTCATGTATAAATAATGTTAAATGGACACTAGCTTTTCAAATAACTTATGCTGATCTAATAGTGTACCTGATATAAATCAACTTTGTCATTTACCTACTGTTAAAATGTAGTTGTTTTATCAATGTGGATTGTGTGTGAAGTAAAGGTAGCATTAGGGCATGTTCACACGCTTACAAAAAAAAGTCTGAAAATACGAAGCGCTTTTCAAGGGAAAACCGCTCCTGATTTTCAGTCGTCTTTTACGGAAGTTTTTGGAGCTGTTTTTCTATAGGGTCAATGAAAAACGGCTCAAGAAGTGACATGCACTTCTTTTTCGTGGGCGTTTTTTTACGCAGCCGTTTTTTTAAACCGGTAGATGTGCTGCTGACAACCATAAAAGTTTATACATTACTGCTGTATAATCTTCTCCAAGCTGCTGTTATCCACTTGCTCAGAGAATACTGAGAATCAGAGAGAGATCATGCAGAGGGGAAAACTGCTAAAATAAATGCCATAAACAAGTCCTATAACGGCCAGAAATAGTATTATTTCTCATGTACACACATATGACAACTTATTCGGAAAAGTCACCAGAAAGGTTAGGTACGCTTTAAATGATAAAAGGAAGGAAAGATGATCCAGCGCTGTGTAAAGTTTAAAAGGGAAGTGCTATTCCTACTTTTATTAGCAAAATTGATTAAAAGTGAAAGGGAGACGCATTCTCAAGGTGAAGAGTAGTAACGGGTTGTTACCCGAGCCTACGCGTTTCGAGCACGTGCAGTGCTCTTAGTCATGATGTTATATAATCGGAAGTATTGGTGGGAATATGTTAATTTGAAATATATTTCTTGCGTTCTTTAGAGTTCAGATGATGAAGACCTCTGTGGAAAAGGTCGAAGTCGTCATGTGATCGTTCATAAAAAAGATCTTGCTAACCCTAACGAAGTCCTAGAAAGCTTCAAAACGGCAAGAGAATGCTGGGAACTTCTGCATTCTTCAGAAGCTCTTGACAAAGGTAAAACCAAAGAATAAAATAAACATTCCAGGTCAAACTCAAAACCTAAGTTTTGCCTGGGATAGTACCGCTCTCCTCACTACTGCTGCACTTACCAGTCCTAGTTTTAATATACAGTGACTTCTTTGCCTTATTTTGAGCTCCGTGTTCATTGCAAGCTGAAGATGTTTAGGCCATAGTTACATAGATGATGATGAAAAAGATACATGTCCATCAAGTCCTGCCTAAGATCCTACCGTGATGATCCAGAGGAAGGCAAAAACTTCCATGGTGTGGGTGCCTCATTAGGAAAAAAAATTCCTCCAAATATTACCCTGGATCATAACTTTGTAATATTATATTTTTCAAGAAAGGCATCTTCTTAAACTTGCTCTTCACTTGTACTATTGATTCATGTAAAGTTATTTATAGCCGGAGGTACACTTTAATCAATCATCACAACATCCGGAGGCAGAGAGTTCCAAAGCCTCACTGCTCTTATAGTAAAGAATTCCGAACTATGATGATGGTGAAACCTTCTTACCGCTAGACAAAGAGGATGCCCCCTTGTCTTGGTTACAGGCCTAGGTGTAAAGATCATTACAAATATGTCTGCGCTGTACATTTATAATTAGATTGTCCGTTAGCTGTGTTTTTCTAAACTGAATAACCCCAATTTTGATCACTCCACCCATTCCCTTAATTACCTTGGTCGCCCAGCTCTGCACCCGCTTTAGTTAAGCTATGTCCTTTTTATACGCAGGTGCCAAAAACTACAAAATATTCAATGTGTGGTCTGACTAGTGATTTGTACAGAGGCTAAACTATATTCTTGTCAGGAACATCTATGCCACTTTTGATGCACCCAATGATTTAATTTGTCTCGACAGCGCCTGCCTGACACTGATTGCTAAAGTTAAGTTTACTGTCCTCCAATATTCTCAAGTCTGCAAATACTGAAATTATACTCAAGTCCTTTACAGGGTCATTAATAAACATATTAAAAAGATGACCCGATCTAAGGATGCCCCCATCAATAAACACCCTCTGTTTTCTATCACTGAAACAGTTGTTAACCCAATTACATATATTTTCTCCTAGTCACTGCAATCTCATCTAAAGGGTTTTTCCTACGAGGGGCATTTCACATTTCCACAGGATATGTCATAAATGTCAGAAAGATGCAGGTCCCACCTCTGGGACCCGCACCTATCTCTAGAACGGGCCCCCCCTAAACCCTGTTATAGCTTTGTCTGTTATCACGGCCACTTCCTGACTTTATGGTCGGGAGTTACCAAAACCGCGTAAGCCGCTGAGCCACGCTGTTTCCGTAACTCCCATAGTAGTGAATAGCAGTTACGGAAGCAACGTAGTATGCGAGCTACGCTGTTTCCAAAACAACCATTCAGTTCTATTGGGCTTACAGAAACAGCGTAGCTCAGCGATCTACGCTGTTTTCACCTTTGTGGTCGGAAATCAGCCGACACACAAACTGGTTTAGGGGCCTCGTTCTAGAGATAGATGCAGGTCTCACCTCTGGGACTCAGGGCCTTGAGAAAGCGTGTACGCACGTGAAACGGCCGTAGGCTAATTCCACATTCTGACTGAGAACTTTTGAATAAATAAATTTTGTTGCAAGTCCGGTGAGTGCCTCGGTATCGTCTATTTGTTCATTTAAAGTTGCTTTGTGCTGTACTTATCGATGAGCACCTCCGGGGCAACTTAGCTGCTGTAATCCATTAAGGACAAGAAAGCCATTTGAAACACTCCAATCGTATTAGTATTACTGGTTCAACAGTGCCAGCCCCTTTCCTTCTTCCTATTAATGCTAAGTATAGTAACACATGAATGTATGAGAGCGGAGCTGCGGCTGTGTAATAAAGTCATTGCCCCGCTCCCGAGTCCTGACAAGTGCGCGGGGTCAGGATGATGCGATGCGACCAGCGCTTCACTAATGATTGCTGGCAATGATGACAGAACATGGCGGGCGCTCTGCAAACCACCCCCATGTTCTGTCTTCAGTGCCTGAACCGCCGCTCATTAGTGCAGCGCCGGCCGCATCACCTCATGCTGACCGCGCGCGCACTTCCTGTCAAGAGCGGGGCAATGGCTGTATTACACTGCCACAGCCCCGCTGGCAGAGATCAGAGAAACCTCTCATCTCCGCTGTTATTCCCGTGAATGCTGCGATGATGCTGACCGCGCATGCACTTCCTGTCGGGAGCGGGGCAATGGTCGTATTACACAGCCGCAGCCCTGCTCTTTAATGCCGGAGATCAGAGGAACCTCTCATCTCTGCCGCTATTCCCCTGAATGCTGTGATCAAAGCGAACTGCAGCATTCAGGGGAAAATGAGATGGGGGATGCCCCTTGGATCGCATCTCAGGGAATTCCTGTGCCGCGATTGAGGGACATACCATATATGGGCAGACAGCCCAGGGTCCATTGAAGGACCCCAGGGCTGTCCTACCAGATTTCCTGTTGTTAGGGCATACTTAGGTATGTCCTAACTGCCTGTGTACTATCCGTACACAGGCTGATGTACTGTAATATAGATATATGCCAGTACATTAATGTTTAAAAAATAAAATAAAAACAAAGTAATGTTAAATAAAAAAATACGCATACACCTTTTTTACAATAAACATTAAAATAAGTCTCAATACACAAAATATACACATATTCAGTATTGGCGCGGCCGTAATAACCTGCAAAATTTTCTTGCGTCATTTACGATGTGTACGCTGTCAAAAAATAAATTAAACACTGATTTCTATCACTTATTGTGAGGCACGAGGTGTGATGAATTTAACCTCTGTGCCTCACATTAATAGTAATTAACCCCATCATGTACCTTACATATTAACCCATTATGGACTGAGAAACATGATGGGGTTAATTACTATTAATGTGAGGCAGGTGGAAATTCATCATCACACCTCGCGCCTCACATCAGAAAATGGAAGAACTTTTTTTTTATTACTGTTGCCAAAGTATCGAATTGATATCGAAATTGCAATACTAAACGAAGTATGGATATCGAAGTCCAAATTCTGGTATCGTGACATCCCTAGAACCTCCATTCTTCCATCCCCGTTCTGAACTGCTCCCGTGACTGCTTGCTCACTGAGCAGCAAACTCCTCTCCCTGTTGTCAATTACCCGCAGTGTTGAAAGTTGCTTTGGGCTTCCAGGTGGCCAATTCTCATACACCCTGCATAACCGTATGGTCCCTCAAACCAAACTCGGACCTGCACCTATATAAAAAATGGGGATTACCCGACTTTAGTTCCGCCTGGTGCGGCAGCCACTGACCACTGATTCCAGACGAGGACCAGTGGAGAGAGGACCGCGCATTCGGTCGTCTCTTTCCATTCTGTTCAATTGTGGTTACGGAAACAGCCAAGCAAACACTGCTCGGCTGTTTCCGAAATTCCCATACAACAGAATGGAGAGAGATGCACACATGTGCTGCCTTGTCTCTATATGGATTCTGTGGCCAGTGGCCATCGCACCAGGCGGAACAATGGTCGGATGACCTTCGTTCTTGATATAGTTGTGGGTCCCAGAGCTGGGACCTGCATCTATCAGACATTTATGGAATATTCTGTGATCCTGGAATGCCCTACCCCAAGATAGTCGGAATGGCCGATACAATGAAAGCATTTAAAAAAGGGCTAGATGCTTATCTAATGTCAAATGACATTAAAGAAGCACTCCACTTTATTTTTTTATTGCACTCTCCATTTGTACATTGGTGTTTCAGTAGGGTGCTGTGTGCAAAAATACTTACCGATCCCCGCATCTTGTATTTTTCGGATCCAGCGCTGCTCACGAGATCTTCCCTCTGACTTGTCTGGAGTGACTGCTTTTGAATAAACCAGAACTCAGGCTCTCAATGCATTCCTATGGGAGCCAGAACGAGGCTCCATAAGAATGTATTGAGAGCATGACTTCCGGTTTTCTGAGAAGCAGCGATTCCAGACCAGGTAAGAATGATCACGTGAGTAGCGCTGGACCCGAAAAACGACAAGATGCGGGGATCGGTAAGTATTTTTGCACACCTCACCCCACTGACACACCAATGTACAAATGGAGGGTGCAATAAAATGGAGTTCTTCTTTAACCCCTTAATGACCAGCCTATTTTAGACCTTAATGACCAAGCCATTTTTGACGTTTTTCAATCGTCGCATTCCAAGAGCTATAACCTTTTTATTTTTGCGTCGACATAGCTGTATAAAGTCTTGTTTTTTGCGGGACAAGTTGTACTTTTTAATAGCACCATTTTGGGGGACATATTATTTATTGATTAACTTTTATTAACTTTTTTTTGGGGGGGGGGAATAGAAAAAAACCTGAAATTTCGCCACTCTTTTTCGCGTCTTAAATCAATGGCGTTTACCGTGTGATATAAATAACACAATAACTTTATTCAGCGGGTTGTTACGATTGCAACGATACCAAATTTGTATAGTTTTTGTATGTTTTACTACTTTTATACAGTAAAAACGCTTTTTTTTCAAAATTATTTGTTTTTGTGTCTCCATATTTGAAGAGCCGTAACGTTTTTATTTTTTCGCCGATGCGGTTGTATGAGGGCTTTTTTTTTTTGCGGGAAGACTTGCAGTTTTTATTGGTACCATTTTTGAGTAGATGCGACTTTTTGATCACTTTTTATCACATTTTTTTTAAGTTAGGATTCACAGAAAACAGCAATTTTTCTATAGTTTTTTTATTACATTTTTTACGGCGTTCACCGTGCGGGTTAAATAATGTAATAAATTTATAGTCGGGGTCGTTACGGACGCGGCGATACCAAATATGTGTAACTTTTTTACTTTATTTTGTTTTTTTAAAAGCATTTTGTAAGGGGAAAAGGTGGGTTTTTCATTTTTTTTCACATTTTTTTTTTAAATTAACTTTATTAAACTTTTTTCTTACTTTTTTACTAGTCCCACTAGGGAACTTTAATATGAGATTCTCTGATCGCTATTGTAATACACTGCAATACTTTTGTATTGCAGTGTATTACTGCCTGTCCGTTTAAAACGGACAGGCATCTGCTAGGACATGCCTCCGGCATGATCTAGCAGGCATTCGCTCCAGGCAGACCTGGGGGCCTTTATTAGGCCCCCGGCTGCCATTGGAGACACAGACACTCGGCGATCGTATCGCCGGGTGTCGGTGGGAGAGAGAGAGAGGGAGCTCCCTCCCTCTCTCCAAAACCACTCAGATGCGGTGCTCGCTATTGTGCACCGCATCTGAAGGGTTAAACGGGTGAGATCGATACTAATATCGATCTCACCCGGCAGAGCAGGGACGCCCCCAGCCCTCAGCTGCCTCTAGCAGCTGAGAGCAGGGAGATTTGACGCTCCCTGCTCTGTTTACTTTATCCTGATGCAGTGCCGTAAAAAGGCATATGCATCAGAATAAAGCCCGTTAGTGGCCGCCATTAAAAGGCGTATTGGCGGTCACTAACGGGTTAAGGGTTATAAATAATTTAGCAATGAATGGCTTATAATTGATCTTTGAATGCATGAAGATCACCTTCATGTGTTTTTTTTGTGTTTGTTTTTTTAACCGGAGTAACTGCAACCACCCTCGTTACTTAGACTGGCATAAAAACCCACCAGTTTTAGTAAATGTGTGACCGTGTCACTTGCAAGATGCCTCCTTTCTCTGCCTCACGTCTGCTTTCACTGCTCGGTTAGAAAGCACATAGGTGATGAATCCTAGTTCTAGCTACCCACTAATAAATCATTACAATAGGATGGGTAATTCATTCTAAATGTAATGCTCCGCATATAACTAAAATTTCTTGTAATTAGATTTAATATATAGACAAAAAGAAACCGACTAAGGCCTCATTCACACGACAGGGTCCGAGTGTCGGCCGGGAAAATCGGCCGATTTGGACCCGATTTGCATCCGTTTTTTTTCCCTGTCCGTTTTAAAATCGGATGTATTTCATTTAAATTTGTTGCCACACCCAGCCCCCTGCAGGTGGTGATGCCACCCAGCCCCCTGCAGGTGGTGATGCCACCCAGCCCCCTGCAGGTGGTGATGCCACCCAGCCCCCTGCAGGTGGTGATGCCACCCAGCCCCCTGCAGGTGGTGATGCCACCCAGCCCCCTGCAGGTGATGCCACCCAGCCCCCCCCGTCCAGGAGTAGTCACTTACTTCAATGTCCATATATGGACAGTGTAGTCACTGACTTCTCCTGGAGAGGAATTCCCTGCCACAGGTCGGGAATTCCGCTTCAGAAGTGAGTGACGTCACTGTGTCCATATATGGACAGTGTAGTCACGCTCTTCTCCTGTAGCGGAATCCCCGGCCGGGGATTGGGGATTCCAACTCCTACAGGGAGCAAAAAAAGACCCCCCCCCCCCTCCTCACAATCACTGCGCTGTGAGGAGGAGGAGAGAGTGCGTGAGCGACGGTAGACCCGGCCATCACTCGGGACACATTCGGGTGATGGCCGTGTATTACCCGGCCCAATAGACCTCTATGGGGGCCGGGTACCCGGCCGAAAATAGGGCATGTCCCATTTTTAACGGCTGGTTTTCCCGGCCCGTCAAAAAATCGGTCGTGTGAATAGCCCCATTAGGGGTCTATTGTTCCTAATGATGCCGGGTGACGGCCGATTTGTGAACGGCCGGCACCCGGCCGGGAAACCCTGTCGTGTGAATTCCGCCTAAGTAGAGGTAGCGAACTAGGACATTTTAAACGACGTTTTTTCAGTGAGCATTTTACTTTGGACTTTCTTCTACCTTTACAAGTGTTTACAGGATCCATTAATGCCGAATTAAAGGAATTTTACTGTATATTTCTTCACATTTTTCTTTTTTATCCTTTGCTTTCTACTTTGTCCTGAATGTTTAGAGTTCTCTAGAATTTGTTTACCATGGAAGACTGACACTTGGTTGTGGCTGAGGATATTTCTCACAGATATGGTAATCTATCAGGTAAGCACGCTCTCGTCTATCTATGTAATATTAGACTTTATAATAAAAGCGTTCTTATCTTTTCCGCTCCCTTTATGAACGGTCTAAGCTGTATTTTTGCACTGGTAAAAGGATGGTGTCTGGTAGAAATCCTTTCCTCTAAAGAAATGTTATATTGAGAGGGAGAATTCTAGGTTTTGTCCTAAGCAGTTTGTAACTATTGTTTTTGATATGGCTAAGGCCTCATTCACATGAGATTCCTATGGTTCTGCTAGTTCAGGTCATCATACTCTCGGTCTGGCCCGGATTTGCGACTGATTCGGGAGCAGAAATGTGCCTGTATTACGCTCGTGTTAAACTGGCCTTAGTCCTTTTTTTTTATTTTAGCCCTCTACTTTTTCCTCCGTACTAATCCTTGCATTATGTTTTAGAATGACAGAATTTTTGAATATTGCTATTGGAGAAAATAAGGCAAGGTTTTAAGTTAATCTCCGCAAACTGTGCTGTGAATATGTGCGGTTTCCGTTTTGTATCTTTTTTTATTTTATTTTTTGTCTATTGGGAGCTATTAGCCTTTATTTGCTGTTTACTGTTCTTCCTAAAGGGACAACACAAGAAAGCCATCAACAGTCTTCATCTCATGGCAGCCTTGCAAGGGCCTCATTCACCAACACAACAAATGATAAACCAAGGGAACTTAGAGCTGCAAAGGTCTCTTATCCAGCTTGCAGCCTGCCACTTTGCCCTTGGGGAATATAAGGTTGGACACTGCGAAACATTTAAAAATGTGTTTACTTTGTAATAATGTATCTGCTGCTTTTACATTTACCAGCAATTGCCATGTTCCTAGTTTGCTTTAGCATATTTCTGAAAGTATTCTTTAATTTCAATATCCCACAAGATCTCCAGCTCCCTCCTCCCTTACAGAGGTTAATTTGCCTCCATGTTTGTGGAGCCGTTATGTCTTGGTTTTTCTCTCTGATCCGTTGCTATGTCCTTGTAATGGAATTTATCTCTATGGCCTGACCACCTGGTAAGCTTGTGATTTATATACAGCAACATCTAAAAAAGCATAGACTACGTTTGAAGCATAGGGTGAGGGACAGAGCAGCAACCCGAGTCTCTAATGGTGGAGGAGGCGGACATCAGACTACACCTAACATTCTTTAGACAATAAGGCTAGTGCAAGTTAGACACATAAGGTAGCCAAAAGGCACGCTTATCTCCCAAGGTATCAAAGAAAATTGGTTGTTAACTAAAGCGTGTAGACATCTCAAAGGGGTATTCCCATCTCCTGTTTTCAATTTTGTATACCCCAAATCTAATATTCTATTGTTCATGTCCCCACTCGTTCCCTGACTTTATTGGGTGGTACTAAGCCCTCCCTGCATGTAACCAGCAAGTAGCACAGTGATGGACATCACATCACCATTTGTATCTCCATGAGCGCTTCCAATGCTGCACAGGAGAGGTGGCCAAGTCGCATATTGTGCATGCTCAAGCAATGCACGTTTCCGATAGCCTAGCCAGACACACTGAAATGAATACAGGCGCATCTGGGCAAGTGCAGTACCGCAATGATGGCTGTAACCAGGGCAAGTAGGTAATGTACAAAGGAGACAAACTGAGGAATATCTCTGAAATCCTGCAGAAAAAAAAGTTTATAACTTTACATAAGGGACAAGTTTAATAGGATTCATTTGAATAAGTCTGAAAATTGATCCTTTACTTTAGTCAAGGCTATGTTATAAACAGAAGCCATAACGCTAGTGTGGTGAAAACTTTTTCATTTCCTGGAATATAAAGCGTCTTTTAAAATGTCTTTTTAGAGATTTTCCTGTTAATATCATTGGGGGACACTGCAATATGGGTATAAGCTCTTGCCACTGGGGGGCTGACACTAAGTAGGAAAAAAAGAGTGTTGGTTCCTTCCCACAGACACTAAGCAAGTTATTTTTAACCTGAAGTGTCCGTACGAGACAGACACAATCTGCTTTACGTTTTTAATTTAGTTTTATTTCCCTCCCTCTAGGTTTAGGCTGGATTATCATTCTAATCAACAGCCTAGTAAACAACCTGATGGTGTCAGTAAACTACGCAGAATCCTGCACTGCACTTCCTCTTACCCGAAGACGCCAGAGAGTGTATGGATATACATATACCTCCACCCCCCCCCCCCTCTCTCCCGCCGCTTCTAAAAAGGCTCTCACCGGCTCAAACGTCTGAATGAGCTTATCTCTGACTTCCCTCCTGCCTCAGAATTGTCCTCGACGCCAGCAGCCTTCCCAACGTTCCCTACTTCAAGTCTAAGCACTACTGGCAGGGCCGTCCAAGGGCCCAGAATACATCTACTGCCTGAAGGTGTCTCCCATTTGAGCCTTTTCTTCAGGTGGGGGGACGTCCTCTTTCCTTCCAGGAGATGTGGCTGGCTCAAGTGGATGATGAATGGGTTCAAGAGGTGGTGGTAGGATACAAAATAGAGTTTCTGAACCTTCCCTAAGTCTGTTCTTTCTCTCCACTCCAACTCGAGCCTCCAAGCACACGCTTCTTTTCAGGCTGTTCACTCTCTTCATCAAGAGCTGATCGTCCCTCCAATCTCTTCACGGTTCCCAAAAAGGACGAGTTGGTCAGGGCCATTCTTGAACTGCTTTGCACGTGCTTCACAGTTCTGGAGTCCCTGCAGTCTATGATGGCCTCTTTGGGACAAGGCGAGTACCTTCCTCCATTGTCAGCCAGGATTCTTGCCTCCACATCCCTTTCACAGGAGCTCACCAGCATTTCCTCCGGTTCGTGGTCGCTTCTCAACATTTCCAGTTTGTTGCCCTTAAATTTGGGCTCAATACTGCTCCCACGGTCTTCTCCAAGGTTCTGATGACTATCATGGCTCTGACTCTGTGCCAGGGGAGTGGATGACCTCTAGGTAAATGCCTCAGAATCACCCCGGACACCTTGAATGGTTTCAGCTGGATCATCAATGAGGAGAACTAGTCTATGGTGCCAACTCCTCGCATGGAATTCCTGGGCATGATTTTCGACTCCCAGCGGATAAGAACCATGCCGGCGTGGCTCTCGTTTGCCAAGGGGATTCGGTTCCTATTCGCTTCTGTGTGTGGTTGCTGGGCAAGATTGTTTCAGCCTTCGAGGCCATTCCCTATGCTCAATTACACACAAGGTCTCTCCAGAGAACAATCCTCGCACGCTAGAACAAAAATACCAGTATTCAATGTACAAGCCGATTCTCCTACCCTCACGAGTTATTCTGGTGGGAGACGTCCCTAGCCATTTTGCAAGGGTCGGTCCTTTCGGCTTCTCTGACTTTGGGGCTATATTTGGCCTCACGATTTAGGGCACATTGCCCAGGAATGAAGCACTGCTGCAGATTAACTTATGGAATTGAGGGCCATATTCCTAGCGCTCTGTCATTGGACACCATCTCCAGAGTTCTTTGGTCGGAGTTCAAACTGGCAACTCAAATGCAGTTGCCTATCTAAAGCAATTTGACAGGCATCAGGAGCAAGGTGCCCATGTGGGAGTCCTCTCAGATTCTCCACAGAGTGGAAAGTACCGTCGGGAGAGGCTGGATCCTGGAAAGTAGTTGCTTCATCTGGACATTGTCACCAAAATGACCAAAGATGTGGCACTCCAGATTATTTTTTTTCAGGTCTCGACTTACACACAAGGTGCCAGGGCTCTTGAAGTCGACACTCTAGTGACTCCTTGGGACAGTTTCTCCCTCCTCTACCGCTTCTGCACAGAGCGCTCAAGGCGCAGGGGGTTTCGGCCATCCTGGTGGCTCCATCGCCGGACATGTTACGCTGACCTAGTCAACCTGCTTGCAGACACTTTTTGGCGACTTTGGCTGCGGCACAACCTCCTTTCCCAAGGTCCGCTATTCCACCCTTCTTTACCTCAGCTTCGTGTAATGGTGTGGCTGACTGTCTGTGAGCAACATAATTTCCATCCTTTGTTGTGCTCCACCCCAAAGACACTGACTTTCTTACATTCTGGTCTGGAGCAGGGTTTGGGCCTGGCTTCCCTGAAGGGCCAGATTTCTGCTCTCTATCCTGTTTCATCATACGCTAGCGTTTCGTTTTCAGGTGAAGACCTTCTTGCAGAGGGTAGTGCATGCCGTCCATCTTATTGGTCATCCCTTTAAACCCTGGGATCTTAACCTGGTTCTGGGAGCCCTCCAGGTTTCACCCTTTGAGCCATTGCGAGACCTTCACTGTGTTTTCTTTCCTGGAACGTTGGCTTTCTGGTGGCATTTACTTCCATAAGACTGGATTCGGAATTGGCGGCGCTATCCTGTAGGTCTTTCTTCTTGGTGATCCACAAGGATAAGGTGGTGTTCTGACACTTCCCATCCTTTCTCCCAAAGGTGGTCTCTGCATTTTACATTAATGACCACGTTGTCATCCCTTCCTTCTCTCCCCCTCATCTCCAGGAGCGTGCACTTCATTGCATTGACGCAGATCCCACGCTCTTGAACATTGTCCTGCTGGACTTTGGTTATGTTGTTCTCCCAGGACCCTGGATGCGCTGTTTTGTTTTCTTCTCCTACTGTTTTTAGTAGAAACTAATTAGCTCCGCGTTTGTGGGAAGAGTATGGCCTGCCTGGACGGAGCCAAAACTTTTTAATACCTAGTGTTAGCCTCTTAGTGGCAAGGGCCTATACCCATGGTGCTGTGTCTCCCGCTTAATTCAAATAAAAGGGCATTTTACGATGAGTACAAAAAATACACTTCTTTTTGTATTGAGTCTCCAACAGGCCATCATTCTACATGTAATGAAAATATTATTTTTTTTCACTTCTCTAGCTAACTTGTGAGAAGGTCCTGGAGATAATTAATTTTATTGTTCCCCCACCACAAGAAGTTTCCAAGACTAAAGAAGAGCAATCCAAAGTTAAACCTAAATTTAGAAAAGGTATGTGTGTATAGTTTTATCGTTTCAAAAAGAATACACCTGCTTTAACCCCTTCCCGCCGCAGCCCTTTTTCAGATTTTCATTTTCGTTTTTTCCTCCCCACTTTCCAAAAGCCATAACTTTTTTTTTTTTTTTCTGTCGATATAATCCTATGAGGGCTTGATTTTTGCGGGATGAGTTGTAGTTTTTCATAGCACCATTTATTGTGCCATACAATGTACTAGGAAACGGGAAAAAAATTATTTGTGGGGTAGAAAATGGAAAAAAAAACAGTGATTCCTCCATTTGTTTTTTGCTCGTCGTTTAACAACATGTTAACTTTATTCTGCTGGTCAATACGATTACGGCAATACCAAAAATATATAGTTTTTTTCTATATTTTACTACTTTTACAAGTAAAAACCTAAGTTAAAAAATAACATTTATTTTGTCGCCAAATTCGATTAAGTGGTATGAGGGCTTATTTTTTGAGGGATAAACTAGTTTTTAATGATACCATTTTGAGGTACATGCGGAAATTTTGATTACTTTTTATTTAGTTTTTGTGGGAGATTAGGTGACCAAAAAATAGAGATTCTGGCGTTTACAATTTTTTTTTTTTACGGCGTTCACCGTGCAGGTTAAATAATGATATATTGTAATGGTTCAGACTTTTACGGATGCGGAGATACCATTTATGTTTCTTTTTTTACTATGCTCTAGAAGGGAAAAGGGTTTTTTTTTGAACTTTTGTAATTTTTTTTTTTTTTACATAAACAACAACTTTTATTTTACAAATTTTTCCTTTTTTTTTTATTTTTTTTTATTAGTCCCCTTAGTGGACTTCAACCACCGATCGTTAGATCGCTTGCATGATATACTGCAATACTAATGTATTGCAGTACATCGTGATTCTGACAGGCTTCTATTAAGCCCTGGGGCCTAATAGGCGCACAAAGATGGCGGACCTGGGGGCCTTCATTAGGCCCCCAGGCAGCCATAGCAACCATTGCCCCCCCCCCCTGCGCGATTGCGTTGTGGGGGCGCGATGAGCTGTACCTCTTTCT
Organism: Rhinoderma darwinii; assembly: GCF_050947455.1. Taxonomy (NCBI): domain Eukaryota; kingdom Metazoa; phylum Chordata; class Amphibia; order Anura; family Rhinodermatidae; genus Rhinoderma; species Rhinoderma darwinii. The sequence continues at coordinate 215,507,180 of NC_134687.1, read as the reverse complement.
AACGATTCTAAATTCTGCCGTCGCTATTGACCACAGCATTTAACAAGTTAAATGAGTGGGAGTGTGACCTCGCTCGTTACGCTGAAGTTTTGGCTGTAACATACAGCAGACACCAGCATTGTATGGAGCGGGTTCACTCCGTGAGCCCGTGCCATACTTCCCCCTACCCGACGTTGGCATATGGATACGTCAAATGTCGGGAAGGGGTTAAAGGATAACTAAACTTTCAAAACACTTCTGACATGCCCGTGACATGTCAGAAGTTTTGATCGGTGGGGGTCTGAGCAGTGAGACCCCCACCGATCGATAAAATTAAGCTGCAGAAGCGCTCTGGTAAGCGCTGAGCCTATTCGTTTCTGATCGTCTTTTTTCGGCAGGCCGAGCAATTGGTGTCCGGGCTTAATAGAAAGTCTATGAGCCCGTAAACCAACTGCTTGGCTTTCCGAGCTCTTCTGCCACTTCGTTTTAGCAATCGGTGGGGGTCTCAATGCTTGCACCCCCACCAATCAAAATTTCTTACATGTCACTATGACATGTCAGATGTTTTTTTGAAAGTCTAGTTGCCCTTTTAATATTCAATGCGTGGCTTTGTTCACGTTGACGCGTGTTGTTTGTTTTTTTTATTCTGTTCCGCCATTAATTCCACCTATATGAATTTTTTTTTATTTCTTTTTTTAGTCAATGGGATCCTATAGGATGCATTATGCTTCTTTTACGATCGTTAAGAATTCACTAAAAACCTGGAGTATTCTGAGCAGTGACCTTGTCAATTTAAAGAAAATTCCACCTTTAAAAGAAATAGCATAATAGCATTATTAGCTTTTTTGTATCCTGCTAGTTCTTTATGTAACCTTCCCTCACTGCTGATATGCAGGACTCGAGTAAAAGTTCAGGATCTTGTCCTCGCATACAAAGCAGACAAGCCTTCTATTTCTCCCTGCGGGAATAGTGCTGTAGGCGTTCTGACAGGTGGCGCTTCTACTAATGTGATCTGGACACAAGTTCCTCATGCTACTTCTACTAAAATTGACTGATTCAGAGGAGACCTAGGCCTTTCAGACTTGCCGGGGTTTTCCTTTTGGACTTTTAACCCTTTTGATGATTGCAACTACAGAAAGGACAAGAAATTGATATTTCATTTGACCTGTTTTTGAAGTAAATATTTATATTTTAGGCTCCGATCTGAAGCTTATGCCTTGCACTAGTAAATGTGTAATGCCTTATTGTCTTCAGCTGTTATTGGCAAGTATAAAGGTAAGACGTAACTTCCAATACCTTACAGTATTTTACATGTAACCTGTAACAGGGTTTGTCTTGCTTGGAAAATCCATTTTCAAATTTTCTTAAGGAATTCTGAGTTACTTGAGTAGTCCCCTGTTCAGGACCCCATCCTATTAACCAGAACAAAACCGCTGCAAAGATCGTCCCTCTTCATCTGAAGGACCAATATTCACATTCATTTCAATGGTCACTGTGTAATGTTTCATTTGCCCTGTGGTGGTGCTGCAGGTAAATGGAACGCTTGCTGCCAAGTTACCTCACAGATTACAGCTGATCGCTGGGACTCCAAGCAGCAAACAACCTGTGAACGGTTTGTCAGGGAACCCTTTTGACAAAAAGGTATTGTCCAAAAGTGGACAACCCCTTTAATTATATGAAGCCTAAAGAATAGTATAAAGGAAATAATGGAGTTATAGTTTTGTTTTCCAACATACACTTACCGATCAGGAATAAATCCCTTAATATACTGAAAAGGGGTATTACCTGAAGGGGTTTTCTGTTTTTCTGCTCTCCGATCAAATAAAGTGAGCTGCGGAGTGGGAAAGACAAACTGTTGCATAACAACATTCCAAAAGATTCTGTTGCAGTTGAAACATTATTTTTGCTAAGTATAATAGAGACGGAGCCAGTAGAGAATCATACTTTTTATGTGCCACTTCTTTTATAACCTACATAAATACGTGACGTGATGGCTAATGCTTGCCTTTTTCTTTAGCTCAGAGCCCTCTCTGATAATAGAGATGATATGGCTCTTGGTCATCTGATTGTGTTACTGCAGCAAGACTGGCCCAGAGGAGAGAACCTGTTCTTAAAAGCTATAGGAAGGATTTGTCAACAGGGAAACTTCCAATATGAAAACTTTTTCAACTACATAACAAGTATGTTTGTTTATTATTTTCTCATGTCTGTTAATATATTGGTGTGATCAGGACATAGACATAATGATTTTGCAAATGATTTGACGGTAAATGATAAACATGAAAATCTTTATCTGTGGTATGAAACCTGGTAGAACGAGTAGATCAATCTCACTACTAAAAAAATCATAAGGACTGCTGTTGAAATACTCGCTGTGGCTGTATATTAACCCCTACCCGCACGAGTAAATAACTATACGTCGTCGCAGGAGGTTACTTCCCGCACGAGGACGTATAGATACTGAGTTGTTTCCCGTGCACACTGTCGGCGACAGTGTGAACCGGGAGGTCAGCTGTCGCCGACAGCTGACACTCCACTCCACTCTTGTTGGCCAGCGGTCCTTTACTGCTGATTTCGGTGAATTAACTCCTTAAATTCAGCGATCGGTTGCCACCGCCTAATTTTAGAGGTTTCTAGCATAATTGCAGACCCCGGTTCGAAGTCGCGGGGTTTGCCGAGAGTTAGCATGGCAAACGGAAGCCAAACAATGGCCTCCGTGTCTGCCATGGACGGAAGCCCATCAGGACCAACCTTGGGCTGGTCCTGATAGGCTTCCTGTCAGAGTGATAGGAAGTCACTGTGTCGTTCCGATGCACACTGTCGGCGACAAGGTGTGCATCGGGACCTGGGAGATCAGCTGTCCCCGACAGCTGACACTCCAGTGTTGCCGATCAGTGGCTCATCTCCGCTGATTTAGGCAATTAACCCGTTAAATGCGGTGCTCGGTTGCGACCGCCACATTTAGGGGGTTTGTAACATCAGCAGCCCCTATGCAATTGTGGGGGTTGCTGATGCTTCTGCTGGCTTCCGGATGCCAGGCAACGGCCTCCGGGTCTGCCATGTATGGAAGCGTATGAGGACCAGTCACTGGCTGGTACTCGTAGACTTACTGTCAGAGTGACTGTGACAGTCACGCTGACAGTTGGAATACATTACACTACCTAGATAGTGTAATGTATTCTAGCAGCGATCAGAGCTGCAGGTAAAAAAAAAAGTGTAAAAAGTTAATAAAATTGTCAAAATAAAAGTTTTTGTTTTCCTATAAGTCAATTATTATAGGGAAAAAATGAAACCGTTAAAAAAAAAAAAAAAAAAGTACACATATTTGGTATCACCGTGTTCGTAACGGCCCAAACTATGAAACTATAGTGTTAATTTTTCCGCACGGTGAACGCCGCAAACAAAATAAACGGAAAACTATGTCAGCATCGCTATTTTTTGGTCACCACCCCTCCCAAGATAGAGAATAAAAAGTGATCAAAAAGTCACATTTACCCCAAAATAGTACCAATAAAAACTACAACTCGTCCCGAAAAAAACAAGACCTCCCACAGCTTTTTTGACGAAAAAATAAGTTACGGCTCAGAATAGCGTGTCTCAGAAAATAAATTATTTTATAGAAACGTAATTTTATTGTGAAAACGCTGCAAAACTTTAAAAAAACTATATACATATGGTATCGCTGTAATCGTACCGACCAGCAGAATAAGGTAAAATTTAATTTATTGCGCACGGTGAACGCTGTAATAAATAAAGAATAAAAATGCCAAAATCACTGTTCTTTGGTCACCTTAGCTCTAAAAAAAAGATGTCATAAAAAATGATCAGGAAGATGTATTTACGATAAAATTGTACCAATAAAAGCTACAGCTCGTCCCGCCACAAATAAGCACCCACAGCGCTCAATCGACCAAAAAATAAAAAAGTTCTGGATGTCAGAATGTGATGATACAAAACAATAAAAAAAATGTAACAAATAGTCTTTTCTTTGTAAAAGTAGTAAAATATAAAAAAAACTATATAAATTTGGTTTCAGCGTAATCGCACTGAGACGCAGAATAAAACTAAAGTTGTCGTTTTTACCGCACGGTGAAAGACTTAAAAACAAAACCCCAAAAACCATGGAGGAATCAGTTTTTTCCAATTTCAGGCCGCAAATTATTTTTTTTCCGTTTCCCAGTACATTTTATGGTACTTTAAATGGTGTTAATATAAACTACAACTCTTCCCGCAAAAAATAAGCTCTCACACCGCTCTATTGATGGAAAAATAAAAAAAATGATGGCTCTTGGAAGGCGGGGAGTGAAAAACTAAAATGAAAAAGCAAAAAAGGATCAGTCCTGAAAGGGTTAATTGATTTCTAATTAAAAAAAAAACATTTATGACCACATATGGGGTATTGCCGTACTCGGGAGAAATTGCTTTACAAATGCTGGGGTGCTTTTCCTCATCACTTGTGAAAATTAAAGAAAATTCAACATTTTAGTGGGCAAAAATGTTGATATTCACTTTCACGGCCTAATTCCACTAAATTCTACAAAAAACCTGTGGGGTCAAAATGCTCACTATACCCCTAGAAAAATTCCTTGAGAGGTGTAGTTTCCAAAATAGGGTCACTTTTGGGGGGTTTCCACTGTTTTGGTCCCTCCGGGGCGTTGCAAACCCGACATGGCACTGAAAACCAATCCAGCAAAATCTGCGCTCCAAAATCCAAAAGGCGCTCCTTCCCTTCTGAGCCCTGCAGTGGGACCAAACATCAGTTTATTACCACATATGGGGTATTGCCATAATCGGGAACAATTGCTTTACAAATGTTGGGGTGCTTTTTCTCCTTTATTCCTTGTAAAAATGAAAATATTCTATGTTTCCACAGGAAAAAAAGGTGATTTTCATCTTCACAGACTAATTCCACTAAATTCTGCCAAAAAACTGTGGGGTCAAAATGCTAACTACACCCCTCAAGGCATTTTTCTAGGGGTATAGTTTCCAAAATGGGGTCACTTTTGGGGGGTTTCGACAGGTTAGGTACCACAAGACCTCTTCATACCTGACAAGGTGCCTAAAATATATTCCTAAAAAAGGAGGCCCCAAAATCCACTAGGTGCTCCTTTGCTTCTGAGGCCGGTGCTTCAGTCCATTAGGACACTAGGGCCACATGTGGGATATTTCTAAAAACTGCAGAATCTGGGCAATAAATATTGAGTTGCGTTTCTCTGGTAAAACCTTCTGTGTTACAGATTTTTTTTTATTACAAATGAATTTTGGCAAAAAAAATGCAATTTTGTAAATTTCACCTCTACATTGCTTTAATTCCTGTGAAACGCCTAAAGGGTTAAAATACTTTCTGAATGTGGTTTTGAATACTTTGAGGGGTGAAGTTTTCAAAATGGGGTGATTTATGGGGACTTTCTAATATAGAAGGCCCTCAAAGCCACTTCTGAACTGGTCCCTGAAAAAATAGCCTTTTGAAACTTTCTTGAAAATATGAGAAATTGCTGCTAAAGTTCTAAGCCTTGTAACGTCCTAGAAAAATAAAAGGACGTGAAAAAAACGAAGCAGACAAAGTAGACATATGGGGGATGTTAACTAGTAACTATTTTGTGTGGTATTACTATCTGTTTTACAAGCAAATGCATTTAAATTTAGAAAAATGCAAATTTTTGCAAAAATTTGAGGTTTTTCACAAATATTGAATTTATCGACCATAAAGTACAATATGTCACGAGAAAACAATCTCCGAATTGCTTGGATAGATAAAAGCGTTCCGGAGTTATTACCACATAAAGTGACACATGTCAGATTTTAAAAAATCATCTGTGTCCACAAGGCCAAAACAGGCTCAGTCCTAAAGGGGTTAAAAGTGCAACTATGAACATTATTATTATTGGTCTTTTAGGTCTGAATTCTGTGCTGTTTAATTTCATAATATATCTCTATAGGATTACCAACTCCGTAATAAATTGGTATGCAGCGAGTCAGGGTTAGGCAACCTTGAAGAGGTGGAGATGTATTGTTGTAACTTGGGGAGGGTCTTGAGATCTATTGGTACCAAGTTGCGATAGGGATATGAAAGTTTCCCCAGGTTGCTGTGTGAAGGTACGGGCAACTGGAAAGTTTGTTTGAACACTGTTCTTATAAGATGCTTACTCTTACTTTGTTTTTTTTTTTTTTTTTGGAAAGTTAGAAGCACTTCTCCAGTCCACACCACTGTTGTTCCCGAAATTTTAATTATTTTGAGTAAAATCTTCCACACGCCATCTGAAAACTTCTTCCCACAAACTTCGCTGACCACCAATATAATTTCGGCACCGGAGCAGTCCATTAAAGTTATACTGTGAAGGCTTCCCTCCCATCCCCGCTTTTTCATAGATTCTATGGAGCCAGGTGATGGGCGCTGACGCACTAATTTGGCCCCATTCATCATAATGTAATTATGTGGCCATATTTGTCTCCATAGAATCTATGAAAATCTATTAATGCTATTCAACAGATTCTATGGAGCTGGTTGATGCGCACCGACATTAGAGCGGGGGAGCCCGCCCCCCTCTAGTCAGTGCCTTGAGACATACAAGTACGTATGCATCACCAGGCTCCCTGGTAACCGGTAAGCCGGACACTGTGGTTTAGTCAGTACTGATTGAACTTCTTTGCGATCTGTGCTGTACCATGCTAACAGAATGAAGTAGAAGAGGCAGCGTTTAAGCTTTGCCCCCTAGGCGTCTGTAGACCGCATGCTCTGCCCCTCCTTTGAAATCAGTAGATGGCGCAGAACATACTGTTTAGCAGAGCCTTGAAGACCATGTCCACTCTGTCCCCTCTACTACATTATGTGAGTGGTGTTCAACACAGACACTGGAAATTCTATTTAGCGATTTCTGGTGAAGTGGTAGATCAAATGGTTACTTACGAACTGTCAAGGATCTATTAAACCTAAAGCTATTCTATCAATACGCTCGTAGTTTTATAATTAAATTCCATTCGGTCCCATATATCTTTCTATCGTGAATGTCCTGTTTTATGTATTGGCTTCTTACATGTACTATGTTTTTTGTCTGCAGACATTGACATGCTTGAAGAGTTTGCTTATTTACGTACCCAAGAAGGGGGGAAGATTCACTTGGAATTGATCCCCAATCAAGGAGTGCTGCTCAAGTGAGTGTCTATTGTTACCGCTCTCTGTTGCTTCGCATATTCTGCTGCACACATAGTTACACATACGGTGTGGCGGATTGACCATCTACATTTTCTTAAACCAGTATATCAAATACGAAGGAAATTGGATGCATTTGCTACAAATTTGCCAAAGTGGATATGTAAGTGGATTACATATCTACTTTGAAGCTTTTACTTGGCAGAATGTCTTGCCACTCTTCTGTGGTACTTTATAGGATGTCACGACTAGAATGCCACTTGTCAGAGTCTAGATCCACAACGCTTTCTAGACCGGATCACGAAACAAAATGTATTGGATAGCGATAGTAGTAACATGGCCTTCTAGCTACACTATCTGCTATTAGTCTTGTTTGTTATTGTACCTTTTCACTGTAGTGTTGTGCAGCGGAGGGTAAGTTATTACTGTTTGCTGTTTTTGAAGGAGCTCTAGCACTACCCTGGGGTTGCTGCAGCAGGAATTCATGCCTGTCCTACAGGCCAGCATAGCAACCAGTGACAGGTACCAAGTCCACAAAGCCTGCTCATGATGTGCTTTGTCTGTCAACATTTTTTCACAGCCCCATAGTTTTTGATGTTTGATGTGCAATAATTTGCCCATGTATTCTTTTTCTTTTAGTTTCTTCTTCATTTGCGTGTAAAGTTGTGACATTCAGCATTTTTTCCATGAGTGACTGGTGTTTGTTGTGAGCTGGCCACACTTCTACATCACACAAGACCATGATGAGTTGCCCATTATACTCTCCGTAGAACAGTCTTTGTGCATGCAAAAGTGAAAGGTTTAGGTTTCCCTGTGGCAGATTGATATATTTTTTTTCTCCCCCCTATCTTGTGGGAATACTTGCCAGATGCTACGTAGCTCTGCCCAAAGGGCGGTGTTCTGTGGAAAGCCCCCATAATTAGCTAATGGGACAACCACTTTATCAACAAACTACAGGTTGCCCATTGAAATAAAACAGTAGCCATTATTTTCAATAAGACCCTTTTTATCTTGTGTTTACAGTTTCACTGGATTTTGTGCTTGGCTTGAGCTTATAGAAGAGGGCCCAAGCGGGGTTTTCCCATTCCATTATCTAAACATGCCCAATAGGGCGTTTAAAAGGGACTGTCTGTTATAGTTAAGGCCTAGTTAAAGTATGTAACAGAAAGGTATGTTTTAAATGAGGTCATCTATCCGAAATATTCCTCCAGCTGCAAAGCCTGTGATCACAACACTAGCGTAGTGTGTGACGTCATCAGTTTGTAGCTTCTAGTGTTCTTGTGTGTTGCTGGAGCCCACCGCTTTTCAGGTGACTAGTGATGTTGGGGAAACTGATGCTCTAGAGGGGTTTGGTGTAGGACTCCGCATTGTGTTGGTGCCAAGAGAACTATAGATGAGGGTTCTTCATGATTTTGATTTCATTGTGACTTTCATTAACCTTATGTTCCCTTTAAATAATATAAAAGATTCAATACATTTCGGTTGTAATTATTGATTTATGGAGTCAATCTGACTCCCTTATTAATAATTTCTTAGTTGCTGAGTGAAGGAACTCTTGTTGAGATCCAAAGTTACCACTTTTATTGTGTTAAAGTGATGGTAGAACGTATTGAATCTCCTTTTAAAGGGTTTCCTTCCCTTAACATTGAAGTCCTAACTCGGTTTGTCTGGTCACTGAGGGTCTGACTGCTGGCACCCACTCTACCAAGCATCACAGCCCATTCATGCTAGTCTTTAAAGAGAAGTGATTTGCTTCTTTCCCTGAAACATTGGCACTCCCAACCCAGTACTGGCCCAGCCTTTGTTCTAGGCATCGGAAGGGATCATAAGTTAGACCCCCGCTGATCAGACATTGATGGCATATCTTATCAATTTGACATCAATGTTAATGGTTGGAAAACCCCTGTTTATTCAGAACACAGTATGTACGTTTTTTTAAAGCAAATCTGTTTTGTGGTAGACATCATACCGTAACCCGTGGCATTACAAAAGGAGTGAAAGAAGACTTCCGGCTGGCTACGGAACGACAGGTCTCCCGCTGCACAGAAAATCTCATGGTCGTCTTGCATCACTTTTGTATTAATGAAAAGATTTTGCTATTGCAATGCTTGTCTTAACATTAAACAGTGTAAGACCTCATGCACACGACCGTAAAAACTCCCGTTATTACGGGTCGTAATTACGACCCGTAATAACGGGCTCATAGACTTCTATTGGCCACGGGTACCTTCCCGTTTTCTATGGAGCTCCCGTAATGACGGGTGGCTACATGTGTGCACCCGTCATTACGGCAGCGTTGCTAGGCGACGTCTGTAAACAGTCACTGTCCAGGGTGCTGAAAGAGTTAACTGATCGGCAGTAACTCTTTCAGCACCCTGGACAGTGAATTCCGATCAGAATATAGATCAACCTGTAAAAAAATAAATAAAAGACGTTCATACTTGCCGAGAACTTCCTGCTTCCTCCAGTCCGGTCTCCCGGCCGTTGCCTTGGTGACGCGTCCCTCTCGACATCCGGCCCGTCATCCCTGGATGACGTTTTAGCCCATGTGACCGCTGCAGCCAATCACAGGCTGCAGCGGTCACATGGACTGCCGCGTCATCCAGGGAGGTCGGGCTGGATGTGAAGAGAGGGACGCGTCACCAAGGCAACGGCCGGGTAAGTATGAATTTCTTTTACTTTTACCTCGGAAAGGGCTGACCCTTCTCTCTATCCTGCACTGATAGAGAGAAGGGGCTGCCGATTAGTGCAGTGCAATTTTGCATCGAAAACGTGCCCGTAAATACGGGTGGAATACGGGTGACACCGGAACCGTATTTACGGGCACGGATCCGTAAATACTGGTGCAAAACGGGTCGAATACGTGTGACACCGGACCCGTATTTACGGGTGGGAAAAAATACGGTCGTGTGCATGAGGCCTTAACCTTTATCTGGGACTAGTTGTGGCCAGTTAAGGTAAATAATGTTTTCTTTGTACATTGCCCCTTTGTGTATATCTACTGTGTCTCAGTGTCACTGTAAATAAATGTTCTTTGTGGATTTTTCATGCATAAATATGTATCTGATGCCATATAAATAACTAGCGGATCCAAGAAGATTGACGCTCCTCTCTGCTGAAAATGCATTAACATATTCAGGAAATTGCGGTTTTGTCCATGTATATTTATCGTGTTCCATATATTAGAAATCATACCATATACATAATGTACTAGCAGAGCCATGTCAAAGACAATGTCACTAGAAGAAGATGGAGCAGCATTCAAGTTCTTGATTACCGTATGGACACACAAAGACTGGAATATCTTACGGGTATGTTCATACTTGGCAGATTTTTCGCAACTAGTTTTATTGCTGAAAATCTGCAGCATAATACAGTAGCAGCAAAGTGAATGAGATTTGAACAAATCTCATCCACTCGCAGGAAAGAAAAAAAAACATAAATTAACCAGCGGTGCAGCATTTGATTTTATCGTATGGAAGAGTTGCAGGTTTTCACAATTTAAATTGACTTAATTTCATGTAAAAGCCGCAACAAATAGCAAATGTTGCATTTTTTGTGGCTGATGTTTATTATTTTTTCTTTAACCGCTTCCCGACCGCCCACTGTATATTCACGTCGGTACTTGCTGGGCTCTGTGCAGTGCCGACGTGAATTCACGGTGGGTGTTAAAAGCGCGATCCGGGTGTCTCAGAGTAGCGCTGACACCCGGATCGCGCTGTTATCACCTGCCTCTGGTCCCGGAGATATGATCGGGACCTGATTAGTTCAGGTCCCGGTCATGTGATCGCAGGGAAAGTGTGTTGTAGCAACGAACTGGAAAGTTTGTTGCTATAACAAACTGGAAAGTTTGTTGAAACGACAAACTTTCCCGGGGACCGATTGCGGGTGCTGCAGTCGGTTATAAGGCAGAACCGGGGGCCTATGCTGGTTCTTATAAGCTTCCTGTCAGTGTGACTCTCAGCGTCACACTGACAGTTTATAATACGTTACACTACCTAGGTAGTGTAATGTATTATAGCAGCGATCAGTGCTGCAGGTCTTCAAGTAAAAAGTAAAAAATAAAGTAATAAAAAAGTTTTATAAAAGTGTAAAAACAAGTTATAAAAGTTACAAAAAAAAAAGAATGCTTTTTTTCCTATAATAAGTCTTTTATTATAGGAAAAAAATAAAAATGTTAAAAGTACACATATTTGGTATCACCGCGTATGTGTACTTTTTTTAACATTTTTATTTTTTTCCTATAATAAAAGACTTATTATAGGAAAAAAAGCATTCTTTTTTTTTTTGTAACTTTTATAACTTATTTTTACACTTTTATAAAACTTTTTTATTACTTTAGTTCGTAACGACCCAAACTATAAAACTATAATATTATTTTTCCCGCACGGTGAACACCGCAAAAAAAAATTAAAAAACAATGTCAGAATCACTTTTTTGGTTATCAACCCTCCCAAAATATAGAATAAAAAGTGATCAAAAAGTCACATGTACCCCAAAATAATACCAATAAAAACTACAACCCGTCCCGCAAAAAACAAGCCCTTACACCACTTTTTTGACGGAAAAATATAAAATTATGACTCTCAGAATATGGTGACACAAAAAATAAATAATTTTATCAAAGTGATTTTATTGCGCAATCGCCACAAAACATAAAAAAAACCTATATACATATGGTATCGCCGTAATCGTACCGACCCGCAGAATAAAGTAAAATGTCATTTATACCGCACGGTGAATACTGTAAAAAAAAAAAATACTAAAAACATTGTCAGAATTTATGTTTCTTTGTCACTTTGCTTCCAAAAAAATCTAATAAAAAGTGATTTAAAAAAATCACATGTACCCTAAAATGGTACCAATGAAAAGTACAGATTGTCCCGCAACAAATAAGCCCTCACACGGCTCCGTTGGAGAAAAAATAAAAAAGTTCTGGCTCTCAGAATACGGCGATGCAAAATGTGCAGAGTGTTCCAAAAGCGGATAAGATCGGGCACCATTTATCAGTGCGACACCGGCCACATATCTGCGGATTATTATTTATTTACCCCATTATTATGCCCTGATGTTCTCCGCACAGATTACATATGCCCCCACATCATAAACTGAAATACCAGCAAAACCCCCAAACAGAACAGTTACCAAGCAAGATCTGCGCTCCAAAAGCCAAATGGTGTTCCCTCCCTTCTGAGCCCCACAGCGTGCCCAAACACCAGCTTACGTCCACATATATGAAATTTTATATCTGGGAGAACCCGCTCAACATTGTATGAGGTATTTGTCTTCAGTGGCACAAACTGGGCACAATATATTGTGCATTAAAATGGCATATCAGTGGAAAATGTTAATTTTCACTTTGCACCATCCGCTGCGCATTAACGCCTTGGCGCACCACGACTTAATAGCATGTCGTGGTGCGAGGGGTTATTTATGGAGCGGGCTCATGCGCTGTGCACGCTCCATATTCTACAGGTGTCAGCTGTGTATTACAGCTGACACCCGGGACTAACGGACAGGAACAGTGATCGCGCTGTTACAGGAGCCTGTAAAATGACATTATACTGCAATACATTAGTATTGCAGTGTATTGTACCAGCGACCTAATGATCGCTCGTTCCAGTCCCCTAAAGGGACTTTTGGGAGGTTTCCACTGTTTTGGTACCTCAGGGGCTTTGCAAATGCGACATGACACCCGAAAACCATTCCAGCTAAATTTGAGCTCCAAAAGCCAAATATTGTTCCTTCCCTCCTGAGTCCTGCCGTGGGTCCAAACAGAAGTTTATTACCACATATGGCGTATTGCTGTAATCGGGACAAATTGCTTTACAAATTTTGGGGTAATTTTTCTCCTTTATTCATTTTAAAAATTAAACATTTCTATGTTTTTTCAGAAAAAAGTAGAATTTCATTTTCACTGCCTAATTCCACTAAATTCAGCAAAAAAACTGTGGGGTCAAAATGCTAACTATACCCCTAGAACAATTTCTTGAGGGGTGTAGTCTTCAAAATGGGGTCAGTTTTGGGGGGATTCCACTGTTTTGCTTACTCCAGGGCGTTGCAAACGCGACATGGCACTGAAAACCAATCCAGCAAAATCTACGCTCCAAAATCCAAATGGCGCTCCTTCCCTTCTGAGCTCTGCCGTGGGTCCAAACAGCAGTTTAGTACCACATATGGGGTATTGGCGTAAACGGGAGAAGTAGCTTTACAAGTTCTGGGGTGCTTTTTAATCTTTATTCCTTGCAAATATTTTTTTTCAGAAAAAAAGTAGATTTTCACTTTCACAGACAAACTCCAATAAATATAGCAAAATACCTGTGGGGTCAAGATGCTAACTATACCCCTAGATAAATTCCTTGAGGTGTGTAGTTTCCAAAACCGTCTCACTTTTGGGGGATTTCCACTGTTTTGGCACCACAAGACCTCTTCAAACCTGACATGGTGCCTAAAATATATTCTAAAAAAAGGAGGCCCCAAAATGCAGTAGGTGCTACTTTGCTTCTGAGGCCGGTATTTCAGTCCATTATCACACTAGAGCCACATGTGGGATATTTCTAAAAACTGCAGAATCTGGGCAATAAATATTGAGTTGCATTTCTCGGGTAAAACCTTCTGTGTTACAGAAAAAAATGTATTACAAATGAATTTCAGGAAAAAAAATAAAATTTGTAAATTTCACCTCTACTTTGCTTTAATTGCTGTGAAGTGCCTAATGGGTTAAGAAACTTTCTGAATGCTATTTTGAATACTTTGAGGGGTGCAGTTTTTAATATGGGGTGATTTATGGGGTCTATCTAGTACATAAAGCCCTCAAAGCCACTTCAGAACTGAACTGGTCCTTGTAAAAATAGCCTTTTGAAATTTTCTTGAAAACATGAGAAATTGCTGCTAAAGTTCTAAACGTTGTAACGTCCTAGAAAAATAAAATGTTCAAAAAACTATGCAAATATAAAGTAGACATATGGAATATATAAAATAGTAACTATTTTGTGTGGTATTACTATCTGTTTTACAAGCAGATACATTTAAAATGAGATCATAATTTTTGCAAATTTTCTCAAAATGTTGGTGTTTTTCACAAAGCAATGAATTTATTGACCAAATTTTTCCACTAACATAAAGTACAATATGTCACGAGAAAACAATCTCAGAATCGCTTGGATAGGCAAAAGCATTCCGGAGTTATTACCACATAAAGAGACACGTCAGATTTGAGAAATGGGGCTGGTCATGAAGGTCAAAATGAGCTCGGCCTTGAAAGGGTTAAAAAGTCTATACTTACCCCCTGATGTCATAGCGAAGGCTCCTTGTTTCCCTGGCTGTTCTCTGTGTAGCTAGGCCTCGAGGGATGATTTATTCCATGTGACCGCTGCAGCGTCATCACAGGAGGCCGGGCTGCATGGAGAACAGAGGGGCGCATCACTGTGGCAACGTCAGTGAGGTATCCCCCCAACTCCCCCACAGCAGTGATTCCGCCTGAAAAGCTGCACCACAATTTGGTGCGGGTTCTAGGTCCGATACGCAGCATATCAGACCTGTGGAAACGCAGCCTAAAAGGGATGCATATCAGAGATCTATTGACTCCCCCCCCCCCCCCCCATTGTGGCTCTCACTCATGTCAGGAGGGAGGAAAGGTCACAATGAAAAACATTAAACTTTGGCTCATTCTTACATAAAACCCCAATGTAGGTATTTCCTAGTCATTTACTAATGATCCACGCTGTTCTGGGGATACACAAACCATAAGATCCGGTATCCGCAGCTAATCTGTCTGTATAGGGTCTCCAGACAGCAAGTTTGTGTCTAAATGCTACATTTTACATTCAATAATGGTTGAAATTTCAGCTTGCCTCATCCTCACATCTTATCCATTCAGATTAGTTTCATTGTGGAGCAGTGAAAGACCTGCTTAGTTCTGGGTTTGCCCCTCTGAAGCCACATGTGACACCCCACCTATTGAAAGCTGAAATTACAGCGTTACCAAACCTCGGCACCAGGGTCAGAACCATACCACGGACACTTGGATGGGAATCATGATGGACTTTTTACAGTATTCGGTTTGGCTGCTCTTTGTATTGATTAGTAAATTAATAAATTGAAGTGATTTGATTTCGGCTGGACTGTTTATTTCTTTTTAATTCTTAATGTCTCTCAACATCACCTATTTTATAGCAGGAGAGCTCTGCATTAGACGACGACCTGGCGGCTCTCCTGACATGTCTAGTAAATACAAGCCATTCAAAGTGGAATGGTAAAACACAGTTGTCAATGTATTCATACACTTCCAAGAGGTACAACATCGGAATGGTAAAGTTCTGAGAAATGATCCAGAATTGTTATTTCGAGGGGAATACAATTATTTTCGAAGACAGACATGTCGGAAGAGCTGACTGGTGCCCTTTAAAAAGGGCTAATAGACCATTTACAAATATTACTATATAAAAACATCTCACCCCATACTTTAACAGATTTGTTTATGAAGCAATACATTTAATATAACATTCATGGAATATTTTAAAACCAAATAAAAATAAATTTTTGCAATATTGGAAAAGTAGACATTTTATTTTATGCAGGACTTCAATATGAACTGTTGGGAGAGGTAATGTATAAATATCTTATTAGAGATGAGAGGTGAATTGGGAAAGTTTCTGAATTAAATTGCATCAGTGTTTACACACTTTTGTAATTTATACATGAATTCGATTGCTAAAGGGCACTGACAACTTTATAAATTAAAACGTTCCCTTTTTCCCTGCCGCCGTCTTACAGTGGTTCATGTAATGAGACAGATGACATTAAAAACAAATCTACAAACTGATGCCAGTGTATGGTCCTGTTCTCCACTTTAAAAGATTCTTGCCATCTAGGATTGTTTGTGAATGGCTCTTCCCTGGTTACAAGTAGATTATGTAGGTGGTCATATCTTCCAGAATAGTCTCTTCCTGTACAGGATATATGCAATCAGCACCCATATAGAAGTAGCTACAAGATTCTGGGTAAGGTGCTGTGTATGTGATGGATTGTCCTGCATCTTCCACTTGAACGGAAAATAGTTTTCAAAAACTTCATGGCCAACGTAAACCAGGATCGAGTTCATTCCTAAAATTGGGGGACGGACAAAAATTTCATTTATTTCTGGATACGAACAATCCATGCAGGTATCGACAAACCCAGTATGGCTGCTGACAGAATGGATACCAGTATCGACTACTGCCTTATGACTACACAGATGACGACCAAAAGTGGGTTCTATACAGCTGGCAGGTGTGCGCCAGTCCGACACTGGTCACATCAGTTAACAGTACAAAACATAAGCATATAAATATCATCTATAGTCTTTTCAAAAGTAGAGGTGTGGACATAAAGGCTATGTACACCTTTGTTTTATTTTTAAAAAAAATATAACTTTCTGTGCCTGTGTTTGGTGCAACTTTAATTACTTTATTACTAGTTATCGATCACATTTAAGTTATGAACTTTGACACGCAGGACTCACTCCCTGAACCCATCAGTAGTGCTGACCTGACTGACTCCGGCTTCAGTGCATGATACAGCTGCAGCGCATCCAGGATAGAAAAGCAGCTGTATCTGAAAAAGTTAATTATTTTTAATAAAAAAAACAGCAATTGTTGGATCGCTTGTATGATATACTGCAATACTAATGCATTGCAGTATATTGTTACACTAACAATCTCCTATGAAGCCCTGCCTCCGGCCCAAAGATGGCAGACCTGGGGGGGGGGGTTTCATCAGGCCCCCAAGCTGCCATGCCAACAATCGGCACCTTGCCGTGTAGTTTTCAGCGGTGCCATTTACCTTTAAAATCAATAAGACACTAAGGCCTTCACACGAACGTGTTAAAACGTCCATGTGACGGCAGTCACGCAAACCTATATAATTCAATGTGGCCTTGTTTCAATGGACTGTGTGAAGGGTCCGTGAGAAAATAGTACATGTCCTTTTTTTTTTTTTTTTCAACGCATCCATCCATAGATGCTAGTCTATAGGGGATGCGTGATTTTTTTTTTTTCCGCGTAGTTTTACCAAGCACAGTTGCAGCATACAACTGTATTATGACCAAAACACCGTCTTCCCTGACAATATCTAACCCCATCATTGGCTCTAAATATACAGCTAATGCTCAGAGTTGTAAAACGTGCCCCACCCCCTTTTATAACGAATTTATCATATGGTGATAAACTCAAGAAATACGGATAGATATTTTTACAGCAAATAAAACATACAATAATTTAAAGCCGATTAGGAGTGGAAGGCCTACTGCACTATCATCCTTTTAAATGTATTTTAGTTTTTTTCACAGTTTCTTACCTGGGTAAAAAAATGGGCCGCCCATCCAAACCCTTTTGACATCCACCAGAAAATAAATCAGCATGAGCAGGAAGAAAGCAAAACAACTGAGGGTTGTCACATAGGAGATGGACCTGTAAAGTTTAAAAGCAACAATGAAAATATTAAAAGTTAGCAGCTATTACAGTAGCGTGCTGCAGAATGTAGACAACGTGTGCATAGGAATACAGGGGGTTAAACTAAGACATGAGTTGTGAACTCTTAGGCCTTATTCAGATGAGCGTATTATACGTCCGTGTGCTGTGTGTTAAAAAACGGACAGCACACGGACCTACGTAATTCAATGGGGTTATTCACATGTCTGTAGTTTTACATGCACCGCATGTCCTATTTTGGTCAGTTTTTGCAGACCACGTCGCCCATTGACGTCAATGGGTGCGTGAAAAACCCATCAGCGCACGGACGACATCTGTGTGCTCTCTGTTTTTCGCGCACAAGTTGCTAAAGATGAGGAAAAAGAAAAACAGGAACAATAATGCCACACGGAACTGAAATGCTTGAAATACCCTCGGTTTCTTTGCAGGCGCAAATCGGACGCACTCATCTGAATAAGGCCTTAGACTGAGCTCACAGGCTGTGTTGCAAAGAGTAAAATCCGCAATGTGTGAGCCCAAATTACCATCACTGAAATAAACAAGGCAAAATAGCCATTATGCTTTGAGATATTTCATCTATGAAATACCCATTATTAAAAACTCGTTCTGGCTTCATCAAAACAGCCTTTTTACAGATCTGTATGGTACAGATCCATACTATGGCGCCCATAGAAATCTACGTATCGGTACTCTACACCGTGGTACTTGCGAGTCAGTAATACGAACCTATCGGGACTGTGTGCCACAGTACAGGGACAATACATACAGCATTGGTGTGATGGGTTAAAAAAAGATTACCTGGGGTAAAAGATTTGGAAAAAAAAAGGGCAGAGTGCGTTATTACTTTACAAAAAGTATTTGAGTGCTACCATGTTGTTTTTTTTTATTTTTTTAATTCTTAACGGCCATTTGGATGGGACCTACGACCAAGTTTTCTGTAGTATCCATCCTCCATTACACTGTGATTATGAGTTTTTCTTTTTCAGCAAATAATGGTGTTTCATAAAAACATTACACCTTGTCAGATCGGTGGGAATACTCTAACCAAGCAAGTACTGCAGATTCAAGGGATTGTTTTTGACAGCATGTTAGAAGAGCAAGATCTAGTCACAGCAAGGCTTGAACTGGTCCACCAGAGAATGATTTGGTGGGCACTTGCTTGATAATAGGACCCAAAAGGTCCAGTGACATCCAACCCCATCTGAAGCTAGAAAGTGATTAACTTGCTGATGGGGTTTACTATTATTTTACAGTTATTCACAAAAACTATTCGTAATTGTCATGGATTTGCATCAAACTCCATTTAGGATTACACAGATGCCAATCCAAAGTGGGCACCGTGGAGCACCTCGGTCACACCTTCCAGCTGTAGCCAGACACGGGTCACATCAGGTAACCGTACAGAATATAAACCTATAAATAATATCAATCGTCTAGCGATGTGGGTAAGAGAGTCAGCGGTTTTTTTTCTTACCACAGGTTTTTGTTCACTGGAATGAATCCTTCATTTGTTGAGCATTTAGTCAAAATTGCAGAGAGAACACCCTAGAAACAGAAGAAACAATTCTAGAATATGGAGGACGCCAGCATAGATTTATTCATTACATATTCAGTGTATATTCTGCACATCTATACAGTCTCTACTTCTGGTTTCATGAACGTACAGCAATTTTTTTTTCTCTGGAGTACTGGTCTTACTAAAGGTTTTTTTTCATATTGCACATGAAAACATGGCTAGGAAAGCTAATTCTAGAATATTATATGAAGTTGTAATAGATGACGAATACATAAAATGCAGTTATCACTGGCAAAATAATTTAGACATGAAACCCCTGGTAAGCAGCAATCCATAAAATAAGCCACAAAAACACACAATTGCCCATTACATACCATGAACACACTCCACGTGAAGAACCTCACCAGCACCTGCTTGTGCTGATTCTTGTAAAACACGAGAATTTTACCGGCCTGTAACAGTGATAAAAATTACATACACGTTATTAACAGAGTAGGCTGTCCTATCCATAAACCAATTATTAAGACCTGGTCTACGCAGACTTTTTGCAGCACAACTAATGGATTTTTAAAAAGGTTGTCCAACCCCATAATTTATGATTTGTTTATTTAGTTTTCTAAAGAAACATCTTACAATGGTCCAAAATAACAAAAAGGGAGTAATATTTAACTTACCAATCCCGTGCCACCACTTTCCAGGATCCCGCCGGTTTCTTGGCCTCTAGCGGTGAGCTTAGGGATGTCGACACGTCAATGCTGCAGCCAGTGATTACATGTCATGTCGACACGTCCTCTCTGAAGGCTGAGTAAACCGGGATCGGCAGGGGGAAAGGGAAACGTTGGCAAGGGATTGGTAAGGTGAGTATTAGGCTGGGTTCACACACCCTATTTACGGACAACCCCTTTAACTGTTAGGCCTCGTCCATATCGCGTTTTCATCCTTTCATCTGAGGTATCTGTTGGGAGTCCTAACGTATCTTACTGTATAGGCATATAGTGGGATAAGTTGGCCGAACTCCCCGGGCACAGCGCTATGGACAGGGACGTCAGGGGTTTCTCCAGTCCTGAAGTCCCCGGCCAGAGCAGTACCTGATGCTCTTCCTGGGGACTTCGGCCCCGGGGAAGCTCGCCGAGGTATACATTTAACGTATAACTCTGACTGATGACATACTGTAGCATCCATCACACATAGGCTCAAAAGAAAACCAAAAACTGGTATATCGATGTATACCAGTCCGACAGAGGCCAAAAGGACACTGGGCTAATGGAGCCCTATGGACACATTTAGGGTATATGTCGGGAGCTTTTCCAACATACACGCTAAAGTAGGGTAAAAACGAAATGCGAATCTACCGCTGCAGTCCAAAAGATTACATTAAATTGTATGTAAACTTGTGGATTGCAGCTGTCACTCGATCAGTGGTGATACAATAAGGGCTTGTCCACACAAAGCGGAATTGCTGCGTATTTTCCATCCGGAATTGCGGATGGAAAATACGCAGAAGAATACAGTAGCTGCAAAGTTGGTGAGATTCAACAAATCCCATCCACACGCTGCATAAAATGTCTGAGCAGAAATTCACCTGCGGTGCGTATTTTTCATACCGCAGCATGTCAATTCCTGCTGCGGAAAGTGAACAGAATTGCTGCGTTTTTCAGAGGACATGTCACCATCTCTCAGCATTGAAAAAAATGCAACAATATCCGCACCATTTCCTGCAATAAAAAAAAAAACGCAGGAAATGGTGTGATTTTCTGCAGCAATTCCGTTACGTGTGGACAAGCCTTAAGTCTCCATGTGGCCGAAGCCTACAGAGATTGTGCAGGATTAGAATTTTTTTTTTTTTTTTAAAAACAGTCACTTATTAGTGTACTACAATATTATAAAGGTTCTAAAATACAAAAAGGCAAAGTTTAGACATTGGAGATTTGCTAAACAAGCCAGAATTCAATGGCAAGTTGCATGCCAAATATCTTGTTAGTAACACTTGTTACACCTACCTCAACATTTCTGAAAAGTGTCAAAAGAAAGACGTGGCTATGAAGAATCGGAAAATGCGCCAGATTTATGGGCACGTGTCAGTTTTCTCCTGTTTCCGAGTCTACTTCTGTGCTGCACCTATTCTCCGCAATGCTTTGCCTCGGACCAGACGACTAACTCTTATAGCTTTTAGGGTATGTGCACACACACTAATTACGTCCGTAATTGACGGACGTATTTCGGCCGCAAGTACCAGACCGAACACAGTGCAGGGAGCCGGGCTCCTAGCATCGTACATAACTATCTGCAGGACAACTGTCCCGTACTGTAATCGTGTTTTCAGTACGGGACAGTAGTTCCACGGAGAGGCAGGGACTCCTAGCATCGTACATAAGTATGATGCTAGGAGCCCGGCTCCCTGCATCGGTCCGGGACTTGCGGCCGAAATACGTCCGTCAATTACGGACGTAATTAGTGTGTGTGCACATACCCTAAATGTTACTTAAAAACTCTCAACTTTTCACAATTCATATGTCATGACTGCATAGCAGCTATGACCACAAAATATTATTTTCCAATACCTCTTCACTCTGTCCTGCGGTCCTTTTAACAATGCTAGACTTCTTGCTTCACAATGAACTTTATATGTTGTGTTGGCACAGACTCTTCCTAACGGTGACTGTAAGGGCAAGTGTCCATAGACAGCTGAAATATTGTAAGCATATGCGTATATTTGTATTGTATTCTAATGGGTCCTGTGTGCATGAATGGGTTCACACCAGAATCGTTTGACTAAGGCCTCATGCACACTTCCGCCACACATTTTTCACGGCCGTTTGTGACAGATCCGTGTGACCGTTTTGTGCACTCCCGTGTGCACTCCGTGTTTCTGTTTCCGTGTGCCGAGCATGGTACTGTCCAGGGTGCTGAAAGAGTTAATGGGCTGCACTGATCGGAGGTAACTCTTTCAGCAACCTTGACAGTACCATGCTCGGCGCGCGGAAAATAAAATAAAAAAATAATAAAGTTCATACTTACATTCCTACTGTCCGGCCTCCAGCGATGACGTTTCATCCATGTCAGCCTGTGATTGCCTGCAGCGGTGGTCATGCACGTCAGGATGACATCAGAAGGCTGGCCTCCAAGGATGACACTTCATTCCACGTGACCGCCTCTGCAGCCAATCACAGGCTGCAGCGGCCTCTGCAGCCAATCACAGGCTGCCGCGTCAGAAAAGAAGGTCGGACTGGAGGAAGAAGAGGGACCCGTCACCAAGACAACGACCGGGTACGTATGAAATTCCTTTTATTTTATCTTTAATCAGCAGCCCCTTTTCTCTTATCAGTGATTGATAGAGACAAGTGGCTGCCGATTAGTGTAATGTTTTTCTGCCCGCCCGGCGGTTGCTAGGCAACGGCTCCGTCACACACGGACGGCACACGGATGCCTTCCGTGTGCCTTCAGGTTTTTTTTGACGGCCCCATTGACTTGCATGGGCCTCACGGATTCTCTGACCAAAGTAGGACATGCTCTACTTTGGATAGGAACGGAGCAACGGACCGTCAAAAAAACTGAAGTGTGCATGACCCCATTGAAATGAATGGGTTCAGGGTGCCATCAGTGACAAAAACGGATAGCACCCTGAAGGAAAAAACTGAAGTGGGCATGGGGCCTTAGAGGAGTTGACTTTATATTAGGATATCCTACCAAACATTGAAATAACATCCTGAACAGCGGGTAACGATTGAAGAGGATCAGAAATTGCTAATAGATCATCCGCATAGAGGCAGATTTTGTGAACCGTAGATCCAACTGTAATACCCTGACTATTTGAATTACTACGTATTAACTCTGCCAGTGGTTCCATAACCAGGGAAAATATGATAGGGGATAGTGGGCAGACTTGTCGCGTGACATTTTTTTTTTTAAAGAACCCTAGCTGAAGGAGACGAGTATAATGCAAGGATAGAGGATTTTATGAAACCTTTAAGACCAAAGTGCTCCAAGAGGTGAGACAAATAATCCCAATGCACTCGATCAAACGCCTCCTCGGTGTCCAAGGCTAGGAGCAGCGAAGGCTTTAGAGTAATCTCCGCACACTGCACCAAATCCATAAACCTACGAGTTCCGTCCGGAGCCTGTCGTCCTGCCACAAACCCCACCTGATCTGATTTAACTGAGGGACAATTCGGAAAAGTCTATTGGAGAGAAGCTTCGCATATATTTTGACATCCGAATTTAAAAGAGAGAGATCGGGCGGAACTTAGCTGGAGATATAGAATCTTTCCCAGGCTTGGGGAGGGTAACTATAGTGGCAGATAGCATTTAGTCTGGGAAAGCACCTTCCAAGGCAGCCTTATTGAAGACTTGCAATAGACGAGGGGCTAGGATTTGGGCATACACTTTGTAATAGTTGTTCATAAACCCGTCAGGGCCAGGAGCTTTAAATAACTTCAGGGAAGTTATGGCTTTATGTATTTCCGGTTCAGTAAATGGGGCCGAGAGATCCTGTAGCTGGGTTTGTGACATGTGGCAATAGGACCGCATTGAGAAAGTCTGATATCGGACTTGGTTGGTAAATGTTAACATCTCTATGCAGGTTGTATAAAGTGCTATAATACGCCTGAAACTGCTCAGCTATCAGTCTATGATCCAGAATTGTATGCCCCTGTTTGTCTATAAGGTAGGCAATGAGAGTGCGGCAAGGTTTGTTTTATTTTCTTAGCCAAGAGTGCGCCAGCCTTGTTATTATGCACGCAAGTATGCATTTGCATGTGTTTGAGATATAAGTCATGCTGGGAAGAAAGTAGAGACTGTAAATTGAAACTAGGGACCGCAATTCAGTCGAGTAAATCATTGAAGGGGACGCTTTGTTTTTTAAATCTAAATCTGAGATTTTTGGAATTTGTTCAAATATCACCTTTTTCGTTTGGCCTGAGAACATCCCTCTCATGTAAGCCTTGTGGGCGTTCCACAATACATGTGGACAGGAAACTGTTCCTATGTTTGAAGTACTGTGTCAATTCTTCCTTTCATTTATGTTCATGATCAGAGTGGTGGAGGATATAAATTATTTAAACGCCATTGGGAGAAGATTTTTTTTTTAGCAAAAAATAAATCAATCCTGGAGTAGGAAACGTGTGGGGGAGAGAAAAGGGTATAATCCCGCTTTCCCCCATGCTGGCACCTCCACACGTCATACAGGCCCTCCTCTAACAGAGTTGAAGCAAAGGGGGAAATTGGTCTACATCTAGCAGTGGAGTCTATAGACGGTTCAATGGGCATATTAAAATCTCCACCAATAACTAACAAGCCCTGTGTTGAATTCTTAATTTTTGGCAGTAAAGATTTTAAATAATGATGTTGACGTTTGTTGGGAAAATACACATTAAATATAGTGTACAAAATATTATTAATTTCACACACCAATCCTAAAATCCTCCCTTGAGGATCTTGAATAAGCGATTTAAAGGTAAGAGCTACTGTATTCTTGACAGCAATCATAACTCCTTTACGTTTAGCTGGTAAGGAGGAGGTAAAAATGTGCGGAAAATATTTGTTAGAAAATGTAGGGGATTTATCTACATGAAAATGCGTTTCTTGTACCAATAAGATATCACATTGCAAGGACTTGGCCTCACGCCACAAAAGACTTCGTTTGAAGGGACTATTAAGTCCCCTGACATTAATTGAGGAATATTGTATCACCATAAAGGAGGATCAAAGAACATATGCCATTAGACGTGTGAAGATACCAGTAAAACAATACCCATACAGTATTGGGACACAACAGCCTGGACAATGCAGTAGTAGGTAAGTGTCTGCGAAGTTAGATGTTTTGCAGCCGAGTAACAGAACCAGCAGTACATATAATAGTAGAACAAAACAAACCATAATTGAGCAAACTACCACACTATGACTGTTTTCACACGCACTGATTTTTCCAGGGGGAGGAAAAACAAAGCACGTTAGAAGTGCTCAATACAATTGTAGAGTTAAGGCTAACTGGAAGAAGGATACTGGAATCTCAGGGGATTCACACAAGCAATAATAAATGATCAGCTTGGTCAGGTAGCATGTTGACAGGAGCCCACGGTGTGCCATTCTGGAACCAACGAAGCGGGTGCCAGAGTCCCTCCAGATCTAGAGGATAGTTCAGGAATGGGGACGTTCCACTTTCGTAGCAGTGAAAAACCTTCCACAGAGGCGACAGCAGCGAGGGCACCATTATTCGTTATTAATAATTTGGTAGAGAATCCCCACTTGTATTTCATGCTGTGGTCTCTCAAAATCTTTGTAACTGGAAAGAAGTCCCTTCAAGCTTGAAGAGTGGCAGCCGAGAGATCCGGAAATAAAGAGATGGAAGTGTAAGGGTTAGGCAGCGTACCCATCTTTCTCGCCTCAAACATCAATCTTGCATGAGGAAGCGCTAGTACACACTTTTGATGAAATTATAGGCCCGAGATTGGAAAAAGCTTCGATATCCTCATTATATAGCATCATTAGAAATAGAGTCATTAAGCAGAATCCGAAGGATGGCTATAAAATGTCGGAGAGAGTGACGGGGGATTCGGATATAGCGGAAGTTATACTGAAAGGGTGGAAGACCGTTCGAAAGGAAATTATAAATGAGAGATGGAGGGAGTCGTATTTCAAAATGATGCATAATGCTATTTATGGTTTCAACATACCAGCTTCTGCCTCTAATCCGGAGAGGATAACTGCTTGTCCTAAATGTCAATTGGCCAAATCTGTTATGTACCACGGGATTTGGAGCTGTCAAGCTACCCAAAATTTTTCTGGGGAAATGTGCAGGTTTGCAACAACATTCTGGGCAACATCCCTACCAATGTCTCCACAATGTATGTTATTTCATCAGGTGAGACCACCTGAGGAAGAGGACACGGCGATATCTAGACGGGTGCCCTCAATAATACATACTGTCCTCATGGTAGCAAAAAGATGTCTATTGCAGAACTGGTTGCTTAGGGAAGCCCCAACACTATCGGAGGTGATTATACAGCTGAAGAAGCTTTTGAATATAGACCGTCTAGAAACAGAATGACATAAAGAAAAGGAAACGGCACACTTTTTCGCCAAATGGAAAAGATTCATTGTTACTCAATTCGATGATCAGGAGATGAGAGAATTAATGACCTCGTTTAGACAGACAGCGTGGTACGCAAGAGAACACCTTAGTGGTTCTTTGGGAGCATTGGAGATACCCTAGAGGTGTCAGGGAGAAAGATATTAGGACAATACCAGGTATTGTTAGACTACTTGCACAGGTCTTTTTGGTAGGACAGAATACTGGAGGTGGAATGGGATGGTTGGCTATGTGTCGGAAATAATTGTAAACTCTAAATTCTTACTTGTATGGACGTTCTACTGTGTAATATTTTGTGAAGGTAACGATGTCGATACATTTTGGCAAATGTTCAATTGTTTTTCAAAGTTCAATGTTGTATTGAAATGTTATTATGTAAAATTGGAAAAAGGCAAATAAAAAAGAAAGTTAAAAAAAAACACATCAATCTTTCCTTTAGGAGATAGAAAGGTATTCTGTACAGAACATCCCTAGATGCCTTGTCTGGAGCCGCTTTGGATTTTGGTATTCTATGTACCCAGTCAATTGTCAAGTCCAGATGTGAGAGAGATGGTGCAATGGTGAGGAACAGACGTCTTAGATAAGTTGCAAGAACAGAAGAGGTCACCTACTCTGGGATATCCCTTATTTTAGTATTATTGTGCCTGGAGCGATCCTCGGCATCTGTGGCTTTACCCTTGAGCCATTTAACTTCTACCAGTGTATTATGTGCATCCACAAGTTCATTGTGTGCCACGAGAAATCTTCCATTTTGCGTTCCAAGTGGTCGGTACGATCTCCCAAAGCGTTGACATTGGATTGCAGTTCGCGGACTAGAGAGGAAACGCTGTTGTTGATGCCATTTTGAAGAAGGACTACCATGCCTTTAAATGTGTCCACTGTAATGGGGGCATCAGAAGAGGGAAATTGAGTAATATCATAGGGCGCATCCACCAAAGCCTGAGACAACAAGACATCATCTATTTGTGAAGATTTCTGTTTGGCTGGACATTTAACTGTAGGCGAAGCAATAGGGGAGAGTGCATTCCTCTATTTAGCGTTATCCCCGCCATTTGCTGAGTTCATCGAGGAGTCTTTATCCTTAAAAGGCGCCCCATCAACGTGTAGCGAGAGGCTAGGAGGGCACATCTCCCCAGGTATCGGAGTGAAAGGAACAGCCAGTAGAGAACATTCATCCTGTGGCAGAGCAGGGTTAGCAAAATACTCCATAGGTTTCCTGAGAGCAGTCTTGCCCCTACGTTTTGTCATGGTAGCTTATTCTTTTAGTATATAAGCAAGTGAAAAGTCACCAAGCAAGGATCAACAGGAGGAACGTCCCAGTAGCAAAAATGAGTACAATCCAAAAGAATATAGGTAATCCTCAGTAAAAGATTTCAATAATCCAAAATACAACAGGTAGTAATAAAGCTCCTATACCATATGTAGTACAGGAACGCTGCAGTAACAGCAGACTCTAGTGGCAGTGATGGGCAACTTTATTTTCTGCTTCAGAGCCAGGCAAGGCCGTAAGGTAACACCCCTGGGGTGGAAGGATATCAGCTTCCCACAGTCTCTTATTCCCCCCCTGTAATTCGCAAGGGTCCAAACTTTGGATGCAGAAGGCCGTCTATGCGATCAGCGCTAACGGCCGTCAGAGGAAATTTAGTCTGCTGTTGGAAGGCTGAACTAGGCCTCAGTTGGGCAGGACAAGAAATAAGGAACGGTGTAGGCCCGAGGATGCAGATAGTCTACCCCAGTGCTCAGCGTGCCCTTCTGTGAGGCTGGGTTCACACAACCTATTTTCAGACGTAAACGAGGCGTATTATGCCTCGTTTTACGTCTGAAAATAGGGCTACAATACGTCTGCAAACATCTGCCCATTCATTTGAATGGGTTTGCCGACGTACTGTGCCGACGACATGTCATTTACGGGTCGTCGTTTGACAGCTGTCAAACGACGACGCGTAAATTGACTGCCTCGGCAAAGAAGTGCAGGACACTTCTTTGCAACGTAATTTGAGCCGTTCTTCATTGAACTCAATGAAGAGCAGCTCAAGATTACGAGCGTTAAAGACGCCTCGCATAATGCGAGGAGGAGCTTTTACGTCTGAAACGACGCAGCTGTTTTCTCCTGAAAACAGTCTGTCTTTTCAGACGTAAAAGACAGTTCTCGTGTGCACATACCCTGAAGGTAAGTATAACAGGGAGAGAACCAAGATGCCGGATGGCAATAGATTGTTCCTGCTTCTGTCTCTCGTGCAACACGCGGCCGGTCAGGCCAAGGCACCGGCCGACTGCCGTTACAGGGACACGACATGTTCTATACTTGGAAGTTTTTCGCGCCTCACGCACCCATTGAAGTCAATGGGTGCGTGAAAATCACGCGAAGCACACGGAAGCACTTCCGTGTGTCGCGCACCAGTAGATAAAGAAATTAAGGAAAAAAAAGCATGCACTTCATTTCTTTTTCTAAACATCAAAACCGCGTGTCATAAGGATGGCATATGCATGAAAATCACGCAGCATTCACTGATGACACACGGAACTGCAACGCGCGCAAAACGCACATGCTCGTGTGAATCCGGCCTAAACCACACATAATGCACCATCACACGCTTTATTTGCCTTTTTAAACTCATTGCTAATTTTTTTCTAACACTACTGTATAGATTTCATATAGACGGACATTAAATTAATGTGTAAGGTCAGGAACACACACAGTTTTTAATTCCGTTCTTTGATTCAAACACAGGATAGGACATAAAAGAAAGGAGACACATCAATCTTTTTTCTTAAAAAAAAAAAAACCTTTCCTTCCTTTTGGATCCACTTCTGGCTTGGGCTTAAAAAAAACAGCCAAAAAAAAATGCATCAAAACGGTGCGCGCGATCCAGGCCTAAAATATATAATTTCACCCTCATCTACTCATTGTAAGCAAAATTTTGCAGGGCCTGGTCCATAGTAAAGATCTAGATACAGGATATAATGCTTATAATTAAGTATAAACAACATAGGAAAATTATTCACATTACCTGGAGTCCAAGAAATGCTATCACAACTGAATTTATAGTTCCCAATATTCCTTCAGGGTCGTAAGGGACTGTTGTTTTATACACCACCTGCAGAAAAGTCCACATGCTGTCAGGCCAGTTGCAGAGGTTTCTGGAAGTTACAATATATTCATGTATATTTGATGTGAATAGAGAGAAAATGATAAGGTATATAATGCAGTGTACACCTGGGCACACTTATGCCTTGCTGGTTATAGATCCGATACACTGCATCCTTATTGTCCTATTATACCATCTAAATTTATATCTATAGTGTGCAAATTTTATAAGGCTATATAAATGGAATTGTGCATAGTCTATCTTGCTGTTCAGGTTACTTTGCATTTTGTATGCTTGTAACCCCATTAAGAACCTTGCCAATTTTGGCCTTAAAGGGTAACTAAACTTTCAGAAAACTTCTGACATGTCATAGTGACATGTCAGAAGTTTTTAATCGGTGGGGGTCTGAGCACGGAGACCCCACCAATCGCTAAAACTAAGCAGCAGAAGTGCTCAGGTGAGCACTGAGCCGCTTATTTTCTGATCTGCTTTTTTTGGAAAGCCAAGCAGCTGGTGTACAGCACCATAGACTTTCTATTGAGCCCATACACCAACTGCTTGCCTTATGGAGAAAAGCCGATCAGAAACCAAGTGGCTCAGCGCTCACCCGAGCGTTTCTGCTGCTTCGTTTTAGCGATCGGTGGGGGTCTTAGATCAAGGTGTGTTATATCAAGTCCAGAGTCAACGCAGCCGTCTACTAGGAAATTTTAGAGCGCTACCCTCTGCTGACAAGCTTTATGGAGATGCTGATTTCATTTTCCAGCAGGACCTGGCACCTGCCCACACTGCCAAAAGTACCAATACCTGGTTTAATAACCGCAGTATCACTGCGCTTGATTGGCCAGCGAACTCGCCTGACCTAAACCTCATAGAGAATCTATGGGGTATTATCAAGAGGAAGATAAGAGACACCAGACCCAACAATGCAGACTAGCTGAAGGCCACTATCAAAGCAACCTGGGCTTCCAGAACACCTCAGCAGTGCCACAGGCTGATCGCCTCCATGCCACGCCGCATTGATGCAGTAATTCATGCAAAAGGAGCCCCGACCAAGTATCGAGGGCATATACTGTACATACTTTTCAGTAGGCCTACATTCCGGTATTAAAAATAATTTTTGAAATTGGGCTTATATAATAGTCTAATTTTCTGAGACACTAAATTTTGGGTTTTCATTAACTGCTAGCCATAATCATCAACATTAAAAGAAAAAATGCTGGAAATAGATCCCTCTGTGTGTAACAAATCTATATAATATAGGAGTTTCACTTTTTGAATTGAATTACTGAAATAAATTAACTTTCTGATGATATTCTAATTCATTGAGAAGGACTAGTATATCTAGTAATGGCTGGCCTGGGGACCTTTACTAGGTCATCGGCTGCCTTGGCAACCTATTGCAAGTAGATAAAAACAATGGGAACCAGATGGGATCCACTGTGAAAAGAACAGACACTATCCAGGCGCAATACTTCCACGAGTCCAAAAGGTTTTTTGAAAAAATATCTAAAATTTATTGCCTAAAATAATAGATTATAAAAAAGAGAAAGTCTCTTGAGGTACAACACGTTTCGGGGAAAAACAACCCCTTTATCAAGTAAACATGAGACAAGGACTTAATGGTCTCCATTGTTTTTATCTACTTGCATTCACTCTCCGGCAAGGCTGGCACCTGATTCCCTAGAGATTACGACACTAGCAGCATCCTTCCCAACCAACTGGCTCCGCAATAGTGTTGTGTCGATCCATGCACAACCCCCAAAAGGTGATATATCTAATAGAGAAAACGAATGCTATCCTGACGTACTCACACTATGTAGCGCCATTTTGTTTTCTATTCTCAACCAGCCTTTATACATGGCAACCTATTGGCATTCGGCAATCGTAGGCCACCGATGGGTGACAGAGAGAGCCCACTCCATTTGTCAAAACACTTAAAAGGACACGGTTGGTATGCACCGTGGCCTATAAGGGGTTCAACACCCGCGATCGGTGGTTTCTCCGATCACGGCCATCAGTCACAGCCAGGCTTCCGCGAGGCTCGTGTGGGCCCAGCTTCATGCGCCTGCACACTCAATATCACATATATGCATGTTAGAAAGCGGGAAAGGGACTCTTCCCATGACAAGCATGTACCTGATAATGTGGGAAGGGGTTAATAAATGTGGGCCATTGAGTATATGTTAGTGCCATACAACATAGCTCTGACACTTATAGCAAAATAAAAAAGTGACTGTAGTAGTATTAAGCTTGAACTCACGTTAGAAGATGGATGTTGATACACATGGTCTTCACCAAGAACTAAGCGGTCAATGTAACCAGCTGCCCCTCCTGTACAGTTTGGATATTTCCCAAAATCACCAATACCTCCAGGTCCGAGATAACCCCTGTAAAATAGAAAATTCTGGAAGACTAATTTCAGGAATGATGCCAAATCAACACTAAGGATAGAGCTGCACGGCAACTTTTTGTACCGCAACTTTCTAATTTAAACAAACAATTTAACTACAGCTGTAGTCTAGAGGACGTATTGAACTCCATTTACTTTTGTAGACTGCAGCTGTTGCTCGACAGTTAAAATTTGATATTCGTGTTACAAAAAGTCGCAGTGTAGCCCTAGACTAGATGTACAGCACAAGCTATCTAATCTATCTGGTATGTTACTGCTATCAGTCATGTGGCCTTATATCATAACATTTATGGGCTCACAATGACGTTCATAAAAAAAATAATCCCATTGGCCTGTGTAGTTATATTAGAACTGTAGATGTAATGGAGATATCTCAAAACTGGTGCAAGGAAAAGTGGAGTAGTTGCCCATGGCAACCAATCACATTCCACCTCTAATTTTTCAGAGGCCCTTTGGAAAATGAAAGCAGCAACCCCATTGGTTGCCATGGACAACCGCTTCACTTTTGATGCATCTCCCCCAGTGGCTATAATCCTACAATTTAGCCAGAGGATGCGCATTAGTATTGGCTGAAAGAGACATAATGTCACTCAATCTATAGAACAGTATCTGTCTGTATATGGCCAACATTATTCAAATGGTTTTGTTAACTTAAAAGATTTAAGGGGGGGGGGGGGAATTTATCAAATCTGGTGCTAAAAAGTGGAGAAGTGGTTCATAGCAACCCATTGTGCTGCAACATTAATTCAAAAAGGGCCTCTAAAAAAATCTGATTGGTTGCAGTGGGCAACTGCTCTACTTTTCCTTTGCACCAGATAAATTTCACCCGATGTATTTGAACCTGTATTGATCAGACACTCTACATAAAGTGCAACCCGTCAGTGTACAGCACACATGCATTTATTAGTAGTACATATTTTAAAACAACTCACGTGGGGCATCCAGGCACAGGAAGCAGGAAAGTCAAACACAGCCAGCCTGCTTGTAGGACTAATATTATCAGCCACTGAGGCCAGAAAAGGATCACATCTTGCAATAGGAAACATGTACGGTTCTAGAATGTAAAAGTGGTATTTGTAAGCAATAGAAGATCCTTTTACATGGATATGGCTTCCACACACCCTACTGGCGCAAAAGTATTAGGCAGTTGTGGAAAAATGCTGCGAAGTAAAAATGCTTTCAGAAATAGAACACCATATGTCTCACATTAATAAGTGACTTCATAATTTCCCTTACATAATGGTAACTTTGGGGTTAATGTGGGTCACATTAATCCCAATGTTCCTCAATGCTGGCTGCCTTTTTTCAAGCTTGTGCTCTGCTGTACTACCTGCCTGGGCCCAATCTGTCACTACACTGCAGTGTGAGCGACACAGGCACGTCATCAGGAAACCTGTGCCGCTCGTGAACGTTCCCTCCCTTCCCCTTTCTCACATTCTCAGATTATCATTGGTAGCAGTAGAGAAAGGAAGGAGGAGCGTTCCTCCTTCCTACTGTGACGCGGCCGGCACGAATGACGAGCGGGGCGTCACCGTAGAAGGGAGGAACGCTCCACCTTTCTTTCTCTACTGCCACCAATGATAATCTGAGAAAGGGGCAGGGAAAGGGTCACTGTAAGAGGAGAACATCGCAGGCGCCTAATGCTGCGCGTGCGCCATGTTCTCTTCATTTATTTCAATACTAAGCTGTGCGGCCACCCAGCTTGGTATCGAAATACATAACGTTTTAGGCAGTTATGGAAAAACGCTGAAAAGAAGTAAGAATGCTCTCAAAAATAGAAGTGTTAATAGTTTTTTTTAATTAATTTACAAAATACAATGTGAATGAACAGAAGAAGAGAAATCTAAATCAAAATCAATATTTGGTGTGACCACCCTTTGCCTTCAAAACAGCATCAATTCTTCTAGATACACTTGCACAAAGTCATGGATTTTGTAGGATTATAGTCAGGTGTATGATTAACCAATTCTACCAAACAGGTTAGAATGATCATCATTTTCATAAGTAGGTTGAAACACAGTCATTAACTGTAACAGATACAGCTGTGTATGAGGCTTAAAACTGGGTGAGGGACAGCCAAACTCGGCTACGAAGGTGAGATTGTGGAAGAAAATTTCATGTCACAGGTCGACAATGGCAAGACTGAGCACAGCAACAAGACACATGATAGTTATACTGCATCAGCAAGGTCTCTCCCACGCAAAGATTTCAAAGCAGACTGGGATTTCAAGAAGTGCTGTTCAATCTCTTTAGAAAAAGCACGAAAAAACGGACAACGTTGAGGACCGTAGACGCAGTGGTCGGCCAAGGAAGCTTAGAGCAGCAGATGAGACACGTCATGCTTACTTCCCTTCGAAATCAGAAGATGTCCAGCAGCGTCATCAGCTCAGTAACTGGCAGAAACCAGTGGGACCGAGGTACACCCATCTACTGTTTGGAGAAGTCTGGCCAGAAATGGTCTTCATGGAAGAACTGCAGCCAAAAAGCCATACCTTCGATGTGGAAACAAGGCCAGGTGAATCAACTATGCACAAAAACATAGGAACTGCAGTGCAGAAAAATGGCAGCAGCTGCTCTGGACTGACAAGTCAAAATTTTAAATATTATTTGGCTGTAACAGAAGTCAGTTTCTTCGCCGAAGGGCTGGAGAGCGGTACAATAAGGAGTGTCTTCAGGCAACAGGTCAGAATTAATGGTGTCCTCATTGCTGGAAAATACAGGCAGATACTTATCCATCATTCAATACCATCAGGGAGGCGTCTCATTGTCTTAAAACATTTTCTGCAGCAGGACAACAACCCCAAACATACAGCCAATGTCATTAAGAACTATCTTCAGCGTAAAGAACAACAAGGAGCCCTGATCTTAACATTATCAAGTCTTTTTGGGACTAAATGAAGAGACAGAAGGATATTAGGTAGCCTACATCCACAGAAGATCTGTGGTAAGTTCTCCAAGATTTTTGGAACAACATTCCTGCCGAGTTCCTTCAAAAACGGTGTGCAAGTGTACCTAGTATTGATGCTGTTTTGAAGGCAAAGGGTGGTCACACCAAATATTGATTTGATTTAGATTTCTCTTCTGTTCATTCACTTAAATTGTATTTTGTTAATTGATAAAAAAAAAAAAACTAACACTTCTATTTTTGAAAACATTCTTAATTTTCAGCATTTTTCCACAACTGCCTAAAACTTTTGCACAGTACTGTAGTTACTATAAGACCCCTCTGTAAGAAACAAAAAAAGTTCAGATTTTCAGTCTCTATAGGTAAAAATATATTGTATATAAGAACCTGTAAGTGTGTCCTCCAAACTATTTCATTTCCACTTGCTTTACATAAAAAGCATTATGCCCTGTAATCACAGACACATGCAGAGAAGAGGCTGTTCGGGTCCGAGAGCAACTAAGGTCTCATGCACACAAGCAGAAGTTCTATGCTGGAAGCATTGATAAAATTGTGCATTTTTAATGCGTCACAAAAACGCTGACGCATTAAAGATGCGTGGCGGAGTTGTGTCAACTCCAACTTTGTTGCAATCAGATGTCACAGACACATGCGTTGCATAAATTACAACAATTCTAAGGGCCTGTTCACATCACCGTTGTTGCCCTTCCGTTGAGGGGTTCCATCGGGTTAACCTCTCAACGGAAAGGCGAACCTCAGCTTCCGTTTCCCTCACCATTGAACTCTATGGTGACGGAAACCTAGCAAATGGTTTCCATCTGTCACCGTTGTGACAGGGTTCCGTTGTTTGACGGAATCAATAGCGCAGTCGACTGCGCTATTGATTCTGTCAAAACGACGGAACCCTGCACAACGGTGACAGACGGAAATCATTAGCTAGGTTTCCGTCACCATTGAGTTCAATGGTGAGGGAAACGGAAGCTGAGGTTTCCGTTTGCCTTTCCGTTAAGGGGTTAACCCGATGGAAACCTCCGACGGAACCCCTCAACGGAAACGAACGCGGATGTGAACACACCCCAAGGTTAAATCTGTCAGGCAACTCAAAGTTGCCATATAGCCCACTAAGCGAAGATTTAGGAACCTGTTGATGGATTTCCTTTAGGCT
Source organism: Rhinoderma darwinii (assembly GCF_050947455.1). Lineage (NCBI taxonomy): Eukaryota > Metazoa > Chordata > Amphibia > Anura > Rhinodermatidae > Rhinoderma > Rhinoderma darwinii. Next base: position 215,471,410 of record NC_134687.1, on the reverse strand, counting down.
ATGTTCACACGGGGTATTTTGCCGAGTTTTTTGACGCGGAAACCGCGTCGCAAAACTCGGCAGAAACGGCCCGAGAACGCCTCCCATTGATTTCAATGGGAGGCGTCGGCGTCTTTTTCCCGCGAGCAGTAAAACTGCCTCGCGGGAAAAAGAAGCGACATGCCCTATCTTCGGGCGCTTCCGCCTCCGACCTCCCATTGACTTCAATGGGAGGCAGGAGAAAGCGTATTTCTCGCTGTTTTATGCCCGCGGCGCTCAATGGCCGCGGGCGAAAAACGGCGCGATAATTGCTGCGAAAATCGGCGTGCAGGGAGAGGAATATCTGCCTCAAAGTTCCAAACGGAATTTTGAGGCAGATATTCCTCCCCCAAAATACTCCGTGTGAACATAGCCTTAGGCTGGGTTTACACAGTTTTTTGCAGGAGGAAAATCTGCCTCAAAATTCAGTTTTGAATTTTGAGGCAGATTTTCCTCTGCCTGCATGGCGATTTTCGCTGCTTTTTTTGCTCGCGGCCATTGAGCACCGCGGGCATAAAACGCAGCGTAAACGGCCGAAGATAGGACGTCCCTTTTTCCCAAAAGCCGTTTTTTCCACTCACGGGAGAAAAAAAAAGCCTCTGGCTCCCATTGAAATCAATGGGAGGCATTTTCGGCCATTTTTTGGAGCGTTTTGCGGGGCGGTTTCCGCGTCAAAAAAGTCAGCAAAAAAACTGAGTGTGAACTCCCCTTAAAGGGGTTTTTCCACTTTTATGTAAATAAATCTTAAATCACTGTATAAATGAAAAGTTCTACTAGTTTCAAATCTACTTTGTTTAAATTTCTCACCATTTTTAAGATATTAGTTTGCGGTCGGTGAATGAGAACATTCATGTGTACATGCAGCAGTCCGGCACATAGCTAGTTCTGCTCTCGGCTAAGAAGTGGATACAATTGTATCCAATCTAGGCAATTCTCTGGGCTGCAGTTCCCTGCACAGCTGCTAGCTATATATGCCATCACTTTATAAGATGGGAATAACTTTTTAAAGGGTAACTAGACCTTCAGAAAACTTATTGATAGGTCTATGTGACATGTCCGAAGTTTTGATCGGTGGGGGTCTGAGACCCCCACCGATCGCTAAAATGAACTGGCAGAAGCGCTTGGGTGAGCCGAGGTAAAGGTGTACGGACTCAATAGAAAGTCTGAGCCCGTACACCAACTGCTTGGCTTTCCGAAAAAAGCAGCTCACATGAGCGCTTCTGCCGCTTCGTTTTAGCACTCGGTGGGGGGTCTCAGTGCTCAGACACCCGCCCCCATCAAAACTTCTGACACATCACATATACATGTCAGAAGTTTTCTGAAAGTATAGTTACACTTTAAGCTTTATTGACATAAGACCAGAAAACCCTTTTAAAGAGGCTTTGTCACCAGATTATAAGTGCCCTATCTCCTACATAATCTGATTGGCGCTGTAATGTAGATAACAGCAGTGGTTTTTATTTTGAAAAACGATACTTTTTGAGCAAGTTATGAACAATTTCAGATTTATGCTAATGAGTTTCTCAATGAACAACTGGGCGTGTTTTTACTTTTGACCAACTGGGTGTTGTACAGAGGAGTGTATGAGGCTGACCAATCAGTGACCAATCAGCGTCATACACTTCTCATTGTTCCAGCCCAGCTTCTTTCACTGCACACACAGAAAGATCACGCTGTGCTGTGTGAGTAAGGGCTTATTCAGACAAACGTGATATACGTCCGTGCAACGCGCGTGATTTTCACGCACCTCGCACGGACCTATATTAGTCTATGGGGCCGTGCAGACAGTCCGTGATTTTTACGCAGCGTGAGGCCGCTGCGTAAAACACACGACATGTCCGTTCTTTCTGCGTATTTCGCGCATCACGCACCCATTGAAGTCAATGGGTGCGTGAAAACCACGCATGCCACACGGAAGCACTTCCTTGGGACGCGTGTGATTCGCGCAACAGCAGTGAAAAGTATGAATGAAAACAGAAAAGCACCACGTGCTTTTCTGTTTACAAAACATCCAAACAGAGTGTCATCATGATGGCGGCTGCGCCAAAAGCACGCAGCCGCGCTTCATATGGTGATGACACACGGAGCTGTTAAGTGCCTTTTGCGCGCGCAAAACGTGTGAATCCGGCCTTAGTCCCACAGAAACTTTACCGAAGTATGAATAGGCTGGAGGTGATGTCTATTCACACTCAAGACACTTCGGTAAAGTTAATGTGTGAGTGACATCACAGCGTGATCTCGCGAGATCACGCTATGCTGTCATTCATAGCGAGAGCTGGGCTGGAACGATGAGAAGTGTATGACGCGGATTCGTCACTGATTGGTCAGCGTCATACACTCCTCTGTACAACGCCCAGGTGGCAAAAAGGTAAAAAACGCCCAGTTGTCTATTAAGAACTATCTAGCATAAATCTAAAATGATTTATAACTTGCTCAAAATTGATCGTTTTTCAAAATAAAAACCACTTATCTACATTACAGCGCCAATCACATTATGTTGGAGATAGGGCACTTATAATCTGGTGACAGAGCCTCTTTAAGAACACAATGACAAATGTATTCACTTGGCACAGTAATGTGCACATGTAGTTTCATCACCTGGGGCATAGGATCTGGTAAAGACTTTGTAAACAGTAATTCCAAAACTGAAACCAGAAAATAAGTAAGGCTAAGCCGCTGAAGAACACCCATAATTCGGATTTCACTCCAAGATACTGAGAAAAAAAATAAGATATATTATTCATACATACACAAACATTTTCTTTACAAAAATAGCACTAAGGTTCATGCATTTTAAAGAGCAGGTATCAACTGCTAAGACGTGCCCATTCTTGCAGATTAATTGCTTCCGACAAAATGATCCGAAACCCAACTTGACATTAAAATAATCTGGCTGTATGTCCAGGGTGCTCAAATTTGTTCTGTAGTTATGGGTGTTTAAATAACATAATGGGGGGGGATTAAAACAATCAATGCCAGCATTCTGGCGTCGAAGAGTCGCAATTTACAACTGTTTTTTCCGGCACTTTTTTTTAAAGTGGGTGGAGCTTAGTGAAAGTGGGCAGGGCCATCCACTGCAGAGACTGCTGTAAATTATAGCTGAAATCTACAACAGCTCTGAGGTGGCGTAGATAGCCATAGATACACCTAATTTATTAAGAGGCTTGCATTTCTTAATCTAAAGAGCGCTGGAGTAAACTGCATATGAAACGCCAATCTTCATAAATCCCCCCAATATATTTAAAATTATTTGAGGATAAGCAGTTACTTTTCTTGTAATGCCCAGAGTTTTCGTTAGTTCCGTTCTGCAGTAGGGTTTTGTTCCAAGAGTCCCCTCCCCTGTGGTACACAGCGCTTATTCACCACTCTCCTTCCCATCTTTTCTCAAGAGAAAGACAACGTAGAATTAGGAACCATTAATACGTCCAATTAGCCAATAGGGAAGGGGGGTGGGGCAAATATTTCATTTATGAGCCCTATAGCAGCTTTAGGGGATGCCTCTATTGTGCAAATGGTTGTACAAGTGATGACCGCAGTTGTGCTTTAACTGGTAAGGGGATACTTCTATATATGGCATTATCCAAATTGCTGATATTCATATTAGACCGAAGGTATTACACCAATATAAGTAATAAACACAATGTGTACTTTACCGTCCTAACAGCCTGGATTGATCTGCCAATACAATCTCCTCCGATTTTTAGTTAGAATCTGGACTCCACCATCAGCGAGCAGACGTGCAGCTACACAGGTACCGCTCTCCCTGCATGCCAGGGAAGAAGCCGTAATGGCGAAACTCTGGGTCAGGCTAACTACTTGGCGTGGCATGTGCCTATTCTTTTTAGATGTGCCTGTACAACATTTTACCTTTGTAGTACAATTAAACCTTTCTTATTTGAAAAAAAAAAAAAAGAAATGAACATTTCACAGTGCCACCGCTCTATGTACCCTTGATCTTTCAAGGTCCTTGATACATTCTTTTGGTGAATGGATATCATATCTGGATAGAACCATAAGTCTCAGCGAAATTACAGCGAGAGATACTCGTGTAGCTGCACGTCTACTCGATGATGGTGGAGTCCAGATTATAACAACTAAAAATCAGAGGAGATTGGACTGATCTGTGCCAATAAAGTACACATTGTGTTTATTGCTCTATAGGTACTTTGGACTTTCTTTACCTGCTCCGGCCTAAGTTTGTGCATTTTTGGAAATTATATATTTACCAATATAAATTCTGTTCATATGGAAGGTGTTAAAATTCATAATTTCAGGAAACATTCATATTTGTTTTTTTTTTTTTAATTCTCACATGGTCCACGGCAGTAGTTTTCATTTATCACAAACAATCCAATGAGGAAAAGCTGAATGCTTCGCCAAAGAACTTTCCAAAACAGTTTCCATCTGGAGTTTCCCTTACGCAGCATAGTGTTTAAGGACAAATGGATGGAGGTTCCCATAATGAAGACAAACCTAGAATTTAAAAAAATAAATTAAAAAAAAGGGACCAGATGGATAGATATACATAGATAGATAAAAGGTCGAGAGAGAAAGCTCTAAAACGTCAACAAGTGTGCAAACAGTATATCACACAAAGCAAAACACAGCAAACATAGAGAGAATTATATATGTGACGGTGATGACACCTATACAAGACCACCCTACGTTTTATTTTTGTACAACAGAGTAATCTGACCAATCCCATGCGGTGCACATGGATTGTGATAGTGTTGTCACATTATTTGATTTAAATATTCTGTACGTACATAATGTATGACCACTTTTTACATTACCAGTAGTCAATATTGTCGCCTTTGAGTATTGAACTCCAGTGCACGTGTTTGTATTGTGCAATGGGGGGGGTGACACACCTGTTAACTAGGAAGGCTTTGTTTCTGCTCCAGCATTGGCCCGAACACATTTGCATGTGATCCGGTTACTGGGGTAGGTGTATATCCTACTATGGGCATGCACAGTGCGCTCCTGAGCGCCCTATCAAATGTTAAATCTTTTAGGTCGCTGGCTTGATCCGATCATTTGATCGGTTAGTGGCTCCATTCTCTGCCTCCCTTGTTTCTGCAGTACCTAATGGGTTATGAGGCATTTATACAAAATATTGACATCTCGAGTGCTGCAATTTCTTTAATATATATGCGTTTATGCCTCTCTCCTTTTGGATGCTTTATATGGATATTTGCCTATATAGGCACTGCAATGTACTTTCACTCTCCTTAGATAAAGGCTTGCCTTAGATTGGGAGCCATATAGTCCCTACTACGGCGTAGTTTGGCTATTTGATAATTATATACATACCTTACTAAAATATCCCTTAAAAGAACGTAACTTTTCCCTATTCAAAGATGGCCGCATCGCGTCTGCGCTTCATTGCGCATGCGCGAATGCATACCGGATATCCGTAGTATTTGGAACATGGCAATATCCCACGCATGCGCAGTAGCGTTTTTTTCGCTAACCGCTATGGCGGCGCCGTGATACCACGTCCTATGAGGTAATTTTCGATTTTAATTTGTTTTTAAGTCACACACATGTGAACACTGCTCTTAATTGGATACTTTAACTGTATTGTGAGTTATATGCACATTGACTGTTGTTTATCCGTCTTACTTTGACACTATATGTTTAACTCTGATGTGTCACTTTTTACTACTTATTTATTGTATTACGTTTGTGATGCTGTTATATACTTTTTATCTGATTATACTTGATTACACTTATTTGATTGTCACTATGTTATATACTTGGAATGTATCACATGTTAGTTGCTTGAGAAAGGCTCTAGAGGACAGAGCTGAAACGTTGCACAGGGGGCAATAAAAGTACCCTTTTTTTCACATTTACTGCGGAGTGCTGCCTATTTTTTGAATATTATATATATATTTATTTTTTTTACTGTGAAAAAGTTTTAGGCAGTTGTGGAAAAATGCTTTCAAAAATAGAAGTGTGAATAGTTTCTTTTTATAAATTAACAAAAATACAAAGTGAATGAACAGAAATCTAAATCAAATTAATATTTGGTGTGACCACTGTTTGTCTTCAAAACAGCATCAATTCTAAGTACACAGTTTTTGAAGGAACTTGGCAGGGAGGTTGTTCCAATCATCTTGGAGAACTAACCACAGATCTGCGGATGTAGGCTTCTTAAAATCCTCCTGTCTCTTCATGTAATCCCAGACTGACTCGATGTTGTTGAGATCAGGGCTCTGTGGGGGCCATATCATCACTTCCAGGGCTCCTTGTTCTTCTTTATGCTGAAGATAGTTCCTAATGACATTGGTTGTATGTTTGGGGTCCTTGTCCTGCTGCAAAATAAACTTGAAGCCAATCAGACGCCTCCCTGATTGTATTGCATGATGGATAAGTATCTGCCTATATCTCTCAGCATTGAGGACACCATCAACCCCTAAGTGCACGTCATGGTGCAGGGAGTGATGTATGGAGCGGGCTCACGAGCTATGCCCGTTCCATATGCTGCGGGTGTCAGTTGTGTATTACAGCTGACACCCGGCACCTACATCGATCGAGCTGTTCCTGGCCGTTTAACCCCTTAAATGCTGCTGTCAATCACGACCGCAGTATCTGAGGCATTATAAAGAGGGGGCGGCCCCTTCAGGCAGCTCATGCCCCCCACAAGACACGATCATGGGGTGCCGATGGTTGTCATGGTACATTTGTATTGCAGTGTATTATACCAGCGATCTAACAATCACTGGTTCAAGTCTATTAGGGGGACTAATAAAATGTGTAAAAAAAGTAAAATAACAATTTTAGTAGTGAAAAAAAAAGAAACCCTTTTCCCATTTTTCCGCTGATGTAAAAAATAAATAAACAAAGTTTGTATCGCTGCGTCCCTAAAAGTCTGAACTATTACAATACAGCATTATTTAACATGAACGCCGTAAAAAGAAGATATAAAACACCAGAATTGCGTTTTTTTGGTCAACATAGCGGTGAAATTTTTTTAAAATAAAAAGTGATCAAAAATTCGTATGTACCATCGTAGGTACCAATAAAAACCACAGCTGGTGCCGCAAAAAAATAGCCCTCACACCGCTCAATTGACAAAAAAATATATATCGTTTTTTCTTTGTAAAAGGAGTAATCCATTAAAAAACCTATATAAATTTGGTATCGCCATAATTGTATTGACCAGCAGAATAAAGTTAAGTTGTCATTTTTACCGTATGGTGAAAGACGTAAAAAACGAAACCCAAAAGAAAATGGAGGAATCGCAGTTTTTTCCAATTCCACCCCACATAGAATTTTTTCAGTTTCCCAGTACATTATATGGTACCAATAGAAACTACAACTCCTCCTGCAAAAAACAAGCCTTCAAACTATTAAATGGAAAAAAAAAAAAGTTATGGCTCATGAAAGGTGGGGAGTGTAAAACGGAAAAATAAAAAAATGCCGTGGACTTTAACCCCTTAATGACCGGGCCATTTTGCACGTTAATGACCAAGGATTATTTTTTGTTTTTTCATGGTCGCATTCCAAGAGTCGTAACTTTTTTTTTATTCCGTCGACATAGCCGTATAAGGGCTTGTTTTTTGCGGGACGAGTTGTATTTTGTAATTGTACCATTTTTAGATGCTTACAATATATTGATTAACTTTTATTAACTTTATTTTAGGAGAGCATTGAAAATAAGCAGCTATTCCAGCATTAATTTTCACGGTATAAATTTACGCCGTTTACTATGCAGCGTAAATAACATGTTAACTTTATTCTATGGGTCGGCACGATTACGGGGATACCAAATATGTAAAGGTTTTATATGTTTTCCTACGTTTGCACAATAAAAACCCTTTTAGAAAAAAATTACTTGTTTTTCCATCGCCGCGTTCCAAGAGCCGTCATTTTTTTATTTTTCCGTCAATGTGGCCGTATGTGGGCTTGATTTTTGCGGGCCAATGTGTCGTTTTCATTAGTACTATTTTGGGGTACATAGGACTTCTAGATTAACTTTTATTTTATATGGGGAAAATGGGAGAAAAGAGAGAATTTTTCCGTTGTTTTTTGCGGTTTTTTTGGACGCCGTTCATCCGGCGGTTTAATTAATGTGTTCATTTTATTGGTCAAGTTGTTACGATCGCGGCGATACCATATATGTGTATGTGTTATTTGTTTTGACAGGCAGGCAGTTGCGGAAGACAGACCTGGGGGTCTTTGTTAGACCCCCGGCTGTCATGGAAACCCGAGGGCGACCCGCGATTTGTTTGCGGGGGCGCCGATCGGGTGACAGAGGGAGCTCCCTCCCTCTGTCAAACACATTAGATGCCGCCGTCACTATTGACAGCGGCATTTAATGGGTTAAACTGCCGGAATCGGAGCGCGCTTCGATTCCGGCAGTTGCAGCAGGAGCCAGGTTGAGTATAACAGCCGTGCTCCTGCCGCTGATCGCGTGGGTACAGCGGCAGTACCCGCGCCATCACAGGACGGATATATCAGTCCTCCTGCGCGAACTAGCAGCTGCTGAGGACGGATATATCCGTCCTTCGGCGTTAAGGAGTTAAGGGGTTAATCCTGACCAAATTCCCAACTCCATTTGCTGAAATGCAGCCCCAAACATGCAAGGAACCTCCACCATGCTTCACTGTTGCCTGCTGACACTCATTATTGTACCGCTCTCCAACCCTGCGACGAACAAACTGCCTTCGGTTACAGCCAAATATTTCACATTTTGACTCATCAGTCCAGAGCACCTGCTGCCATTTTTCTGCACCACAGTTCCTATGTTTTCATGCATAGTTGAGTCGATTGGCCTAGTTTCCACTTCGAAGTTATGGCTTTTTGCCTGCAATTCTTCCATGAAGACCATTTCTGGCCAGACTTCTCCGAACAGTAGATGGGTGTACCTGGTTCTCACTGGTTTCTGACAGTTTTGAGTTGATGGCACTGCTGGACATCTTCTGATTTAGAAGGGAAGTAGGCATGATGTGTCTGATCTGCTGAACAAAGTTTCCTTGGCCAACAACTGCGTCTATGGTCCTCAACTTTGTCCGTTTCTTTGTGGTTTTTCAAAAGAGCTTGAACAGCACTTCTTGAAACCCCAGACTGCTTTGAAATCTCTGCCTGGGAGAGACCTTGCGGATGCAGTATAACTACCCTGTTGCTGTGCTCAGTCTTGCCATGGTGGACCTGTGGCATTAAATGATCTTACACAATCTCACCTTTGTATCAGAGATTGGCTGTTCCTCACCCTAAGTGTCCTACACAGCGGTTTCTCTTACAGTTAAAGGGATTTTCCCAGGAGGGACATTTATGACATATCCACAGGATATCCTCAGAAAAAGCGTGGTTGAACAGCAGCACACGTCTCCCAAATTTCAATCAATATATTCTTTTATTGGTCAAACATCCAGTAAAAAATGGCAACGTTTCGACCTGTGACAAGTGGAGGGTCTTTCTCAAGCCTAACAATGTGTCTAGCAGTGTGAGTTTAAATAGGAAAGTATACAACATCACATGGTGCAGGTAATCCAATCAAAACATCAGTACGTCATAGGGAAACTCCCACATGTATACAATTACATGCATAGCATTGTTCTCATATAAAATATTATAAATATATTATATTTTCTGAGGATTACATTACGTCAGACTGGGTTTGTCTGATTTTACAGCTTAACACTGCTCCTGATATCGGGATTTGTGTGGCTTCAAATACTTTATTTTTTGGATATCCACAGGATATGTCATAAATGTCAGATAGATGCGGGTCTCACCTCTGGGACACACACCTATCTCTAGAACAGGGCCCCCTAAACCCCGTTCTAGCTTTTTGTGCTCACGCAGACTCCCGGCCACTTCCCGATTACATGGTTGGGAGTTACGGAAGCAGCGTAACTCGCTGAGCTACGCTGTTTCCGTAACTCCCATAGAACGGAATAGTAGTTACAGAAACAGCGTATCTCGCATGCTACGCTGCTTCCGTAACTGCTATTCACTACTATGGGAGTTATGGAAATAGCGTAGCTCAGTAACGCCGTTTCCGTAACGCCCGACCATGTAATCAGGAAGTGGCCGGGAGTCAGTGTGAGCACAAAAAGCTAGAACAGGGTTTAGAGATAGATGGGACCCGCATCTATCTGACATTTATTACATATCCTGTGGATATGTCATGAATGTCCCTCATGGGAAAACCCCTTTAATGACTGTGTTTCAACCTACATATAAATATGATGATCATTATCACCAGTTTGGTAGAATTGGTTAATCATACACCTGACTATACGCCTACAAAATCCATGACTTTGTACAAGTGTACCTAGAAGAATTGATAGTTTTACAGGCAAAGGGTGGTCACACCAAACATTGATTTGATTTAGATTTCTCTTTTGTTCATTCACTTTGTATTTTTAAATTAAAAAAACAACAAAAACTATTAACACTTCTATTTTTGAAAGCATTCTTACTTCTTTTCAGTATTTTTCCACAACTGCCTAAAATGTTATGTAATTCGATACGAAGCTGGGTGGCCGCACAGTTTAGTATTGAAATAAATCAAGAGAACATGGCGCGCGCGCAGTGTAAAGCGCCCGCGATGTTCTCCTCTTCCAGTGACCCTTTCCCTGCCCCTTTCTCACACTCTCAGATTATCATTGGTGGCAGTAGAGAAAGGAAGGAGGAGCGTTCCTCCCTCCTACGGTGACGCCCTGCTCATCAGTAGTGTCGGCCGCGTCACAGTTGGAGGGAGGAACGCTCTTCCTTCCTTTCTCTACTGCCACCAATGATAACCTCAGAATATGAGAAAGGGGAAGGCAATGTCATGGTTTTCCTGATGACGTGCCTGTGTCGCTCACACTGCAGTGTAGTGACAGATCGGCCCCAGGCAGGTAGTACAGCAGAGCACAAGCTTGAAATAAAGGCAGCCAGCATTGAGAAACATTGGGACTAATGTGACCCACATTAACCCCAAGGATGCCATTATGTAAGGAAAATTATGAAGTCACTTATTAATGTGAGGCACATGTTATGAATTTAGTACCTCTATATGCCTCACATTAATAGTAATGAACCCCATCATGGACCTCACAATGTTGCCCATTACAACTGTGAGCAAGGTACTTGATGGGATCACTTACTATAATGAATATAATGGGCATCATTGGGTTAATGTGTGAGGGAAAGGAAGTGTTCGGTGCGTGAGATACAGACCGTATGTCACCCGCTTTTCCTGGATTCAACAAAATTCTGAATTCACGATACCAAATTCTGGTATTGTGACAACCCTAATATATTGTATGTATGTATGTATGTATGTATGTGTTATGGCAGGAAGGAGGGGATAAGTGAGCCCTAATCTACCCACCGCCCTGTCCCTGCCTACTTGCAACGACCCGCCCTAGGCGACGGGGTACAACTGGGCGGCGGTCCCTACGCTGACTAAGTGCAAGGGAATACAAACAGGGAACAAGCAAGGGAAGGGGCAGTAGCCCACGGAACACCGTGAGGAAACCAGAGTGGTCAACGAGCCAGTCAGAATCAGGATGTCACCAAGTATACGAACGCAGAGCAAGGAGCAGGAAGCAAGCCGGGGTCAGAGCGAAGCAGGATAAGCGGAAGCTGTAGCAAGGCTGAAGCAAGGCAGAAGCAGGCTGGAGCAAGACTGGAGCAGGACCAGGAAGAATCACAAGCAATGAGGAAGAGAAAACGGCAGGTATAAATGGACAGAGGGCGGAGCTAACTCCAAATGACCAGGCCGCGATAGGCTCTCCCACTCCTGAGCCTGCCACCCTGATTGGTGGGAGCCGGAGTCAGTCTAAGAGGTCCGGCCTCAGGTGTCGATTGATTAATCCTGGGAGTATCCACAGACGTAGTGCCTGGCAGATCCTTTACAGTATGTATACATTTATTACACACATATAAACAAGGAATGTTTTATGCCTGTTCACACAGTTTTTGGCGCCGATTTTAATGTGGAAAATTTGTCGGAAGCAGCGTAAAAAAAAACCTCCAAAATCGCCCCCTCAATGGGAGGCAGAGGCTTTTTTTTCCAGGATGGCTTTCAGCTGCTCACAAATGATGCCGCGGTTACGCCTCTGATTTCCCATTGAAATGAATAGGAGGCAGAAAAAAAACTGCGGTGTAGTATTCGAGCTTTTTTCGCAGCGTTTTTTGCCCGCGGTCCTTAAGTTAGCTTCAATGGCCTGCAGGCGAACAACACTGCAAAAAAGCGCAGGCAGGTCAACATCTGCCTCAAAATTCCTGAAGGAATTCTGAGGCAGATTTTTTCTGCCTGCAAAAAACCCCATGTGAGAGTCAGCATAGCAGTGCACAGAAATAAAATCCTAAGTAACTTGGCAATGGAAAATATCCTCTATCGCCTCTTACACCATATATGCTACAGTCCAAGTACATGTAACATGCTGTAGACAAATGCCTATGCACTAAGATGTAAGGAGCATAACTGGCTGCCTGTACACATCCTACATTATGAATAAAATATATTAAAAAAACTAAAAAAAAAAAAAAAAAAACTTACCATGGAAAAACCAGATCAGCTATCGTAAGACCTATAATTAAAAGTACATAAAGTTGCTAAAAAGTACAGTAAGTGCGCAAGTGTTATGCATTTACTGTTTACAGAGGTATAGTGAATTATATGGATGCTCATATATAAAAACAGTGACCTTCTTTATAAGGCAATGTATGAGACGTCTGACGACATAAGACGTCATCAAGCAATGTATACTTTGATTTCAATTGTTCTAAATATTAAATACATAACCATAAATAATCTGTGGTATTTCCTTCAAATATTTTAAAATCGCAAAGATATGTACGCTCTCATTAGAAAAAATTTCCCAGCTTTAATAGTTGAGCATCTGCACACCCATCACCCGACCTTGTCGTCAGTGAACTATGAGGTAGGGCTGGTTAATTAATCACGAAATAACCAAAATTCAATGGCGTGGTATGCAAAATAGGGGGTGTGTCCTGTAAAAATGGGGTGTCATGTGAAAGGTGGCGTGACCTAAATAATCGTGATCGAGGTTACATGTGCAGTTAAAGAGGCTCTGTCACCACATTATAAGTGGCCTATATTGTACATGATGTGATCGGCGCTGTAATGTAGATAACAACAGTGTTTTCTTATTTAGAAAAACGATCATTTATGACCTATTTTAGCTTTATGCTAATGAGTTTCTTAATGGACAACTGGGCGTATTTTACTTTTTGACCAAGTGGGCGTTGTGGAGAGAAGTGTATGATGCTGACCAATCAGCGTCATGCACTTCTCTCCATTAATTTACACAGCACATAGTGATCTAGCTAGAGCACTATGTGCAGCCACATACACACACATTAACGTTACTCAGGTGTCCTGACAATGAATATACATTACCTCCAGCCAGGACGTGATGTCTATTCAGAATCCTGACACTTCGCTAACGTTTCTGTGAGATTTACAGCAAGGCAAGCGTAATCTCGTTTTAAATTACATTTTACAGCGTAATCTCGCGAGATTACGCTTGCCTTGCTGTAAATCTCACACAAAACGTTAGCGAAGTGTCAGGATTCTGAATAGACATCACGTCCTGGCTGGAGGTAATGTATATTCATTGTCAGGACACTTGAGTAACGTTAATGTGTGTGTATGTGGCTGCACATAGTGATCTAGCTAGATCACTATGTGCTGTGTAAATGAATGGAGAGAAGTGTATGACACTGATTGGTCAGCGTCATACACTTCTCTCCACAACGTCCACTTGGTCAAAAAGTAAAAAACACACCCAGTTGTCCATTAAAAAAAGTCATTAGCATAAAGCGAATATAGGTCATAACTCCGTCAAAAATGATTGTATTTCTAAATAAAAAAACACTTTTGTAATCTACATTACAGCGCCGATCACATCATGTACAAGATAGGCCACTAATAATGTGACAGAGCCTCTTTAAGCGTGATTTTAATTTAGAGCATAATTTCCCAGCCCTACTTTAACCCTATCGAGATGCCATGGCATGCTCTAAAGAGGGCTGTAAACACATTTGCAGGGAGGAATAGTTCAAAATTGCTCCTCACCGTTGTGCAAATCTTATTTGCAGCTAAAGGAAACATTTGATGGAGGCGATTGCTGCCAATGGGGAGCTACAGGTTATTAAATCAGGGGTTCACTTACTTTTTCTCCCTGCACTGTGGATGTTTACTCAATGTGCTCAATAAAAGTCATGAACAGTACAACGGTTTGTGTGTTATTAGTTTAGTTACATTATGTTTGACTAGAATTGTGAGTTTGAGAACAATCAGACCACATTTTATTAGTAATCAATGCAGAAATTCAGGTAATTCAAGGGGTTCACTTACTTTTTCTTGCAGCTGTATATGAACATATATAAACACTTCTATAGGTTTTGCAGCGAAACGGGACATCATTTTTAACAATCACCCTATATTAGTACAGGTTAATAACCTGAGCACACAGGTATGAAAGCAAAAAATAAAATAAAAAAAGAAGGCCCAAAACTTACCATTCCAGCTCTGATGCTTGAAGAACCAATAGCCTCCTCCACCATAATTTACAAACACCATGACTATAAGAGAAAGCCTAACAGAAAAACACAATTACGTGCGTCAAAAGGTTGTTTTCTTCTTCAACAATAAATAAATAAGCTAATAAATTACAACTGCAGGACACAGATCTGGACAGTCCCCTTTAACCCCTTCACAACATTTGATGTATGGCTAGGTCATTGCCGGGTAGGGG